>NC_052073.1:27814541-28122171 GCF_015852505.1 Tachyglossus aculeatus | reverse complement strand
AAATCGTCTCTGACCCGTAGCGACTCCTAGAATGCCCCACCTCGATCTGAAATTGTTCTGGTAGTGTACCCATAGTTTTCTTGGCAAAAATAGGGAGTGGTTTACCATTGCCTCTTACCCTGCAGTAAACTCGAGTCTCCGCCTTTGACTCTCTCCCATGCTGCCGCTGCCCAGCACAGGTGAGTTTTGACTTGTAGCAGATTGCCTTCCACTCGCTAGCCATTACCCAAGCTGGGAATGGAATGGATATGCCTCTGCTTGACTCTCCCTCCCCTAGTCGAGACTGGTAGAGTACTGGAAACTCTCCAGGTGCGACCCTGAGAGGGGAGTGCAAGAAGTAGAGCCTGCCATATCCCAGCGGATGACATTCACAGTGTCTACTGTCTTAGTGCCCATCACTGGAACTACATTTAGTGAGTTCCTATGAGAGCACAACATTGTACTAAGCACTTGGGACCACAGAGAAGCAGCACGGCCTAGTGGACAGAGCAAGGGCCTGGGAGTTGGAAGGATTTGAGTTCTAATCCCTGCTCCGCCACTTGTCTCTGTGTGATTCTGGGCAAGTCACTTCACTTCTCTGTGCCTCACTTCCTTCATCTGTGAAATGCGGATTATGACTGTGAGCCTTATCCGTAATCCAACCTGATTAGCTTGCTGGTGCTTATAACAGTGTCTGGCACATAGTAAGTATTTAACAAATACCATTTAGAAAAAAAATAGCGAGCCAACTACATGGCTGCTGTGTTCACCACTGATTGAATTGCCAGCTACTATTCTCAAGAAGCTTACAATCTATTACCGGAGCCAGTAGACAAAAACTAGAGAGAAGGAGAGGCAGGACATTGGGAGGTCAGAAAGGAGGCTGATGCAGTAATCTAGGTGGGATAGGATGAGTGATTGTACTAATGTGGTAGCAGTTTGGCTGGAGTGGATGTGGTGATGTTGTGAAGGCAAGTGCTTAGTACAGTGCTCAATCACTTATTACAGAGCTCTGCACACAGTAAGTGCGCAATAAATATGACAATGAATGAAGGTGAGACCAACAGGATTTGGCGACAGATTGGATATGTGGGTTGAGTGGTGTCAAAGATGACAGCAAGGTTACGGGCCTGTGGGACGGGAAGGATGGTTGTGCTGTCTACAGTGACAGGAAAGTTTGGGAGAGGATAGGGTTTGGGAAGGAAGATAAGGAGCTCTGTTTTGGACATGTTGAATTTGAGGTGGCGGGAGGACATCCAAACAGAGATGTCCTGAATACAGAAGGAGATTTGATCCTGGAGAGAAGGAGAGAGAACAGGGGAGGAGATGTAGATTTGGGTGTCATCTGCATAGAGATGCTAGTTGAAGCCTTGGGAACCAATGGGTTCTCCAAGGGAGTGTTGATGGAGTATAGAAGGGGACCAAGAACCGAACTCTGAGGGACCCCTACAGTTAGAGGATGGGAGGGGGAGAAAGAGCCCACGAAAGAGGCTGAGAATGAACAGCTATTGAGACAAGAGGAGAACCAGGAGAGGACAGAGTCAGTGAAGCCAAGGTTGGATAATGTATCCAGGAGAACGGGATGGTCCGCAGTGTCAAAAGCAGCTGAGAGGTAGAGGAGGATTAGGATGTACATGCAGTACATATATATATATATATATATATATATATATATATATATATATATATATATATATATATATAATAAGTGTTAGGCGTGGTTGTTGGGTGAACACAGGTTCCTTTGAATAAAAAGGACAAGTCATTAAATAAATAGAAACATGGATGGCTGATGAGGTGGAGTGGCCAAGTAGTTGGGGGAAGGTGGTCATTCTTTCTGAGGAAGAATTGTGTCCTGGTGATGGGAGAAGGGAGTTCTATGCAGGTGGAAAATGAGCAGATTGTGTCAGAGATGAGAAAGAGTTGTGAGCAAGATATGGAGACTTCTAATTGGAAAGAGCAAAGAGTGTGAGCCGGGGGATAGGAGAAAGGAGAGTTTATGCATCAAAGAGAATCATCTGGGCTTCAGATCAGTCCTGTCTCAGCCCAGGTCAACCTCTACCCCAGACAAATGGAAAAATGTCTACCTCTTTTCAGCTGCTGCCATTGGTGTATACAGACCAGTTAATCGATCAATGATGCTTATTAAGCGCTTGCTATGTGCGGATCACTGAGAGTACAGTAGGGTTGGTACGTATGAATCCTGTTCACAGGGACCTTAGCATCTACAGGGGGAAGCATATTCAAATTAATTATGGGTATGTACATACATGCTGTGGGACTGGTGGACATACATATAAATCCAATAGGATGTTGCAGGAGGGAGAGGATCTTTGGCAGATACTAAAAATCAAAACCACTGCTTTACTTTTAAAACGGTATTCATTTTAAGGTCCATAATTCTTCAGTCTCTCTATATTTAAGGGAATATAAAGTGCCTAGCAGTTCACATCACTGCAGAGTATGCTCTCCTTGGAGGCATCAAAATGACTTACAGAGAAGAATTAATTACATTAATTAAATGGCAAAATTCTTTGGTCTAGTGGTTAGCCCAGACCATTAGGGGACAATGGCCTTGTCTACGAGGAACAAGAATGATTTTTCAAGCAAATTTCAAATTCACAAATAAAATCAAGTTTTGCTTCTGGTCTGTGCCAGGCACTGTTTTGGAATGTTAGCAGAGATCATTCCAGACAAGACAAAAGATTGCACACCATTAATTTTGCAGCTTGCTTTGGCTTGGGGTTGGGGGATGATAATAATAGTATTAAGCACTTACTATGTGCCAAGCACTGCATTAAGCTCTGGTGTACATACAAGAAGATCAGACACAGTTCCTATCTCACATTCTAAGAGGGAGGGAAAACAGATACTTAGTTCTCATTTTACAGAGGAGGTAACTGAGGCATAGAGAAGGTAAGTGACTTGCCAAAGAGCCAGACAAGTGGTAGAACTGGGATTGGAACCCAGGTTCTTCTGATTCCCGGACCCATACTCTAATCCACTAGACCACACTGCTTTGGGAGGAAATCTTACTGACTTTAAGGGTCAGTTCTTACTTTGCTACAACCTCAAATTGGCAACTTTCAGGTTGCGGAGGGCCGAGTTACCACGTCGGTCAATAAGTGGCATTTATTGAGCACTTACTATGTGCCAAGTACTGTACTAAGCACTTGGGATAGTACGATACAACCAAATTAGCAGACCCATTCCCTGCCCATAATGAGCTTACAGCCTCGATGGTATTTGCTGAATGCTGCACTGTACTAAGCACTTGGGAAACTTTCTTGCAATACAGTTGGTACAAACGGTCGCTGCCCACAGGGAGCTTATGGTTTAGAGGGCTCCTGATCAGAAGCTGACCTCCCACTTAGGCTTCCCAGTCTCCCAAGGGACCGCATTCTGGTTAGGGTTGTTCTCGGAGCCGCGGTATTAAATCACGGCAACGCGGTGTCCCTGTGAGAAAACTGGAGTTTAATAACATCTCCTAGCAGTTCCTGTTTGGAGAACTGGAAGGGGGCACACCCATGCCAGAAGGGCTAAACAAATGATTTAAAGGCATGGGAAAAGAGCTGAAAAGTGGAATCTGGAGAGACTGAAGCAGGCAGGCCACTTCACTATGTGACCTTGGGTAAGTCACTTCACTTCTCTGTTTCTCAGTTACGTCATCTGCAAAATGGGGATTAAGACTGTGAGCCCGATGGGAATTAAAACTGTCCAAGACTGTAGACAGGGACTGTGTCCAATCCGATTTGCTTGTATTCCTCCCAGGGCTTAGTACAGTGCCTAGCACATAGTGAGTGCTTAACGAACACCACGATTATTATTATTAAAATAGAGGGCAGCCCCATGCAGCCACAGTAGCATTGTCCTTTGGCTTGAAGATGACACAAAGTCTGGGGGTGAGAACCTCTTTATAGCCAAGCACCCTGTGCTCAAGAAAATAAACTTTTCGGCCCCTCTGCTGTTCTGGGTGAGCAAAGTACTGGCACCATTTATTGAGGGAGGAAGAGTCTATCCAACTGCCAGGGAGGATGCACTTTTGAGTTGTTTTGACAGTATTAGTGATGGCTTGCACCTTTTTTAAAAATGGTATTTGTTAAGCTCTTTCTGTGTGCCTGGGGTAGATACAAGCTAATCAGGTTGGACACGATCCCTGTCCCACTTAGGGCTCACAATCTTGATCCTCATTTTACAGATGAGGTGACTGAAGCCCTGAGAAGTGAAGTGACTTACCCGAGGTCACACAGCAGACAAGTGGCTGAGCTGGGATTAGAACCCAGGTCCTTCTCTATCCACTTGGCCATGCTCACCATGAGTACTCTCTTGCCTGGTCCCCATTAACTAAGGCAGGGAATGTGTCTGTGGATTGTTATATTGAACTTTCCTAAGTGCTTAGTACAGTGCCATGCACACAGTAAGCGCTCAGTAAATATGACGAATCATTGAATGAATTGGCCCAGTGGCTCCTGTTATGAGGCGGCTGGAAGGAAGAATGGTTTGTGTTCTCCAGCCTCAAAACGGACCATCTCTGAGGCTTCTACATCATACTCCACTCTGTTCTTATCCATTTTGTAAGCTCCTTGATGGCAGGAATTGTATCCACTAATTCTATTGCATTCTCCCAGGTGATTATCATAGGGAAGCAACGTGGCCTAGTAGACAGAGCACGGGCCTGGGATCCAGAAGACTTGAGTCCTAATCCCGGCTCTGCCACTTGCCTGATGTGTGACCTTGGGCAAGTCACTGAACTTCCCTGAATTTGACCTCGGACAAGTCATTGCACAATGGGGATTCGATATCTGTTCTCCCTCTTAGACTCTGAGCCCAGTTTGGGACAGGACTGTGTCCGTTCTGATTGGGTTGTGTCTATCCTAGCACTTAGAACAGTGTGTGACACATAGTAAGTGCTTAACAAATACCAAAAAAAGAAAAAAAAGTAAATGCTCCATAAATCCTACTGATGAACTGGTTGTTTGGTTTGCAAGCTGTCATTGAATATGATCCTTAGAGTGCCTAAATAAGAGTTGGGGGAATATACCCAAATACACTCAGAATAATATGAATTTGTCTGGCGTCTGATCCCAGGAGGAGCCGGACACCTAAGCAGAGACACAACGGCTTTGGGGCCAGGGAAGAGGAGAAGCAGTCTTGCCTAATGGCTACAGCTCGGGCCCAGGAGTCAGAAGGACATGTGTTCTAATCCCGGCTCTGCCACTTTTCTACTGTGTGACCTTGGACAGTCACTTCACTTCTCTGGGCCTCAGCACCCTCATCTGGAGACTGTGAGTCCCACGTGGGACAGGGTTTTATTTGCATCCATCCTAGCACTTTGTACAATGCCTGGCGTGTAGTAAGCGCTTAACAAATGCCACAGTTGTTATTATTATTAGGATAAAGTAAGAAGAAAAGCTCTCCATTCTCTCCAGGTCAGCCTCTTTACCCTGCAGGTGGGTGAAAAGGTGGAGGGGGACACAAAGAAACGGTCCAGATGACACACAACAAATGACAGAAGGGCGACAATGAGTCAGGCTGGAGAAAAAGGAAATTGTTTTTTTGACACTGTGCTGTGCAGTAGAGGGGACCTGGTGGGGGGAGTTGTCCTGTAAAAATGAGGAACCTGGGACAGAGCGGATAAGTTAGCATTAAATGGGTACCCAGTGACAGGGGAGGAAATGGCGGGACAGCTGGAAAGAGTGTAGGAGAGCAGAAAAATCAATACGAGATAAGCGTTCCCGGTATCGCTGTTCATCAGGTGACAAAGTTAAAGGCTGCGAGACACTAAAAGTGAGAAAATATCACTGACCCCCTGCTGTATTGATCAAACAGCCAAGACGCTGAAGGCCAAACTCACTAATAAAGTGAGACGTATCAGCAAGAAGCCGATGAGCTCAGATGAGCTGGGCTGGCGAAGGGCTTTAAAAAAGAAAAAGGACATTTCCCTGGAAGCTCCTCTTCACCATCTTCTTTGTGTCTCTCGCAACCTGGCTGGGCCCGAGGGTGGGACGCATGCAGCCTGGCCAGGAATTTTGGGAGGGGAAGCACAGGGGGAGAGAGGAATTGAGGTCTGGCACTGAAGTTCTTGCTTTGGGATCTTTTTATCCTTGCTAGGAATTTCCAGGGGTTGAGGAATCTGGAGAGCAGAAGCTTGAGTGGCTTAGTGGAAAGACTACAGGCCTGAGGGTCAGAGGACCTGGGTTCTAATCCCAACTCTGCCAATTGCTTGCTGTGTGACCTTGGGCAGGTCACTTCACTTCTCTATGCCTCAGTTTCCTCAACTGTAAAATGAGGATTAAATACCTGTTCTCCCTCCTATTTAGGCTGTGAGCCCTATAAGGGACAGGCACTGTGTCTGACCTAATTAACTTGTACCTATCCCTGTGTTTTGACACATAGTAAGCGCTTGACTAATACCGTAAAAGAAGAGAGGAAGAGATGGGCTTTAATGGGAGGGGGATCAGCAGAGTCTCTGCCATCTTTGTTCCCTATGGGCGACTGGAATGCCTGTCATAATGGTGCCTCCGTTTCTTTAGCGATTACTCAATAATAATAATAACAATAATAATAATGATGGCATTTTTTAAGTGCTTACAAGCACTGTTCTAAGCACTGGGGAGGTTACAAGGTGATCAGGTTGTCCCAAGTGGGGCTCACAGTCTTCATCCCCATTTTACACATGAGGGAACTGAGGCCCAGAGAAGTTAAGTGACTTGCCCAAAGTCACACAGCTGACAATTGGTGGAGCCGGGATTTGAACCCATGACATCTGACTCCAAAGCCCGTGCTCTTTCCACTGAGCCACGCTGCTTCTCTAGCCACACTTAGTACTGTACTGTTGAATCTAGCTCACCTCATACATCCCTAGACCTCAGAGCTGGGAACTCTTTTGGAGGACAGAGAAGAAAGGCTGGGAAACACATCCTTGGTTGGTGTTAGAGGGGGGAGAGGTTTTTGCTATTTATTTTTTATTTCTTGGAATCAGTCAATCAAAGTGGAAGTAGTAGTAGTAGTTGTAATAATAGCTGCAGTAGTAATAGTTGTAGTAGTAGCAACAGCCAGCATTGTGAGAAGCAGTGCGTCCTAATGAAAAGAACATTGAGAATGGGCCTGCGAGTCAGAGGAATTGAGTTCTAATCCCGGCTTCCCCACTTGCCTGCTGTGTGACCTTAGGCAAGTCACTTCACTTCTCTGTGCCTCTGTTCCCTCATGTGCAGCTTGAGAAGCAGCATGGTTTAGTGGAAAGAGCATAAGCCTGGGAATCAGAAAGAACTGGGTTTTAATCCCAGCTCTGTCACCTGTCTGCTGTGTGACCTTCGGCGAGTCTCTTAATTTATCTGTGCCTCAGTTTATCTTTAAAATGGAGATTGATTGTGAACCCCATATGGGACAGAGACTGTGTCCAACCTTATTATCTTGTATCTACACCAGTGCTTAGTACAGTGCCTGCTACATAGTAAGCCCAGAACAAATGACATTAAAAATGAATGTTCAGTATGGGGATGAAATACCTGTTCTCCTTTCTACTTAGACTGCGAGCTCCTTGTGGGACAGGGACTGTGTCTGACCCCAGTGCTTGTCACATGGTAAGCGTTTAACAACAGCATTATTATTAACCAGGTCAGTGGGTGTGGATGGGGCTGTGCTTCTGTTCTAAGGCGAAGACTTGGAAATGGGGTTGAGATTGACTTTGGCAGAGAGACAAATAGCCCGGCATTAGTGGAGGGAAAGGTGAGAAGAGTAAGAGGAGGTGAGCAAAGGGTTGAGAGATGGCAAAGATGGATAGGGAGTCTTGAAGAAATGATGGATTTGGCTATGCTAGGGAGTTATAGAAGAGTGGCAATGGAAGGCTCTTAAGGAGAGGAATGATGTGATTGAGGGGTCAGGCAAAGCAGATGATTTTAGCATCAGCAATTTGGATTTATTGGAGGTTAGTAACAGGTGGGTCCTGCCCTGAGTTGGTGTGACAGATTGGATGTAATTGGGCTAAATTTCTATCACTCAGAGTGTTTAAGGAGGAAAACTAAGTATGGCAAATGAAGCAGGAGACTGAGATTAGGAAGGTTGGCAGATTTTTTTAGTTTTTTTTTTTATTATGGTACTTGTTAAGCACTCACTGTGTGCTAAGCACTGGGTTGGACCCAGTCCCTGTCCCACATGGGGCTCACAATCTAGGATGGAGTAGGATTTAATCACCATTTTACAGATGAGGAAATGGAGGCACAGGGAACTGAAGTGACTTGTCCAAGGTCACACAGCTGACAAGTGGCAGAGCTGGGATTAGAATCAGGTCTTCTGCCTCCCAAGCCCAAGGTCTATCCAGTAGGCCATGCTGCTTTTCAACCCAGCGTGACCATGTTACATGACACAACTACTGACTTATCATGACCCTGACACATTGTTTGATCCAAATATCTTTTTTATGTGTGTATGTCTGGTTTCTAGATGGTATTTGTTAAGCACTTACCATGTGCCACACACTGTACTAAGCACTGATATAAAATAATCAGGTTGAGTACAGTCTTTGTCCCTCTTGGTGCTCATGGTCTAAGTGGAAGGGAATCCCCAATGTTGTTAGTATTGTTATTTTTGCATTTGTTCAGCACTTACTATGTGCCTGGCACTGTACTAAGAGTTGGGGTAGGTACAAGCTAATCAGGTTGGACACAGTCCCTGTCCCATATGGAGCTTCAGTCTTAATCTCTACTTTAGAGATGAGGAACTGAAGCATAGAGAAGTTAAATGACTTGTCCAAAGTCACACAGCAGGCAAGTGGCAGAGGTGGATTAAGAACCTGGGTCCCTTGACACCTTGGCCCGTGCTCTTTCTGCTAGGCCATGCTGCTTCCCGGGATTGCTGTTTGGATTGGCGGTTGGCACTGTTATTCCCCCCTTCCTGACCTTACAAGTTTGTCGTGCGTGAGCCTCGGCTAATATCTCTCAAGGGCTCAAGTGAAACTGGAAAATCCCCATGGAGTCAGTTTCTCCAAGTCTGCATCCAGCCCCTTTGATGCTAAATGTTCCACTGAGGTCAGATCTCCCCAGGTTTGAACCCTCCAGACCCTCCAGCTTCGCATGCCTGGGCGTCACTGTAATAGAAGCTCTGTTTTCTTTTAGTTTGAAAACCAAGATCCCTCCTGAATAGTTATTTTGACTCTTGGCCCTCTGCCCCCTTCTCTGTCCAGTTTCTCCTCAGCCCTTTTACAAATTGGTTTGGATTAGTGAATGGGCAGCCACTATACTCCAGTGTTCCAGGAAAATTAACCAAAATGCCTCCCCTGACTGACCTGAGAGAAAGTGTGAGCCACTCCTTTCCCTCTTTCCATACTCCTAGGCACTTTTCCCTGTTTCCATGTTATCTTCTTCTTTGCTCAGCATTTAGACATAATTATCTCTCAGCTTATTGTCCATTACTTATTTATTAAGGCAAATGTAGGCTGTGATAGCCCCTCCACAACTTTAATGATAGTTGTTCAGATTGCCCTTAATCGTGAGCTAGGTGAGAGGGTGACAATGAGGCTGAGAATTGGTTTTATTTTAGAAAAGAAAGGGCAGATTAGTTGGAGCCAAATCAGAGGCCTCTTCCCACTTTATGTGAACTAATGGGAAAACCACCGAGAGGAGACCTAAAATTATAGGCTTGGGTCATTGGGGTAGTAGTAATAGTATTAAAGCGCTTACTGCATGCAACACACTATACAAAGCTCTGAGAAACGTTACAGTTTCTGAGGTAATAGGAGAAGGGTCCTGTGATGAGAGCCACATCATGTTCTAGCAGACCTAGGATGATTCCCTCAAACAGTCCAGAAACAGACTTTCATCCAAGAACTTCAAAGGGCTTTGTAAATGGCATTGATTCCTTTCTCTGGGAGAGACAGTGAAGCTTGGGAGTTAGATTAGGATTTATCATTCTGACTTGGCCATCTATTTGTTGTTTTATCTTGGAATAATTATTTAACCTCTCTGTGCCTTGGTACTTTCATCTGTAAAGTGGGGTTAACCAAGAGCCCTCACTGGAGTCCTGGAGATCTGGTCAAGTTCATACCATTTCCAAAGGGTCTTCCCTTATGTAGTATTCTTCTTCTTCTTCTTCTTCTTATTAGATTTGTTTAGCACTTACTATAAGTCAAGCACTGTTTTTTTTAATGATATTTGTTAAGCACTTACTATATACCAGGCACTATGTTAAACCCTGGGATAGATATGTTAGTTTGGACAAAGTCCATGTCCTATGTGGGGCTCAGTCTTAATCCCCATTTTATAGATGAGGTTACTGAGGCACAGAAAAGTGAAGTGACTTGCCCAAGGTCACACAAAAGACAAGAGGCAGAGCCTGGATTAGAACCCAGGTCCTCTGACTCCCAAGCCTGGGCTTTTTCACTAGGCCATACTGTTGTTCTCAGGGCTGGGGTAGATACAAGTTAATCAGGTCAGATCCAGGGAGTAGCTTAGCACTGGGAAAATCTAGCTCATTCATGCTATTAGTAAAGCATTAAAGAGAGCACTTGTTAATTACAATACAGACATGCTTTCTGATATTGCTGACAAAACTGTTTAGAAATGACTATATCCGTCCCCAATTCTGCTAACATAAATGAAATGCTAGTTTATTGCAGTAATATAAGGTTTTGGAAATTAGATTTTTACCAATTGTAAGTAAAATCACTTAAGTACTCATACGATGATTTGCATTAATCCTTAGCCCTTCTTAGTTTGGAGCAGAGGCAGAAGTCGAGGGAAGATCCAGGAGAATGGAATTCTGGATTTCCCAGCTCTATGAGCATTCACAGAAATTAGAGGGGGCCCTCAGAATTAATCTTTGCCATAGGCCTAGTCCTTGGGAAGCTGAATTCACTCCTTCTTAAACAATCTCGGTATCAGCATATCCCAGCCTAAGGGCTGGTTAGGCCACTTGCAGCCTTCTAAAAACTCACTTAGAATCATGGAGAACCTTAGGTTTGGGGAGAAGCTAGTCCTGTATTATGTAAATATCACACTGTTTTATTTCCCTTTGTCACTGCCTGCTAATCCTATTTAATAATAATAAATGAATAATGATGGCATTTATTAAGCGCTTTCTATGTGCAAAGCACTGTTCTAAGCACTGGGGAGGTTACAAAGTGATCAGGTTGTCCCATGGGGGGCTCACAGTCTTAATCCCCATTTTGCAGATGAGGTAACTGAAGCCCAGAGAAGTTGTGACTTGTCCAAAGTCACATAGCTGACAATTAGCGGAGCCGGGATTTGAACCCATGACCTCTGACTCCAAAGCCCGTGCTCTTTCCACTGAGCCACACTGCTTCTTATTGAGTGCTTACTGTGTGCAGAGAACTATACTATGTGGTTGGGAGAGCACTATGTAGCAATAGACACATTCCCTGCCCACATTGAATTTACAGTCTAGAGACTGTGAGATTCCCATTTGTGAGATGGAACTTGGGCCAGTCATATCACCCCACAAGTGGGCCTTACGCTGGCAGATTTTGCAGGGCCTCTTGTCTGGGACTTGATATCATCATGGGAGCAGCAGAGCCAAGTGGAAAGAACACAGGCCTATTTGAGATCTTGGGCAAGTCACTTTTTAAAAAAATGGTACTTAAATACTCACTGTGTGCTGTTCTAAGTGCTGGGGTAGATACAAGCTAATCAGGACACAGGCCATGTTCCAAATGGGGCTTGCATTTTTTCCCATTTTACATGACAAGGTAACAGAGAAGTTAAGTGACTCGCCCAGTGACACCCAGCAGATGATTAGCAGAGCTGGGATTAGAATGCTACTTCTCTAACTTAATTTCTCTTTGCCTTAGTTTCCTGATCTGTAAAATCATGGCTTGCTGCTCATAATAATGGCATTTGTTAAGCGCTTACTATGTGCAAAGCACTGTTCTAAGTGCTGGGGAGGATACAAGGTGATAAGATTGTCCCACGTGGGAATCACAGTCTTCATCCCCATTTTACAGATGAGGTAACTGAGGCACAGAGAAGTGAAGTTTCTTGCCCAAAGTCACACAGCTGACAATTGGTGGAGCCGGGGTTTGAACCCATGACCTCTGACTTCAAAGCCCGGGCTCTTTCCACTGAGCCACGCTGCTTCTCGATGACCTAGTAGATTGAGCACTGGTCTGAAGTCAGAAAGACCTGGATTCTAATCCCAACTCCACCACTTGTCTTTTGTGTGACCTGGGGCAAGTCACTTCACTTCTTTGTGCCTCAGTTACCTCATCTGTAAAATGGGGATTAAGACCATGAGCTCCGTGTGGGGCATGGATTGTGTCCAACCTGATTAGCTTGTATCTACCCCATTGCTTCATACAGTGCTTGGCACATTGAAAGTGCTTAAGAAATGCCCTTAAAAGAAAAGAAAAATGCCCGTTCTCTGTCCTACTTAGACTCTGAGCCATTGAAGATAAGGGACAGTGTCTGACTTGATTATCTTGTATCTACCCCAGCGCTTGACAAACAGTAAATGCTTAATACTAATAATAGTGATGATAATAATAATAATAATAATAATAATAATAATAATAATGATGTCACACTGTGCATGATGCCCTTGGTTAGCAGCAGAGAGAAAAGGGGCAGGGAGAGAGCAAGTGCTCCCCAAGAATCTCTAAGACCTTCTGACCCTAGACAGGTTACATTGGGACCCAGGTGAACAGGCAAATCTTGTCCTTGGGACTATCTAGAATCCTCCGTCGGCATGCTCAGCCCCCTACTGACCTCCTCAATCAATCAATTTTTTGAGCACTTACTGTGTGCAGAACACTGTACTAAGCACCTGCAAAAGTACAATAAAACAATAGAGCAGATACATTCCCTTCCCACAGCGAGCTTTCAGCCTAGGCAGGGAGACAAACATTAATATAAATAAATTAATTACAGACAGGTACATAAGTTCCGGGGGGATGAGTAAAGGGAAGAAGTCAGGGCAACATAGAAGTGAATGGAAGAAAAGTAAAAGAGGGATTAATCAGGGAAGATGTCTTGGAGGAGATGTGCCTTCAACAAGGCTTTGAAGCGAGGGAGAGTAATTGTCTGTCAGATATGAAGAGGGAGGGTATTCCAGGCCAGAGGCAGGATGTGGGCAAGGTTGGATAATGCTTCCAGGAGAAGGTAGTGGTCGACAGTGTCGAAAGCTGAGGGGTCCAGGGGGATTAGGATGGAGTAGAGGCCGTTGGATTTGGCAAGAAGGAGATCATTGGTGAGCTTTGAGAGGGCGGTTTCTATGGGGTGAAGGGGACAGAAGCCAGATCCTCCTCCCTGTCCCCAGGCCGGGCCCCATGAAGGGGGGGTGTCTGCTGGCAGGGGAGCTGATTGAGGCCCACGCCCGGGGCCTTGAGTAGGGAGAGGCACTTCCAGACAGTCAGAGAGCTGAAGTAGAGGGCAACCACCTCTTGCCAGCCCAGCAGGTGGAGACGGAAAACTGGAAAGCCGACTCTTGGCCCCTTTAAAGCTCAGCTAGGTGGGAGAGAGGATGTTTGTGCTTTCTCTAAGTTAGGAATTTGGAGATGCCTCCTGGTTGACAGGGAGCTGAGAAAACAGCAACTATAAGTATGTGGGTGGGGGCGTGGGGAAGAGAGAGAGAGAAAGAGAAAAATAAAAAATACGTGTTGGCGCTGAATAAGGAGGAGCATGGCCTCGTGGACAGAGAACAGACCTGGGCATCAGAGAGTTCTACCTATTGCTACTACTTGCCTGCTGTGTGCTCTTGGGCAAATGAGTTGACTTCTTTGTGCCTCAATTTCCTCATCTATAAAAAAGGAATTCAATACAGTTTTCCCTCCTATTTAGACTGTGAGCCTCTGGTGGGGCAGGGACTCTGTCCAATCTGATGATTCATTCATTCATTCAATCGTTTTTATTGAGCACTTACTGTGTGCAGAGCACTGTATTAAGCACTTGGGAAGTACAAGCTGAAAACATAATAGAGACGGCCCCTACCCAACAATGGGCTCACAGCTAGAAGGAGGAGACAGACAACAAAGCAAAACATGTGGACAGGTGTCAAGTCGTCAGAACAAATAGAATTAAAGCTAGATGCACATCATTAACAAAATTAATAGAATAGTAAATATGTACAAGTAAAGTAAATAGAGTAATAAATCTGTACAAAGATATATGCAGGTGCTGTGGGGAGGGGAAGGAGGTAGGGCGGGGGGGTGGGGAGGAGGAAAGGAAAAAGGGGGCTCAATCTGGGAAGACCTCTTGGAGGAGGTGAGCTCTCAGTAGGGCTTTGAAGGGAGGGAGAGAGCTAGTTTATTAGATTATCTTGCACCTAACCCCAGTGTGTAAGTCACAGAGAAAGTGCTTAACAAGTACCACAACTATTATTATTATTATTAGCCGGGGGCAGAGGATGGATCCTAGGCTCCTCAGATTAGATAGGAGTACCACACTTTTCTCTATTGTCTCTTTCTCCTAAGATGCCCCCTCCTTGGGTTATTTTCATTTTGATATGGTATTTGTTAAGTGCCTATATTCCAGGCACTGTTCCTGGCATTGCGGAAGATGCAAGATAATCAGGTTGGACACAGTCTAGGTCCCTCTGAGAGTCTAGGTGGGGCTCTCAGTCTTCATCTCCATCATACACATGAGGGAACTGAGGCCCAGAGAACTGAAGTGACTTGTCCAAGGCCACACAGCAGACAACTGGCAGAGAACCCAGGTCATTCTGACTCCAAGGCCCTTGCTGTACCCACTGGGCCACACCAGGACTGTAACCTACCCTCTTCCCACCCTTCTCAACCCTCACTGTCCTCCTTCCTCAGGGTGGGCCTCCACAGAGAAGCAGCATGGTCTAGTGGACAGAACTTGGGGCTGGGAGTCCGAAGGTCCTGGGTTCTAATCCCGGCTCTGACCCTCATCTGTCGTGTGGCCTTGGGCAAGTCACTTCACTTCTCTGGGCCTCAGTTGTCTCATCTGTAAAATGGGGATTGAGACTGTGAACACCATGTGGGACAGGGACTGGGTCCAACTCGATTGGCTTGTATCCACCCTAGCGCTTAGTGCAGTGCTTGGCACACAGTAAGTGCTTAAGAAATACCACAAATATTATTACTATTATTACTATCTACCAATCAATGCCGCAGTTGTCCCTGGAATGAGGACAGACCTGCAGGAAGGGATGGTGATTGGTAGGAAAAGTGTGCTCCATCTGACTGTGCATAAGGTTGGTTTTGCCTGAGGTGGGAGCTACAGTAATGGTGGCCACTCATGCCTCAGGGCCATGTTATTGGGTGTTCAGATCCCCCCCACTCCCCTGGCCTGGGGTCAAGGGCTTAAGCCCCCCATAAACTCTTACATTAACTGGCTAGAAGACACCAATTGAGGGAGCTATTAGAAGTTTAGGGCCACCTGATCACTCTATGGCTTCCCATAAGAGTTTCCTCTCCAGCCAAGACTGTTTCTGCCCAGAGGCAGCATCTGTTCTAAGTGGGGAAAATCTTATGTTTATCTCAAGTTTTCTCCCTTGATAGAAACCAGATGGAAGAGTCACGGTCAAGGGACTCTTGAACATCCCCGGCCATGCCCCTTTCTGAGGCTCCTTATTCACTCTGGGCGGGGAGCTTCATAGAGGCCAAAGACCAACCTCATTCTATGTGTGGGATGGGGGGCCTGTGACATTTTTCGGGGCCCTAAGGTGGCTGGCACACCCTCCGTGCCAATGGAAGATCTGGCTCCTCAAGTATTTAGACAACTTGGCTAGATGTCACATTCGGTTCCCTCTCCAAGTGGTTAATCATGAACAGTTGAGGGCTGGCCTGCTCTCCAACTCTGTAGGTTGAAGGAACAGTCAAGCCGTAAGACGGATCCTGCCTCAGGCATTGTCCGGCATCTCCTCAGCCTCTTGGAAGTTCAAGAAAGACCAGCCCTAACTGAGTCCTCGAGGCCTGCCAAAATGCCAAGCTGTTTCAGAAGGTTTTTTCCCCCCAAATCACACTCTTGCCTCAGCCCAGCGCTCGATTTTGGCCTCTTCTGCCACCACTGCCTCGGCCCCTCGGAAGTCTTCTTAATAAAAAACAATAGTTCCCCTTGACTTAAACAGATGGGGCCCACATTGCCGGGTAGAATCTTGCATCTCCCAGAGTCCAGACCAAGTTGTCGGATAACGGATGATGCGGCCCTGCCTGAGCACCTCCAAGCTCTGTTAGATCAGCACTCTGCCTGCCCGTTGGTATGGTAACGGCCCTTTATTTAGGGGAGCAGGCCATCCATATCACTGCCTGGCTATTTGTACTTGTCTAATTATTATTACTCTTTGCATTTTCTTCCAGTGGATGAGTAATGGAGGAGGGTTAGAGGCAAGGGAAGGTACTGGGGAAAGGGAACAGTGATTTGTGGGATAGGTATCTCATCTTTGAGAGGAGAACATTTATCTTTTCATGCTTCGACTAGAAGCAGAAAACAGTTCAGAAATAGTAGTCTTCACCAACACACACACATACATACATATATTTATATATGTGGATACATTTGTATATGAGTGTGTAACTATATTTCTCTGTTTGCATATATACATATTTAGTAAATCTTTTGTAACTGACACTGCAATGGCTTCCATTGGCTGAAGCGCAAAGGCTTTTCGTTCAATTTGGGGCATAAGAGTATTGAGTCAGTAGGTCTCTTTTGATTCTTTTAAGAATCCAAATATTCAGTTCCCCTAAATGGAACTTTGTATAAATCAGGTGAATTACTTTGGCTTGCCTTTATTTTTCCCATTGGTTTGAGTTTTCTTGATAACACCATGTGTCCCAACAAGCAGTATAGTGAAATGCTGATGATCTGTTATCCTAATGGCTGATTAGCCAGCCAAGGCTGGTTTGGACAATTGGGATTAAAAAAGTTAGGTAACTGGATAAATTTGGGATAAATTTGGCCTCTCCAAACTAGCTGGATTTAACTGTGTTCTGTTGTCTGAATGTTCAAAGTATTAGACTTGCCTCAGCCCCAACTAATTTGGATAATCAACTCCCTAATGTATCCAGTTAGGCTGTAACAACCACAACCATACAGTAAGAAGAGCATAAGGAGGATGTAGAGGGAAAGAAAAGTTATCTTTGGATGCCTACGTTTTCTTGTATTTGCACAAGTGCTTAGTTCAGTGCTCAGTACAGAGGCAGCACTCAAGAAATACTATTAATTAATTGATTTTGGCCGAAAGTACTTGGTTTCAAGAATTCCCAACAGTTTGTGTGGATGTATTATTCCGGAAGGAAACCCCATAATTTGTAACTGCAGACAGAAGAAGTAATAGAGCATGCAGATGTGTAGGTAAGTCCTATGGAGAGTTTGTAAGAACTTTGGTGGTGCAGAAGTGCTGAAATCAATGTGATATTTTTTGAGAGCTTGATGTGTGCAGAGCATTGTACTAAGCACTTGGGAGAGTACAACAGAGTTGGCAGACATGTTTCTTGCCCACAATGAGCTTCCGCTCTAGAAAGGGGTTTACAGTCTAGAGGGATGGCAATCAGTCAATCAATATGTGGTATTTATAGAGGTTTTTACTATGTGCAGGTCACTGTCTAGGGGAGATTAGGTGTTCATCAGAGAAAACCTAGAGGAGACATGATTTTAAAAGGACTTTGAAGTTGGGGAAAGCAGGGGTTTGTCAGAAATGAAGAGGGAGGAAGAGACAGGCAGGTGAGATGGTTTGAGGAAAAGATTAGCAGGAGATGAAAAAGAGGAGCAGTGAGTAGGTCAGTTTTAGAGGAACAAAGAGTTCAGGCTTGGGTGTAGTGGCAGAAGAGAGTGGGTAAGTAGGAGGAAGACAAACCAACAATACTAACTGAGCACCTACAATGTTGTGCGAAGCACTTTTGTGACTATAATTAAAAAAAGAAGACACGATCCCCACACATAAGGATCTTACAGTCTAGCTGGGGAGAAAGAAAATAAAATAGTCTACACTTAGGCAGAAGAGTGCTCTGGTAGTATCTGCAAAAGTGTTAAAATAGTTGCAATAATGCTGAGATGATAGTAGAGAGGGTATGACCTAGGAAGAAGGAAAAATAAGGAATAGGTAGGGATCCTGAAGGGTTTCGAAGATGTGTGGAGCTGTGGTTTGGCAGGTTTGAAAGAGGAGGACGTTACAAGTCAGGGAAAAGGAATGAGTCAGGAGCAGGAGAGTTAAGAAAGGCACACTGAGAAGCTGAGCTTGGGGAGAATGGAGAGTACAAGCTGGAGTGTAGTAGGAGAGAAGAATGGTTGGATAAGAGGAAACTAATTGATGGGGTGCCAGAAAATGATCAGGGCTTTATTAATAATAAGCACTAACCATGTGCTAAGCACTGCACAAAACACTGGAGTAGATACCAGATAATCAGGTTGGACACAATCCCTGTCTCACAGGGAGTTCACAATCTAAGTAGGAGAGAGAAGAGGCGTCTTTATTCCCTTTTCATATATAAGGGAACTGAAGTGCAGAGCTGGGATTAGAACCCAAGTATTCTGTCTCGCAGGCCCATGCTCTTCCTACTAGGCCACAGTGCTTCTCTTTCCTTTCTCACTTGGGATGGGGTTGAGGGACTGAAAGGGTGGATCCAACTATAGGTGGAAGACCTCAACCAGCCTGACTACTGGAATCTTTAAGTTTCAAAATAGGAGGGAATGAGAGAAGAGCAGACAGCAGATCTAGCCCAGAGGGAGCAGAAAGCTCTCATTCCTGGGGTGATAGGAGCTAGCCCCAACCATGGGAGAGGGCAGGTCAGGGCCTGAGCTCCTGTTGAGCTTTTTCAGCCCAGCTCTTTGGAGTGGGTTTGGGCCCGCTGGCAAAGGTTGGCTATGACTAGAGCTTATGAGGCTCACTGGGCAACCAAAATTCCAAGCTAGAAATGCTGTCGAAGACGCAAACAGGGTCAGAAACACTTTGGGCTTGGGTGCCTTTTCCCCAATGGGATTTCTGGTCCGGTCCCAGAGAGCTAAAGGCAAACCAGCCAAACACAGTTCAGCTGTAGGAATTCTGCAGCCCTGAGACTGGCTTTAGTCCATCCTGGATTCTGCTGAACCCAGCCCTGCAACACTTATGTACGTACCTGTAATTTTATTTATTTGCACTGATGTCCTTCTCCCCACCTCTAGACTCTAAACCCATTGTGGGCAGGGAATGTGTCTGTTTATCATTGTATTGTACTCTCCCAAGTGCTTAATATAGTGCTCTGCACCTAGTAAGCGCTCAATAAATATGATTGAATGAATGAAATATGATTGAATTAATGAAGGCTGAAGACTTTCTTTTGATGGTGTCTGTTTAGCGCTATGTGCCGGGCACTGTACTAAGCGCTGGGGTACATACAAGCTGCTCAGGTTGGACACAGTCCGTGTCCCACATGGGGCTCACAGCATTAATCCTCATTTTACAGATGAGGTAACTGAGGTGCAGAGAAGTTGATTTGCCAAGGCCACACAGCAGACAAGTGGCAGAGCATTCTCTTACTCCCTTTCATTTTGGTACCAGCCAATGGACAATGGTTCCATGGACAATTCCTTAGTTGATGGGATTTGACCTAACCCTAATCTAGGGGAGAGCTCTCTGGAAAGCCCACATCTCACTGAGGGAGAGGAAAGAAGAGACCAGGGACTTGCACCGTTCAACACAAGCCAATTGAAGGGTAAATAGTGCTAACGGCCAATTATGACGGTATTATAAAGGATGGGATTAGAGCACTGGAAATATTGATTGAACCCTATCGCAGGTGGAGAGGGAGAGAGAATGAGGAAGAGATCAATATATGCATCTTTAGACCTATTTATCTCTGGATGATTTCTCCATTCCCTTTCCTGTTCGATATAGCATAATTTACCTTCATAAAGCGTTCAGTGCCGGGGGTCCATTATCAGAGTAATCAGTTTTGATTAGTAGATAAAGGGAACAAAATTGTTTAGCCTCTAGATAGAACTGTGAAAAGTGAGTAAACTCTGCTTGACAGCACCTAATGCAGTTAGAATGTAGACTTAATTTGATTCCAATTCTTTATGGCTTTTCTTGATTTCAAGCATCTATTGGTTGGTTAGAAAAATATAATAGGAAATGGGCCATGGCAGGTGGGAGGGGAGAGCAAAGAGAGAGATCATTTAAGTTTGCAGAATGCAATTTTCCTCAATATAAACATTCTAATGCAATTTGATGTCCATTGTATTTTGGTGACAGGGGTGAGAACTCACTGTTTCCTGGTTTATTTTTAGTTCTTCGAGAGGTGGATGTAATGTAATCTGGGTCTGACGGCTGTTTTTTTTTTTTAAAAAAAACCCTATTAATTCATACGATCATATTTATTGAGCACTTACTGTGTGCAGAGCACTGTACTAAGCGCTTATTTCCAGTTGGGTTACTGGGTTGTTCCTCCTCAGTTCTGTTTCAAACTCTGCTGCTGGCAGGTTTCTATGCTTACTCTGCCCGAGTTTAGTGCTAAGCCTCAAGAGAATGATATCTGCAAAGTAGGACTGGGAGTCTAGTCTCTCAAAAAAAAAATATGGTACTTGATAAGCGTTTACTACGTGCCAAGCACTGTTCTAAGCACAGGGGTAGATATGTCAGGTTGGATACAGTCCCTGTCCCACATGGGGCTCACAGTCTTAACCCCCATTTTACAGCTGAGGTAACTGAGGCTTGGAGAAGTGAATCGACTTGTCCAAGGTCCCACGGCAGACAAGCGGCGGAGCTGGGATTGGAACCCTTCTAGACTGTGAGCCCGTGGTTGGGTAGGGACTGTCTCTATATGTTGCCAACTAGTACTTCCCAAGCGCTTAGTACAGTGCTCTGCACACAGTAAGTGCTCAATAAATATTATTGAATGAATGAATGTAGCTTGTTGTAAGGAACGGAATGGGTCTGTTCTATTGTATTCTCCCAAGTGTTTAGTACAGTGCTCTGCTCACAGTAAGCATCCAATAAGTAGGTAGATTGACTGAATTAGTGCTTTAAAGTGCTTTGCTATCCTCAGAGGGCAGGCAATCTTCAAGGAGGCGCCTTGGAGGCCCACTTTATTATTGGTTTTAGCTTTGTATGTTAATACAGTGCCTAGCCATATCCCACTTTGCCCCACCTTTGAATCGCCTTGCCTTATTTGCCTTATTACAGTCGATTGTTTTCTGATCTCTTATTTTGGCATCTGGGAGAGGGAAGTTTAAATGGAAGAAAGTCAAGTTCAGGATCAAGGAAGTGACTGCAAAGGTTTCTCAACCATTCTGCTCTCTGGACTCCAGAAGCTTGAGAAGCAGCTTGAGTGGCTATACTTACCGAGTGGCTTTTAACTACCATTCTGTTAGATAACTGAGTAGAAAAAAAAATCTATTTCAGGCACTGTCTGAGAAGATGATGGGAAAACAAAGGGTTGGAAGAGGTAGGTGAACAAGGGAAGCAGCTAGGTAGGGCATTAGGTACCAGTTCTCTGAGGACTTTCTTTGTAATTTCTTAGGTTGACTCCAACAAAAATAATAATGCCAATAATAACTGTGTTTGTTAAGCACTTGTTATGTGCTAAGCACTGTACTAAGCACTGGAGTAGGTACAAGATAATCATGTCTCACACGGAGCTCACATTCTAAGTAGGAGGGAGAAGAGGCATTGAATTCTCATTTTGCAGATGAGGGAACTGAGGTACAGTGAAGTTAAGTGACTTTGCTGCTTCTCAAATAGGAGACAGATCAAAGCCAGAGTGAAATATCCTCGTTCACTCATTTAATCATATTTATTGAGTGCTTACTGTGTGCCGAGCACTGTACTAAGTGCTTGGAAAGTATAATTTGGCAACAGAGACAATTGCTACCCAACAACTCTTTAACCTGTATTTGCCAAAAGCCTCTTAGAGTGCACACACAATACCAAGCATGTGCTCAAAAAATGCTATTACTAGTCCTGATGCTTTTGCCTTTCAAATAATAATAATAATAATAATAATGGCATTTATTAAGTGCTTACTATGTGCAAAACACTGTTCCAAGCACTGGGGAGGTTACAAGGTGATCAGCTTGTCCCAGTGGGGGCTCACAGTCTTAATCTCTATTTTACAGATGAGGCACCTGAGGCCCAGAGAAGTTAAATGGCTTGCCCAAAGTCACACAGCTGACAATTGGCAGAGTCAGGATTTGAACCCATGACCTCAGACTGCAAAGCTCGTGCTCTTTCTACTGAGCCACGCTGCTTCTCTGAAATGAAATTCAAATGAAACCAAACCTCTGCCACTTGTTTGCTGTGTGACCTTGGGCAAGTCACTTAACCTCTCTGTGCCTCAGTTACCTCATCTGTAGGAGTAGACTGTGAGCCCCATGTGGAACTGTGTCTAACCTGATTAGCTTGTATCTATCCCAGCATTTAGCAGTGTTTATCAGTGTTTTAGCATATAGTAAGTGCTTAGGGAAGCAGCGTGGCTCAATGGAAAGAGCACGGGCTTAGGAGTCAGAGGTCATGGGTTCAAATCCCAGCTCTGCCAATTGTCAACTATGTGACTTTGGGCAAGTCACTTAACTTCTCTGAGCCTTAGTTACCTCATCTGTAAAATTGGGATGAAAGACTGTGAGCCCCCAGTGGGACAATCTGATCACCTTGTATCCTCCCCAGCGCTTAAAACGGTGCTTTGCACACAGTAAGTGCTTAACAAATGCCATCATTATTATTATTAACAAATAACATTTTTAAAAAATCATCCCCCTCCAGCTCAGGGCTTGGTAGGTAGCCATTAACCTGCTTTCTCATCTGTCAAATGGGGATTAAGACTGTGAGCCCCCCGTGGGACAACCTGATCGACTTGTAACCTCCCCAGCGCTTAGAACAGTGCTTTGTACATAGTAAGTGCTTAATAAAAGCCGTTATTATTATTTTTATTTCTCCTTTTATCACCCTCTCTACCATCTTCCCCTTCAGTAGGAGAAAGCTTGTGGCAGATAAAAGGGGTTGATGAAGGATCGGTCTGTCCACTCTATCCCCTCTTCCCCAGATTCCACGAGAAAGAAGATTAATAAACTAGGGGCAAAATTTGGGCGGGAAGATATAGTCAAAGACTGGGAGGGTCAAGTAGTCTCATCCAAGGTGTGACTTAATACGCATGCTCCATGACAGTGGACAAGGAGGGACCTCAGTTTCCCTGCAGAATAAAATGGAGGCAACTAAGATCTGTATCCAGAGAAACATTGTGTGGCTGAAATCTGTCAGGGGAAGCAGCATGGCCTAATGGAAAGAGCACCAGCCTACGAGCGAGTCAGAAGACCAGGGTTCTAATCCCAAGTACATCACTTATCTGCTGTGTGACCTTGGGCAAGTCACTTTCTCTGCATCTCAGGTACTTCATTTGAAAAGTGGGGATTAAATCCTACTCCCTCCTATTTCGGCTGTGATCCTCATGTGGGACAGGGACTTGTGACTTCGTACAGAGCTTGGCACCTAGCGAATGCTTACCAAGTACAAGAAAGTCAACCTGGACATGGCTGTTCTTTCCTGCCTGGTTCTCAGGCAGCTTTGCTTTCCTCATTGGAATTGATAAGCAGTGCACTAGGGGCCATTATCCACCATTTCAGAGTTCAGAGAGTAAGTCTATAAAGCTCGGGAAGAAAATAGGGAAATCCATACTGTATTAGTTGTGTTTCAGTCTCCCTTCTCCTCCTCCGTCACCTCTTTCTCTTCATACAGTAAACTGACATGAGAGAATTTAATTTTAACCTGACATCAGATAAGGGATCAATTGCTGGAAGAGAGGTAGATCTGAGAGAGCTGAGCATTGGGTATTGGCTCTGTCAGCTCTGGCTTGCCTGGTCCATGAAGGAGGAGGTGAAGCCAGGAAGAGGAAAGCTCAGGGGTCACAAGGAGCCGTCAAGTTTTATGTGAAGGTGAAATTGGCAATAAAAATCAGAGCATATTGACTCTTTCAGTGTTTAACAGAGGCTTTTAAGCCCCTTTCCCGGCACCCTTCCCTCTTTAAGAGATATTTAGGGGATTAGGAAACCTGACCATCAGGCCACTTAGGTTGTGGAATAGAGCACCTCTCTGGACTGGACTGGAGGGGAAAAAACGGTTATCTCCAAGATCCTATCCCCTTTGTGGCAGCCACAAGCTCATATTTTCAGTTTCTTCTCTGGTGCTAGTTTGTGTGGCAGACTTTTTGGAATTTGGGTTTGTGCTGGGGAGGGTGATGTGCAGAGACGGAGGTGACAGGAACAGTTTGCGCACCATTGGTACTCTGTCTGATGTCACTAATTTCTCATTGAGCACCATGGGCAGTGTACCTCAACCACTTCCTTGCTTTCTTCCGGCTTCATTCAGTGATAGAAGTAGATGCATGGTGGAGGCACTGGAAAAAAAAAATATCTGTTTAACCCAGTAAACAGATCAAACCTTATAAGATACAAAAGAACCACTGTTCTGTAAGCAAACGTCTGCTTTTTGGGTTGGTTGATATTCGTGGGGCAGAATAACTCTTCAAGATGTTGAATGTGCTTACTGGAAAATATTTTTCAGTATTAATGTGCATTTAGGAAAGACAAATCCAAGAGATTAGTTCATAACAACAAGGAAAGTGTCAAAAATGTTCTCTATCCTGAGGGACTGAAAGGAACCTTTTCTCTCAACCTACACTCCAAATCTTTGGTAAAGATGACGATGATGAAGGAGACTTCTGTTCATAATGTTGCTAGAGTTTCAGTCCTGACACTGAGAACCAGCATGAGGGAATTGATAATAGGGCAAGTGGCTTGCACAGTGCTAGTAGCCTTTCCTTGTCTTCCCTTTTTGTCTGCTTCTGTCTGTTCCTGCTAATGCCATTGACCTCTCGCCCACATCCTGTCTCTGGCCTGGAACGCCCTCCCTCTTCATATCCAACAGACAATCACTCTCCCCACCTTCAAAACCTTATTGAATACACATCTCCCCCAAGAGACCTTCCCTGACTAAGCCCTCCTTAACTCTTCTCCCACTCCCTTCTGCATCTCCCTGATTTGCTCCCTTTATTCATCTCCCCTTCCCAACCCCACAACACTATATACATTTCTGTAATTTTATTCATTTATATTAATGTCTGCCTCCCTTTTTAGCCTGTAAGCTTGTTGTAGGCAGGGACTGTGTCAGTTATATTGTTATATTGTACTCTCCCAAGTGCTTAGTACAGTGCTGTGCACACAGTAAGTGCTCAGTGAGTACGACTGGTTTACTGACTGACTTCAAATGCAACATGTGAATAGCTAGACAGGGCTGCAGCATATAGAGAAATGCACATGAGGTTTTTTTAATTATCATCATCATTATCATCTTCATCATCATCAAGCAGGTGGGATACAATACCCATGATGTTCAATAAGAAAATGGTGAAATGAAACTGGGTACATATGTGCCCCACATGGGAAAACCTGATTACCATGTATCTACCCCAAGGCTTAGAACAGTGCTTGGCACAGAGTAAGCACCTAACAAATACCATCATTATTATTATTACTATATTATTATGATGAATCTGTTCCTTTCACCTCCCTCTCCACACTGTCTCCCACCCCTGACAAACCCCTCTTCCCTGTCATTCCAGAAAGTCTGCAGCATGAACTAACACCAGGCCCCTAGTGTCCTGTTCCTCTCAGCTGAGAGAAGAAAGATAAGATATGAGCTCTTGGCTACTGCAAGGTAGAGAGGATCATGGCGATACCTTTCTTTCTCTCCAGTCCATGCCAGAGAAGTGTTCCATTCTGTGCCTATGTGCAGAGCTCTGTATGAAGCGCTTGGGAGAGTACAATACAACAGAGTTGTGGGCAAAATTTTTCTTTTTTTTTTTTTTTTTTTTTGCTGGTCCCATTAATGGTCAAAGACCCCAGGGATACAATTGTGAGTGAGAAGAGAAGAAATCGAGTGAAGATTTTGCCCATACTAAGGGATGTCTAGCTCAGCAAGCGACATATTTTTGCAGGACTTTTATCAGGTTTTCACACTCGGTTGCTTCAACAGCCTTAAAAACCAATCCTGCTTCTGCCAACACAGTCTTGGATTCCACAACAAAGTCAAGGAGGCAGAACTCAGGGTGTTAAGGCACTGGGGAGAGGGAAATGTGAACCAATTTCTACCTCCACAGTGATTCCAAGTTGACCTATTAGGCTCCTCTAGTTTAAAATCTAATTCAAAAGGGCAGACAAATAGGTGTGAGCACTGAAGCTGGCAGTTTGGCTTAAGGATGTCATTAGCTTGAGCTCCCATGTTCAGTCATCAGCATAATGAAACCGCTGGCTGTCACAATTAGCCGCTGTGATGCATATCTGGCTAAGCAAAAGTAGGAAAGGAAGAATTTAATTTCTTCTAACATTTCCATTTTGAGGTGTGTCTGTCAATCCGTGGCATTTAGTGAATGCATTTTGAACTGTCCTGACACTCTGAGTTCCCTATTCCATAAATGAGAACTGTGCTGGGATAAAGAAACTGGAAAATATTCTTGAGAAGGGACTTGCCTAGGAATACTATACAAGTGTGCTTGTAAATATAAATACACAAATTCACATTTAAATGTCTTTTGGCAGATAGGTTAGGGGCAGATATCCGAGAGAAAAGAAATGGTGAATGAAAATATTGGGAAATGACTGCTATTTCTACAACTTTATGCTGCCCAGATCATTCTTCTAAAAAAAAATTATTCTACATACATCTTCCCACTCTTTAAGTGTCTCTGGTGGTTGCCCATCCATCTCCACATCACCATTAGCTTCAAGGCACTCAATCAGCTCTCTTCCCCCAGTCAAATCTCCTCAAGGAAGCCTTCCTGGACTAAGCCCCCCTCCCTGTTTTTTCTCCCTCTGCCTCATTCATGCACTGAGACCCACATCATAAGCACTTCTACTCACTCCCCTCGCACAGCACTTATGTATACCTCCTCCCATTTGGTTGCTTCCTTTACCTGTAATTGATGTTAATGACTGTTTCCCCCACTAGACTGAGCTACTTAAAGTCAGGGATCATGTCTACCAACTGTACTGTACTCTGCCAAGCAGTTAGTACAGTGCTTTACACCAAGTAAGGGCTCAGTAAAGTCCAATTAATCAATCAGTAGTATTTATTGAGTACTTGCTATGTGCAGAGTACTGTACTAAGAACTTGGGAGGGTACAATATATCAGAGTTGGTAGACACTTTCCCTTCCCACAGCAAGCTTACAGTCTAGAGGAATATACGCTCCATTGACTACTGGTGGCTTAAAGAAAAAAATCCCTTAGGTCAGATTAAATTCCAACATAAATACCATAAAATATGGGTCTTTGAAAATTGACCTGTGTTCTGCCTGTCACCGATTCTTTTGTTGTTACTTAGAATAAAAATTACAGGATCAGTGCTTGACTGTCAGCTTTGATGACAGTGATGAAGGAAACAGAATTTCAAGCAGCACTGATGCCACTGATTGGTTGATTGATTGATTCATTCATTCAATCATATTTATTGAGTGGTTACTGTGTGCAGAGCACTGTAATAATCGCTTGGGAAGTACAAGTCGGCAACATATAGAGACAGTCCCTACCCAACAATGGGCTCACAGTCTAGAAGGGGCAGACAGGTGTAAACATGTAGATTGACACCTCCCCACTTCTGCCCTACCTCCTTCCCCTCCCCACAGCACTTGTATATATTTGTACAATATATTACTCTATTTATTTTACTTGTACATATTTACTGCTTTATTTTATTAATGATGTGCATATAGCTTAGAACAGTGCTTGGCACATAGTAAGCGCTTAACAAATACCAACATTATTATTATTATTATTATTATATAGCTATAATTCCACTTATTCTGAAGGTTTTGACACCTGTTTTGTTGTCTCTCTCCCCCTCTAGACTGTAAGCTTGTTGTGGACAGGGAATGTGCCTACTGACTCTATTATATTGTACTTTCCCAAGTGCTTAGTATAGTACTCTGCATGTAGTAAGTACTCAATAAATGCAATTTATTGATATAAGGTTCAAACTTTCCCATCATTCTAACAGTTTGCACACATTTGCTCCTTTCAGCTTCTTTCTTCCCAGCTCTGTAGGTCTAGCCTTTCCTGCCAAGGTGGCAGGTGGGAGAAGACAGCACTGGATATCAGCCCAAGCTGTGTCACTGCACCTTTAGCTTTTCTCTCTCCCCCCGCCTCCCTTGGGAGAGGGCTTTTCTCTTTCCCTCTCCCTCTCCCTTTCTCTCTCTCTCCTTCTCTTTCTTTCTCTCTCTCTCTGTGCACATACGGTTTCAGTTTCTTTGCTGATAATGCACCTCTACAGCCAGGTCTTTGCAGCCTAAGTATATTGGAGGATCGCACAATTACCCAATCCATCTGCATAATGAAGCCAGAAGTGAACTTTCTGCCTGACTTACTCAGATCAAATCCTCAATGCTCCACTTCATATTGCAAAGGTTTGAAAATCCAGATTTGTGTTGAGCAGTTGAGAACATATCCCTTGCCTGCTTTTGGATTGTGTAACTAGCATTGGACAAGAGTTCTTTCATAACATTAACCAAATGGAAATATTTTGCATTCTCATTTCATTTATGGGATCTTTTTTGAGCCCTTGAACATTTGATTCATAATGGTGATAATTGTGGTGCTTATTAAGCATTTACTATATGCCAGTTACTGGGGAAGATAGAAGATAATCAGGTTGGTTCCTGTCCCACATGGGGTATACAGTCTAAGGGAAAACACATATTGAATTCACATTTTACAGATGAGGAAACAGGCACAGAGAAGTTAAGTGACTTGCCCAAGGTCACACAGAAGGTAAGTGGTGGAACTGGGATTAGATCCCATTTTCCCTGTTTCACAGGCCCATGTTCTTTGCCCTAGATCAGGCTGTTTTTTACCCTGTTATGCATATAGTTAGGCTTAGAGCTTCTGAGGCTAAGCTTTAAAATTTCACTTCTTTTGTTCACAGATGGGTGGTCTGAAAGATCACAGGTGGTTAGTTTCTAGGTGGATTTAAAAGTTGCTCAATGAGGATGGACAAAATGCTGCATGAACTCAATAGGGGTGAGTTCTTATTCAAGGAAACTGAACTAAAAGAATAGTTCAAGCTGATGTGAAAACTCTTGTAGGATGAGTAGTTGAACTTCTGTGGCAGAATCAGAGTTTGAATGAGGGGATCTCAAGGGATCACAGACTTTCTTTCGGGAACGTCGCCAAGATCCGCCCTTTCCTCGCCACCCAAACCGCTATCTTGCTGGTTCAATCTCTCATCCTATCCCAACTGGATTACTGCATCAGTCTCCTCTCTGATCTCCCACCCTCCTGTCTCTCCCCGCTGCAGTCTATACTTCACTCTACTGCCTGGATTATCTTTGTATAGAAATGCTCTGGGCACTCCCCTCCTCAAAAATCTCCCCTGGTTACTTGTCAACCTACGAATCAAGCAAAAACTCCTCACTCTTGGCTTCAAGGCCATCACCTTGCCCCCTCCTACCTCACCTCCCTTCTCTCCTTCTACAGTCCAACCTGCACTCTCTGCTCCTCTGCCTCTAACCTCCTCACTGTGCCTCATTCTCGCCTGTCCCACCGTCGACCCCTGGCCCACGTCCTTCCCCTGGCCTGGAATGCCCTCCCTCCACACATCCGCCAAGCTAGCTCTCTTCCTCCCTTCAAAGCCCTACTGAGAGCTCACCTCCTCCAAGAGGCCTTCCCAGACTGAGCCCCCTTTTTCCTCTCCTCTTCCCCATCCCCCCTTGCCCTACCTCCTTCCCCTCCCCACACCGCTTGTATATATTTGTACAGATTTATTACTCTATTTATTTTACTTGTACATATTTACTATTCTATTTATATTGTTAATGATGTGTATGTAGCTATAATTCTATTTGTTCTGATTATTTTGACACCTGTCTACATGTTTTTTTGTCTGTCTCCCCCTTCTAGACTGTGAGCCTGTTGTTGGGTAGGGACTGTCTCTATATGTTGCCGACTTGTACTTCCCAAGCACTTAGTACGGTGCTCTGCACACAGTAAATGCTCAATAAATGATTGAATGAATGAATGAGTGAATGAATATTTTCTCCATTCAGGGCTTTGTGGGAAATTGAATAGAAAGCCCTGGGAAAAAGCCTCCATTCATCCTCTGTGAGCAAGGTGACTTCTTCACAATGTTGTCCTGGGCTCAGCCGGCCAAATATCCCATGTCTGACGGTGGCAACAAGATGTTTGGAGAAACAGTGATGATTGCCCTTCTTGACAGGCATCTTAATCAATCGATCAATCAGCCATATTTATTGAATGTTTACTGTGTGCCAAATACTGTACTAAGCACTTGGGAGAGTAAGATATATCAGAGTTTGTAGACATGTTCCCTGTGCATCATAATGGTTAGGGAAGTTCTGTCTTATATCCAGTTAATCAGTAGTACTTATTGAGACCTTACTATGTGCAGAGCACTATACTACACACTTGAGAAAGTACAAAATAATACAGTCTTTATGGGGAGGCAAAAATTAAAATAAATTACAGTTAGGGGAAATAGAGTAAAAGGATATTTATGTAATTGCTGTGGGATTGGGGGTATATGAAAAATACATAGTTGATCCAGGGTTGGGAGGGGTGGGTAAGGGAGATGAGGGTTTAATCTAGAATGGATCTTGGAAGAAATGTGATTTTAGGAGGCTTTGAAGGTGGGGAGAGTGGAGGTCTGTTGGATGAGAAGGGGGAGGGAGTTCCAGGTCTGAGGGAAGAGCTGGGAAAGAGGTTTGCTCATGGAGAGATGAGATTAAGGTGCAAAGAGTAGGTTGGTGTTAGAGCAGCAGAATGTGTGGGCTGACTTGTTGTAGGAGATCTGAGAGGTTAGGTAGGAAAGAGAGAGTTAATTGAGAGCCATGAAAGTCTGTGGTAAGGAGTTTCCGTTTGATGTGGATGTGGATGGACAACCCTGGAGGTTTTTGAGGAGTGGGGAGATGGGGATTGAATGTTTTTTCCAGAAAAATAATATGGGCTGTAGAGTCAAGTAGGGACTGGAGAGGGGAGAGAAAGGATGCAGGGAGACTGATGCAGCAGTAAAGGTGGGAAATAAGTGCTTGGTTTGGCATGGTAGCAATATGTATGGAGAGGAAAGGACAGATTCTAGAGATGTTGTGAAGGTAGAACAGACAGGGTCTGGTGACATTGAATGTGTGGGTTAAATGAAAGAGATGTCAAGGCTAATGCCAAGGTTATGGGCTTGCTGACTTCTTATCAGTGAATCTACCCAAACTTCTAATAATAATAATGATAATGATGGCATTTATTAAGTGTTTACTATGTGCAAAGCACTGTTCTAAGTGCTGGGGAGTTTACAAGGTGATCAGGTTGTCCCACGGGGGGCTCACAGCCTTAATCCCCATTTTGCAGATGAGGTAACCAAGGCCCAGAGAAGTTAAGTGACTTGCCCAAAGTCACACAGCTGACAATTGGTGGAGCTGGGATTTGAACCCATGACCTCTGACTCCAAAGCCTGTGCTCTTTCCACTGAGCCACGCTGCTTCTCTTGAACGTCCTGATATTTTCTGCCTGCACAAATTCCTGTGGTAATGAATTCCACACATTAATCACTGGCTGCTTGAAGAATTTTTCTTCTTGTTTATTTCAAACCTTCTATGTAGACTTTCAATAATCCTCCATCTGTGTCCTGTTTTTATGACTATCGGTGACCACAAACTCTACCTGTGCCTTGTCCACACACTTTCTGATTTTGTAAACTTCAATTAGGTTCCCCCTCAGCCTTTGATTTTCCCAAATGAAAAGTCCCAATTATTTCACTACAAAAAATACTCAAAAAGTTCACTAAGCAGGTTAAAATTCCTTTTTGTCATTTAAAAGGAAAATCCACCAAGTGAATAAAGAACCCAGGACAACACTGAAGTGTCTGCTTTCTGATTATCCAAAGTTCACACATGTTAACAAGGCTTGTGGCATTTGGATAATAAATACATGATCTCTGAGTTTTATCACTGAGGTTAGGAGTTCCGGTATTGAGACACTAATGATACAAATGCAATAACCTTTGAGAAAAAAATCTCTTGGGAGATTGGAAGCTTGTCAAATTCAATGTGTGGGTGAGGAGTTTCTTCAGAAACTTCCCCTTTGTGTTTTCTTCCTCCTCTACAAAGTATGCAAGGTCGAACGTCAAGATGTGACTGATGTGGATTGAAAGAAAATTAATTGAGAAAACAGAGGAAACTGTTCTGTTTCATCAGGCTGAAAGTTCTGGATACTATGGGGATTAAGACTGTGAGCCCATGTGGGATATGGGCTGTGTCCAACTTGATTAGCTTGTATTTACCCCAGCATTTAGTACACTACCTGGCACATAGAAAACACTTAACAAATGCCATAAAAAAATAAGTCAGGAACCTGAGTACCTGGGTTCTAATCCCAGCTCTACCATTTTCCTACTTTGTGACCTTGGGGTTTCTTTAATGGTATTTGTCAAGCACTTACTATGTGCCAAACACTGTTCTAAGCCCTGGGGTAGGTACAAGTTATAATTAAGTTGCACGCAGTTTGTATCCCACTTTGTAAGCTTGGCTTCTAGACGGTGAGCTTGTTGTGGGCAGGAAATGTGTCGTGTTTATTGTTATATTGTACTCTCCCAAGCACTTAGGACAGTGCTCCGCACAAGGTAAGTGCTCAATAAATAGTATTCATTCATTCATTCAAAAATTTATTGAGTGCTTATTGTGTGCAAAGCACTGTTTTAAGCCCTTGGGAGAGTTACAGTATAACAACGAACAGACACATTCCTGTCCACAACAAACTCACAGTCTAGAGATGAGCTCACAATCTAGAGATGAATGGGGTTAGCAATCGGGACCTCAGTGTCCTTATCTGTTGAATTGGGATTAAATCCCTGTTTTCTTTCTCACTTAGGTTGTGAACCCCCATGTAGGACAGGGACTGTCCCCCATCCCGGCTCCACCACTTGTCTGCTCTGTGACCTTGGGCAAGTCACTTCACTTCTCTGGGCCTCTGTTACCTCATCTGTAAAATGGGGACTGAGCCCCATGTAGGACAGGGACGGTGTCCAACCCTGATTGCTTGGATCCACCCCAGTGCTTAGTACAGTGTCTGGCACACAGTTAGTGCTTAACAAGTAGTACAGTTATTCCTATTATAATTGTTATATTGTATCTACCCCACTGTATAGCACAGTGCTTGGCACATAGTAAGTGCTTAACAAATTCCATTATTAGTATCCAGAACACAATTGCTTAGTCTGGAAGTCTCCATCATAGGGTTTTCCTATAAGACAGTCTAGACCAGCCCAATTCATTTTCTCCATAATGGTCTAGTGATGAAGGTCACAGTAACCTGAAATAGTATGATTTTTAACAAGACGTTGGCTATTTCTACTCACCATCCGTGGCTGTGGAAAAGCTGCCAAGCAGAGCCCTGAAGCAGCAGAAGACATCTTCACCCACTGGGTCAACTTTTCAGGAGAGACCTGGGCACAATTCTGCTTCGTGCTAGAGCAGAATGCCGAAAACACAGTCCTGACACAGAAGTCTCACTTCAAGATCCTGAAGCTTCCATGTCTGGGATCAGGAAGATGTCTTCCAGGGAAAATTTATCTCCTGCTCCTCCTTGTTCTCACTGAAAACAGTGACTTTCAAGCCCCATAACCAGGTAAGGAGGGGAGCCCGTTGCTTCTCCATGGGGAGAGCGGGGTTGCGTTTCTGACTGTGTGAGAAGAGATGGTCAAGTCCGAATGCTGCATCTCTTTGGATGGTGTGAAAGCAAGGTAACTACTGAGGGATTCGGCTGTACCCTCCAGCCGCATCCTGAGATACCCATTGGAAGGCTCCTCCTACTTAAACTCTGAGTCCCATTTTGGCCAGAGATTGTGTCTGACCTGATTATCTTTTTGCTACCCCAGTACTAAGTACAGTGCTTGGCACATAGTAGGTGCTTATCAAATGCCACAGTTATTATTGGCTTTGGTGTGTGGTTACAGCAGCTGTGTAGGTGGGGGGCTTTGGCCGAAGGGGCGAATGAGGGAGGTGATGGAGGGTGTCTACTCTCCATGTCCAGAGGACACATTCCTGAGGGGGAAACTAAGAGCACAGAATTTTTTCTTCCTTAATTATGAGGTGGCTAGATGTATTTTAAACTCTTGGTTCCAAATTCCTGTCTTCAGCATTGGTTTTATCTTCACCAACCCATGTGTCCTCCTTGGAAAAGATGTTTGGTTCATTTCAGAGATAGGAAATTGATATTCATCACGATCTTCCTGTCACAAAGTGACTTTCCTTTTGTGGCAGCTGAAAGCCCATTAGCTTCACTTGGCTAATTCTCCTCAATGAATAATGTGTGAGTTTGTCCTGACTCCTGCCCCTCCATTAGCAGCAGATGTGATTAACGCTGCTAATGAACTGATCCAATCAGGTCTCTGCCACCCACAATTCATTCTGTATTTTTCCTTTGAAGTTTTTGGCATTGGAGTAGAAGGAGAACTAGCCAATGACAACCCCAGAGCTGGTGAGGGGAAAACTGTAGCCGTGAATGTTGGGCTTATACAAATGCCTTTCTTCTCATTAGACTGTGAGCACTCTGTGGGCAGAACTCCCACTTCTTTTCAATCTATCAATCCATCACTGGTATTTCTTGAGGGCTTACTGGGTGCAGGACACTGAATTCAGCATTTGGGAGAGTACAATACAATAAAGCTGGGAAATACAATCCCTGCTCACAATACAAGTTCCCCAGTGTTGAGAATAGTACCCTGCAACTAGTGGGGGCTCAGTGAGTAATAATAGTGATGATGATGATGATGATAATAATAGTATTTGTTTAGTGTTTACAAGCACTTCGCCAAACTCTGTACTAAGTGCTGGAATGGATACACCATAACCAGATGGCACACAGTTCTTATTCCACATGATGCTCTCAATCTAAACAGGAGGGTGAACAGGCATTGCATTCCCATTTTACAGATGAGGAAACTGGGGCCCAGAGAGGTTAAGTGACTTGCCCCAGGTCACACTGCAGAGAAGTAGCAGAACATGGATTAGAACCCAGGATCTCAGACTCCCATGCCCTTTCTTCTAGGCCACATTTGTTCTCACGCTAACATGTTTTGTTTTGTTGTCTGTCTCCCCCTTCTAGACTGTGAGCCCGTTGTTGTCTCTATATGCTGCTGACTTGTACTTCCCAAGTGCTTAGTACAGTGCTCTGCACACAGCAAGAGCTCAATAAATACGATTGAATGAATCTTCTCTAATCACTGGTTCCAACCCAGCCAGTGTCTCCGCTGATGGTAAACCATCACGGCCTTAGATTAAGCCACATTGGGAGACAAAAACAGGCAAGTGGGCTTCCTTTGCCTTCCTTTCTCTATGTCAAAGTCTTCTTTGGAGTCTGCCTTACCCTTGGCTAGAAGAGAGATGGAGTCCTGTAGCCGCTGTCAGCTCAATAGTGAGAGAAGATTTGCTTTCCCTGGGTGAAAGGAACCTCTCTGCCAGGACCAGGGACCATTTTGGTAACATGATTTCTTCTTTGAGGGAAGCAGGCCAGCCTAGTGGAAATCAATCAGTCAGTCAAATTTATTGCAATTTACTGGGTGCAGAACACTGTATTAAACCCTTGGGAGAGTACAATCTAATAGAGTTAGATTGTAACTCTAACACACTTTCCCTGCCCGCAGTGAGCTTGCAATGTAGAGAGGGAGACCGACAGTAACATCCATAAATAAATTACAGATTTGTACAAAAGTGCTCTGGGGCTGAGGGAAGGGGGAATAAAGGAATCCAATCCAAGTGCAAGGGAAGAGCATAGTCCTGGGAGTCATTCATTCATTCAATCGTATTTATTGAGCGCTTATTATATGCAGAACACTGTACTAAGCGCTTGGGAAGTACAAGTCGGCAACATATAGAGATGGTCCCTACCCAACAACAGGCTTACAGTCTAGAAGGGGGAGACAGACAACAAAACAAAACATGTAGACGGGTGTCGAAACCGTCAGAATAAATAAAATTATAGTTGGGAGCTCTGGGTTCTAATTCCTGGAAACATGGGCGCCACTTCTGAGCCATGGGACTCGGCCTCAAGGGTGGAGGTAAAGAGACTTTGGGTTCCTTCACATTGTCATCCTTCATGGTGAGTCTCCTTTCCTGACTGCCCAGAGCTGGTCCTGAGGCAGATGAAAAGGAGCAGCTCACGGGAACTGTGTGCTCCCCATCTTCTCTGCAGGCTTGGACCGCAGATCTCCTGAACACCAACTTTTTTTCCAATGGTATTTCTTAAGTGCTTACTATAAGCCAGGCACTGCACTAAGTGCTGGAGTAGATACAAGCTAATCAGGTAGGACACAGTCCATATCCTACACGGGGCACACAATTTTACAGATGAGGGAACTGAGGCACAGAGAAGTGAAGTGATTTGCCCAATGTCACCTAGCAGACAAGTGGTGGAGCAGGAGTAGAACCCAGGTCCTTCTGACTCCCGGGCCCGTACTGTCTTCACTAGGCCACACTGCTTCTCTCACTGATGCTTTGCTTGTGACCGGGTCCTGGGTTAGTGAGCCTCCTCTTTTTTGACCACTATCCAGATGTGATATTGCAGCTGCAGTAGCAGAAAATATTAAAAAAGGGAAAATTAAGTGTTATGGTTTTTAGGGTTCAAAATCATTTGACTCACTGTTAAGGCAACATCAGACCCATTTTTCCCAACCTTGGAAAGCACAAAACCTCAGATGTCTGTGCACAGAACTCCACACAAATACCAACCCTTCAAGCCGAACAGGATCAGTTTCCGCTTCCTCCTAACCTGTCACGGCAGAGGCAAAGAGAGAAAAATCGGAATTCTACCCCTGTCTGAAAAGTAAAAGGGACAAATTAGTTTCTTGTCACTGCGCTGCAATAAATACATTGTCATTTTTATACCCCAGTGAATCATAGTCTCCATTTCCCCCGTAACTATTATACAGTCTGCTGGCAGTACATCATTTTTTGGTAATTTTATTTTCACCAATTGTTTTATGAAATTTTGGAGTTTTATGGACACTAAAACAAATCTAGCCTGCGAGGGTTATAGCCCTTTAAATCACCAGCAGGAAATCTCAAGGTTCCTCCAGACTGTGGGAGAAGGAAGCTTTAGGAAAGAAAGATTGCCCCTCGCTTATAAACTGTGCAAAAGCCCAGAGATAAGTTTGTAAAAGGGACATACATCATGGCTGGTGAAAACTGGGGTGTAAAACAACATCTCTCCGCTCAGCTCCCTTAAGAATAAAAATGGATTTTTATTTAGCAGAAGCACTAAAGTAGTTGGGGAAAGGAACACACAAGCGCTTCCATGCTTTCTTAACCATAACAATCCTTATTTCCTGTTGAGCAAAAATGTCAGTACTGGTGGGTCTGGTGAAACTGAAAATCACTGTGCTGAATACCCTCTTCCTCTACCTTAAAGAAACTAAAGCTAAACAGATTTCAGAAAGAAAAGACATGGGTGTGTATCTATTCACATGAATATTTATCCACATGTAAGAATAGGACTTAAGGGCATCTCTTACGGACCAGCCATATCGTTCCCATTTTACTGAGGGTAAGGTGAGGGCCAGAGGGTCTGTTAAGCTCTTACAATGTGACAAGCACTGCACTAAGCGCTGGGTTAGAGGTTAGGTACCCTATAATGCAGATCAACCCCTTTCTCACAAGGGGTTCACAATCTAAGGGGAAAGGAGAGCATATTTCATCTCCATTTTGCAAATGAGAAAACTGAAGCACAGCAGCATAGTGTAGTGGCTAGAGCACAGACCTAGAAGTGTCAGAAGGTCAAGGGTTCTAAACCCGGCCCTGCCACTTGTCTGCTGGGTGACCTTGGTCAAGTCACTTAACTTCTCTGGGCCTCAGTGATCTCATCTGTAAAATGGGGATCGAGACTGAGCCCCACGTGGGACAGGGACTGTGTCCAACCTGATCGGCTTGTATCCATGCCAGCTCTTAGTACAGGACCTGGAAAAAAGTAAGGGCTTAACAAATATCATAATAATTATTATTAGAAGGTAAGTTATTTGCCTAAGGTCACACAGAGGGTAGGTGGCAGAGCAGTGATTAAGAACACAGGTCTCCTGATTCCCAGCCCGGTGTTCTTTCCAACAGACCACATTGCTTCCCAAAGTGACTTCCTAGTTTCGGCACCTCAGATTTTTTGTAGTTAATGTAGTTTGTAAACAAATTCCCTGCCCACAGTGAATTTACTGTCTAAAATCTGCCTATCGGTGAGATCTGAATTGAAGTTTGTCATGCACTGCAGTAGGTACAGTTAGGCATTCTTTGTGAGAAGGGCTTTATTCAAATCATTTGTGTTCAGGAAGCAACCATCCTAGCCCTAGAAATAACTCTTGAAAGCAATGACTTTCCCATATTCCAGACTAATACGAGCTTGTAAAATGAGTACTTGCCTGACTAGATTAAGCTTTCCCTCTGCCAGATCCCAAATTGAAGTCACTTCCTTAGGCATTTCAATGATCAGTAGCTTGTATACGGTATTTTTATACCCAACTCTGGCCATATATCTTCGGTTCACTGGTATTTTTGTTTATGAGTAGTTAGTCATGTTGCCTTCCAATTCCCCAGAAGATGCAGTTATCTGTCACTTTTTTTCCAGTCTCCGATACGGACACTTTCTCTTTCTGTTACCTTTAGACTCAAATTCACTTCTACTCTTTACTTAAATTTCAGGCCCTGATCTGAAGTTCTGTGTCCTGTCTTCAGTCAGTGGGTAGGGCTGAACAAGGGGCAAAATGGTGTTTTCCTTACCACCCCTAGAAGTGCTGGGAGATAATTCTCCCATTCTCAAAAGGGAGCAAACTTGTGGGATGATACAGGCTGACAGCAGGGACGTTTCTTAGCCACTGGTCAGGTGTATTGTCTTCTTTTCATGCTCTATTCACCTACAAATGCTATTGAGCTCTGGTTCCCCATTGCTTATGTCTCTCCCAGAGACATTTACAGGGTTATTTCCAGTGGCAGAGCCATTCCATAGATGTGACTAATTTGACCATGGCCATAAGTTAGATTAAGGGAAGAGTGAAAATCCCAGGGCTAGAAGCTTCGAAAATATGAACTAAGATTTGCTCTGGGTCTTCGTTGAAACCAATGCTACAAGGTCCAGCTTTAAGGGGATGGGTCTAAATCAGTCAATTCTATTTACTGAGCACTTACTGTGTGCTGAGCACTATGTTAAGCGCTTGGGAGACTACAATGTAACAGGGTTGGTAGACATGTTCCCCGCCCACAGTGAGCTTACAGTCTAGATAGCAGGATTGGATCTCAGGTTGGGCAGTCATTTGTCTGGTTTTGAACCTGACTGCCCAGAATTCAGATAGCCTGACCCTTGTCCAATACTGATATAGCAATGGATGCCTTCATGTCGGGTATTTTCAATTTAAATGCCCACACTCCTTTTGACTCTGCCCCAGTGTACCCAGTGGGCATTCAATAAATATCACTCCTATTTCTCCTTTTTTTAAAAAAATGGTATTTTTAAAGAACTTAGTATGTACTAAATACTGGGTAGATACAAGGTAATAAGTTGGACACAGTCCTTGTCTCACATGGAGTTAACAGCCTAAGTTGGAGGGACGAGTATTCAACTCCCATTTTACAGAGAAGTGAAATGACATGCCCAAGATACACAGCAGACAGGTGATGAAGCTGGGATCAGAACCCAGGTCCTCTGACTCCCGGGCCTGTGCCCTTTCCACTAGGCCACACTCCTTCCGATGGCCTTCCTTCCTTCCAGCTAATCCCACAGCTGAGAGCTGCAGTTGATCTCCACAAGGCCCCAGGAGAGGAGTACAGTGACTCTGGAGGAATGATTGGGATTGGCGGCTCACCCAGGGACACAACCACAGCTATAATGTTTCTGCAGATTTACGTAAATAGTGTTTTCATGTGTGGCCTTATGATGTCCTTATTTATGTTATGTAATGAAATTCATATTGTCGGCAAAGGAGTGTCCAAAATTCCATGATGCCCCAAAGGCAGCCATAGTGCTTAAGGAGGAGTGCAAACAGTCTCCTCAGGGCTTGCATCTCTCTAGGCCTGACCCTATTTTCAAAATCCAGCCAGATAACAGAGTGTCCTACAGTAGTAACACACTAAACAACTTCCTTGAACTTTAAATTCATCTCTCCAAGTGCCTGAATGGGAAATGTGGGAGAGGGACAGACAAAAGGAAGATGGCACCCCAGATGCAAAGGGTTTATTACTTTATCCCGAAGGAAGAGCGTTGCCCATGAAAGGCTGCATTAACTCCACCTGGGATCCCATCTAGAGGTCCTCTCTTCCTCACGTGACCCTCGATGGCATCATTACAACACTGCCATCTAGTCATTCAGTCAACCAATCATATTCACTGAGCGCTTACTGTATTAAGCACTTGAGAGAGTTCAATATAAGAATATAACAAGCACATTCCTTGCCCACAACGAGATTACAGTCTAGACACTGTAAGAGTGGTGGGAGAGATATAGAAAAGCGGAGAGTGGTCTGAGGAGAGCTGGGCCTGAAGTCCTTTTTGTCTGAGTGATTGATGCGGGGGCGGAGGAAGCAGGACTCAATAATCAGGAAGACTCCTGTGACTGAGTGGCTTTTCCCATTGCTCATCTCCTCTTTCCCTCTCCACTCCCCCTTGCTATTCACAATCAGCTTCATGGTCTCTCCCAACCAAGGAATCAACATGATTCCTTAAGGAACTAATTTTTTTTTTAGGAGGGTGCTAGTTACATTAATCGCTATTCCCTTTCACTCTTCTCAGTGCTCACCGGCAGATGGGCAAGCTGAGAAGAAGGGGAAAGAGGATAAGGCGGTGAGGATTTTTTTAATGGAACTCCTGGGACATGCAGGCTCCTCTCTTGTGCTGCTTCATTCCTTGCTATTTAAAGGGTAGCATCCCCTTAAAAAGTAAGATATGTGAACCGGGATGCCTTGTCGACCTGGCCTTTTGAGATGAATATCATATTCAAAAGGCCCCAGGTAGCTGCCATGTTGTTAAGGAGGGCAAGTGATCTTGAGGGTCCATTGTTGTGCCTGTAATCCGGGCCTCATTTGAGCCCCTGAATTCAGCCCTGTGGGCTTGGACAGTCCAGTACTATCTGCTTTCATCAAAGTTTTAGAGATTCCCCTGTAGGGGCATTCCCCTGTCTCCATTCATAGGCCCCAGAGCTTCAGCATCTTTTCAATTTCTCTGCCTGGCTTGGGTCTAGACTGGCCTTCCCAGACTTTCCTCCACTGATCTCCGCAGGTCTCTCTCTAGCCCTCAATCAGCGTTTCCGGCTCGGTAAATCTGTCCTTTTCCTTCTTCAGCAGGGACCCTCTTTCAGTGATCTAATCAGCTTGGGTGATTAGTTTGACTGATGAGTTACGCTTCCCTCACTCAAAATGGCCAGGCAGAAGCTCTTCGAAAGGGACAGCGACGGGTCCCTGTCATACAGGAACTCACCAAGGCTTACATAGCTATTGCCTCTCTGATCATCGCTTCAGCAAACTTTTCTCCACATCCCACTTAACACCCTCTCCATCTCTGCCAAGATCTGCTTCAGAAAAATGTTTCCTTCTATAAAGAAGGCACAGTGAGGTGATGGGGCTCTCGTTAACCCATCATTCCTTTCTCCGTCCTTCCTGTCCAGATATTGCCTGGTCTCTGCTCCTTGCATTTGTGCAGCTTTTTTTTTTATATGGTTTAATCTCTAACTCGGCATCCTGGAGTTGGCTCGGTGTTCCAACAGTTTTGTCATGTTGGCTGTCACGGGTCCGACAGGCCTGTGACAGTTGGCAGATGTGCCGATGATGGATGTTTTCTCTCCGGTGCAAGGACGATAGGATAAAAGTGCAAACAACCCGGGTAATGGATGGGAGATGCAGAGCAGCGTTGATAAGGCCTGGTCTCTGCGCGGTGATGTATGTGAAAGGAAGTGGTTGGCGATTTGTTTCAGAGAAATGAGAGACTTCTGGGGAGAGCGGAGCAAGAGGGGAAAGCAGGCTTAAAAGAGAGAAAAGAAAAGACCAGGAAAGAAAAGAAGAGGCCAAGGGTGTGTGTCTGGGGGTGGGGGGCCAGAGAGGAAGAAAAGAAAAGTCCCGTTCCTTAGGCTGTGCTCGCTGCATTGCCATGGAGTTGAGAACAACCCGTGTTAAGGGCCAATGAGGGGACAAGGAACCGTGTGTAGAACCTGGAAGATCGGGTGAGGCGTGAAATGGAGGTATGCCCCTGAGGTGAAGGGAGGAGCAAGCTGCTCTCTCATTTTTGCCATTCTAAGCCCTAGTAGGTTCTGGATGTGAGAAGCATTTTTCCAGGTTTCTATTCCTTTCTTGGTGTCCGGTAACTGGGAGATGACTCCCTTCCCACCTACCCCTTGCAAAAAGTGCTATGAACCTTGAAATCAAAAACTCCAATCCAAGTCCACACCAGGACCGCTCCCTAGTTAGTGGGTCCTGGACCCTGCTTCACTCCTCATGACATTGGATTACCAGCTTAATAACTGAGCTCACAGTCCAACCAAGCCTATAAGCCCTCTTCCTGAAAGAGAAAAGAGAATGCCGGGAAAGGAAGAATGGGCAGCTGCATGACCTAGTGGAAAGAGCAAAGGCCTGGGAGTTGGAGGACATTGGTTCTAATCCTGGTTCTGCCAATTGTCTGCTTTGTGACCTTGGGCGGGTTACTTAACTTCTCTGTGCCTCAGTTACTTCTTCTGCAAAATGGGGATTAAGTAAGAGAGCCCATGTGGGACGTGGCCCGTGTCTAACCCAATGTTCTTTTATTATGCCCAGTGCTTAGTACAGTGTCTGGCACATAGTAAGCTCATAAAAAGCACCATAAAAAAGGACGAACGCATGCATCACCTCTTTGCTCTCACAATGCTGATGGCAATGATTTGAGAAGGAAATGCCAGGTCCAGCCAGCTTCTGGGCATTGTCCAAACCAAAGCGGTGGAAGTCAGTTGTCTCTGGTTTTCTTTTGGGAGCAGATATTCCCCAAATCCACTCATCCCCCTTCCAGTTAGACTGTGAACCCTATGTAGGACAATCACTGTGTCTGACCTATCTTGTATCTATGCCAGCACTTAGTACAGTGCTTGACATCTAGTAAACACTTAACAAACACCACAGTTAGAATTATTTTTATTATTATCTCCACGTGGGAAAGGGTAACTCCGGGGGAGAGGGAAGTTTTGATTCCTAAAAGCGCATGGGTCTAATTTACTTTTTGTGGGACGGGAACTTGGCTACCAAATCTATTGAATTGTATTATCTCAATTGCTTAGTATAGTGCTCTGCACACAGTAAGTGCTCAACAATTTACAACTGGCTGATTGAGTCTGTGGCATTCTACCTCAGAACCTTGATGCCCGTCACCAAGACAAATCCCTGGGATAAAAATTGCATCGATAAGTTCAAGATCCCTCTTTACCCGCTTAGTGGGCTTGAGGGCCAGAGCATGGTATGTCACTCTGTTCCCCATCCCTCGATGCAGGAGAACATTTAGGGTAACATGGCTTCCTCCCCACTCCAAGTTGTTGGGGGACTGGCCTTGAGAATTCACCTTCAGCTTCGATGTGAAGGCTCACAGCTGTCTCAGCTGAAGTCCTCTCCACTGGGAAAAGGAAGACCTTCTTTAGAAGACGTTTGGCCTGGCTCGCCTGGGGAAATATTTGGTGGAGCGGAGGGTGTGGGTTGAGTTGTGCTGGTGGGAGGGAGAGGGAGGAAGTGAGGGCTGGGGTGGGGTGGTACCCAAATGACAACCTCTTCCATTTATCTGCTTCACATCGACTTAGCCCTAAGAGCCTCTTTAAAATGCGGTGAATGTCTTAGGAGGGTCCCATATGGAGAGTGAATATTAATACCTTCAGTGTTGCTATTACTAACACAGACATACATGCCTCCACACACCCATTTACTGGCATGTAAATTTCCCGAGATTCCATCCCCCCTGTTCTGTCACTGTCAGGGACTTATTTAGGTCCATAATGGCGATAATTTATTACAGCACACTTCCTACTGTGAGTAAATAAGTCTGTCTCCTTTAAATTCCCATGGCAATTAGAAGAATGAAAGACTGTACCATGTATTAGCATTTATTTCCTCCAAACGTTTATATGAGGCCATTTTCCTGCTGACAAATTTGGGGGGGGGGAATTGTTCTCGAAAAAATCTGTCAGATGAAAAGGTGTTATGATTAAGCTGGTAGCGTAAATTTGGGTGACAATAAATCCTTTTATTGCATTAACGGGATTTATTTGCAGCAACTGCCATTAAGAGCTCAAAGAAATAATAATAAATGGGGTTGATTTTCCACTGCTTACGGGTAATTAATATGCACACTAAAAATAGAGAAGGCTTTCTTTAAAAAAAAAAAAACCCAACAACAACAAGCAATCTATCTATCTATCGGTGATTAAGAGTCTCCTGATTGGGAAATGTAGTTGATAGTTTTATTTCATGAGTTCGTTGTTGGGATCGTTCATGAACAAAACCTCAAAGATTATTGCTCTGTGGGTGTCCTGGTTCTCCACATCTTAGAAGAAAGGGCAACTTGGCTGAGAAGGAGCGAGAATGGGACGCTGTTTATTTTCCCAGCTGGGATAGAGCTGACAGGAGAGGAGCAGAAGGTCAAATGCATTTCCCAACAGTGAGGTCTCTGATTAGTTTGCATTTCTAAAGCCCTTCGTATTTGCAGCATGTTTTACAGCCAGCCTCGTGATTTATTTCTCTCAACCATTCCATTTTCACAGATGAGGAAATGGAAAACCAGAGAGGTTAAGTGATGGGCCCCAGGTTGCACAGCAGGTTCCTGGCAGAATGAAAATTAGAACTCATCTTCTCTGAGTTTTCCAGGTGCTTCTAGCTCTCCTGAATCATGCTGCCCTTCCTAAACTGAATCTGAAAATAGATTCAGGAGAGCAATGGAAGGCTCATCCAGATCATTTTCTTATCAGAAAGGTTGGTGTTCATTCATCTAGATCATTCTCTTCTAGTTAGGTTGGGGTTCATAATAATAATAATAATAATAATAATAACAATGATAATGATGATAATAATAGCATTTATTAAATGCTTACTATGTGCCAGGCCCTGTTCTAAGCACTGGGATAGATACGAGGTAATCAGGTAAGACGCAGTCCCTGTCATTCATGTAGTCGTATTTATTGAGCAGTTCCTGTGTGCAGAGTACTGTACTAAGCGCTTGGGAAAGTACAATATACCATATAGGACCCAAGGTCTTAATCCCCATTTTACAGATGAGATAACTGAGGCACAGAGAAGTGGAGCAATTTGCCCAAGGTCACGCAGCAGACATATGGTGGAGCAGGATTAGAACCCATGGCCTTCTGATTCCTAGGCCTATGCTCTATCCACTAGGTCACTCTGCATCTCGTGAACCAGAATGAATGATTTGATTCATTTATCCAGATCATTCTCGTACCATAAGGTTGGGGTTGATTCACTCACATCATTCTCATTCCAGGAATGTTGGGGTTCATTCCTTGATCTTTTGACCTATAACTATTATTGTAGGCCTGGAAATCAGAAGCCATCAATGATCTTGTTATCAGCCTATTGGGAGGGATTAATGCCTGGGTATGCCTCTTTCTGTCTAGATTTTAATATCCTTATACTTTTCATAATAATAATAATGACATTTATTAAGTGCTTACTATGTGCAAAGCACTGTTCTAAGCGCTGGGGAGGTTACCAAGTGATCAGGTTGTCCCACGGGGGGCTCACAGTCTTAATCCCAATTTTACAGATGAGGTAACTGAGGCCCAGAGAAGTGAAGTGACTTGCCCAAAGTCACACAGCTGACAAATGGTGGAGCCAGGATTTGAACCCATGACCTCTGACTCCAAAGCCCGGGCTCTTTCCACTGAGCCATAGTGCCATGGCTCTCCAGTCATACTCTCTGAACCCTTCTCAATGTAGCCTTCTCAGGGCTGACACCCCGACTTCCCCTCACCCCGCAAGCCTGAGCCTCTTTCTTCTCCCCCACTTATCCTTGTTCCAACCTCATCAATCAATCAATGGTATTTATTGAACACTTACTGTGTGCGCAGCACCTCACTAAGCTCTTGGGAGAGTGCGATACAACAGAATTGGCAGACACGTCATCCCTCTTAGGCAACTCAGAGTATCTTCTCTAAACCTTTACCTTTGCCGTAGATGGCCTGAGGGCTCAGATTCTGAAACTTACCACTGCAGGTGGTGTCCCTTGAACATGTAACCCTTATTTTATTCATTCATTCAATCATATTTATTGAGTGCTTACTGTGTGCAGAGCACTGTACTAAGTGCTTGGGAAGCACAAGTTGGCAACATATAGAGACGGTCCCTACTCAACAGCGGGCTTACAGTCTAGAAGGGGGAGATAGACAACAAAACAAAACATATTAACAAAATAAAATAAACAGAATAGTAAATATGTACAAGTAAAATAGAGTAATAAATATGTACAAACATATACAGGTGCTGTGGGGAGGGGAAGGAGGTAAGGCGGGAGGGAGGGGGAGGAGGGGGAGAAGAAGGAGGGGGTTCGGTCTGGGAAGGCCTCCTGGAGGAGGTGAGCTCTCAGTAGGGCTTTGAAGGGAGGAAGAGAGCTAGCTTGGTGGATGTGTGGAGGGAGGGCATTCCAAGCCAGGGGGAGGATGTGGGCCGGGGGTTGATGGAGGGACAGGTGAGAACAAGGCACAGTGAGGGGGTTAGTGGCAGGGGAGCAGAGGGTGCAGGCTGGGCTGGAGAAGGAAAGAAGGGAGGTGAGGTAGGAGGGGGCGAGGTGATGGAGAGCCTTGAAGCCCAGAGTGAGGAGTTTTTGCCTGATGTATTTGTGTGCCCAACTGCACAAGAATGTGCCTTTGTTTGAGTTTTGGACAAGGTGATCTAGAGGTTTTTAAGCCCAAACTTCCATGATGCTGCAAATTACCTTAAAGTCAGGGAGGGTTAGTTGCTTATGGGAAAATTAGGACCCTGTTACTTGCCCACAGTGGCCTTCACTACCCTGTTTTATCTATCCCCTGGAGAGGATACTCATACTTATTTTAATGTTCGAGGCTAGAGTTAAATCATAGAATCAGAGCTGGAAAGGACCTTAATGGATCATGTGATCCAGCCCCCTGCCTTCAGGCTAAATTATACAGGAGATAAGATTGCTTATTCTTTTGAAGAAAACTCTGTAAGGCTGGAGATTCTGTAACCTTTCTTGTACTTTGGGCCCAGGGTTTATTGCCCTGGTAGGTAGACTGCCTCTTTCTTGATGTAACTTAAACCTATTTCCTCATGTTTGGGTTGTGAACAGGGATGACAACTGGTCAGGTTCCTGTTCGTATTATGGTATTTCTTAAGGGCTTACTCTTTGTCAAGCACTGTTCAAACACTGGGGTAGATACAAGTCAATCAGGTTGGACACAGTCCTTATCCCATATAGGTTCACAATTTTAATTCCCATTTTACAGATGAGATAATTGGGGCACAGTGAAGTTGTGACTTGCCCATGGTCACACAGCAGATAAGTGGTGGAGCTGGGATTAGAACCCAGGTTCTCTGATTCCTAGGTCTCCTTCCACTAGATGCTGCTGCTTCTCTTGAAGTCAGTTAAATATCACTTGTAGATGACTCCACTCTAAAAACACCTCAAAAACCCTTTAATCTTTCGTTTTAGGGCCCATTTCCTAACCTTTATCTTTTTTTTCTGCTCTTTTCTGACGTCCCCAGTTTCCCCATATCAAAATGGAACCCCTCCTCTTCTTCACCAAATCTTCTCCTTCCTGCAACTTTCCCATCAGTGTTGACAATACCTTCTTCTTTTGCTCACAATCCTGTAACCTTGGCATTGTTTTCGATTCATCTCTCTCATTCAACCTGCATATTCAGTCTGTCACCAAATCTTATGCATTCTACATTCACAACATCTCTAGAATCCACACCTTTCTCTACATCCAAACTACTATTACCCTGGTCCAAGCACTTATCCTATTCTGCCCCATCGATTGCATCAGCCTCTTTTCTGATCTCCCTGCCTCTGGTCTCTCCCATTTCCATTCTATATTTGCTGCTGCCAGGATCATGTTTCTCAAAAATCATTCTGTGCACATCTCATGACTCCTTAGAAACTTCCATTGGTGTCCTTCCATTTTATCAATCAGAAACTCCTTACCATTGGATTTAAGGCACTCAATCAAGTTTCCCCCTCTACCTAACCTTGTTCATCTCCCATACAACGCAGCCTGCACACTTTTCTCCTCTGACAGCAACCTATTTATTGGATTTCAATCTTGTGTCTCTTACCACTGACCTCTTGTTCACATCTTCCCTCTAGCCTGAAACTCCCTTCCTCTTCATACCCTACGGACTACCACTCTTTCCATCTTTTCTGTTGTTGTTGTTGTTATTGGTATTTGCTAAGTGTTTACTATGTACTAAGGGCTGGGCTAGATACAAGGTAATCAGGTTGGACACAGCCCATGTCCCACATGGGACTCACAGTCTTAATCCCCAGTTTAAAGATGAGGTAATTGAGGCCTGGAGAAGTTAGGTGGCTTGCCCGAGGTCACATAGCAGACAAGTGGAGGAGCCAGGATTAGAATCCAGGTCTTTCCAACTCCCAGGCCCACGATCTATCCACTAAGCCACATTTTCAAAGCCTTAATAAAATCTTATCTCCTCCAAGAAACCTTCCCTGACTAACATCTCATTTCCCCACACTATTCATCCTCTCTTCTTAATAATAATAATAATGGCATTTGTTAAGTTCTTACTATATGCAAAACACTGTTCTAAGCACTGGGGAGGATACAAGGTGATCAGATTGTCCCACGTGGGGCTCACAGTCTTCATCCCCATTTTACAGATGAGGTCACTGTGGCCCAGAAAATTTAAGTGACTTGCCCAAAGTCACACAGCTGTCAATTGGAGGAGTCAGGATTTGAACCCATGACCTCTGACTCCCAAGCCCGTGCTCTTTCCATTGAGCCACCACTTAAAGAATTTTAATACCCTGATTACAGCCCCACAGAGTTTATGCACACAATCCTATACTCTGCCCACTTCCTCTCTGAAATTTATTTTAATGTCTGTCTCCACACGCTAGATTATAAGCTCTTTAAAGACAGGGATCATGTCTACCAACTCTATTGTACTACTCTCCCAAACATTTATTATAGTGTTTCACATCACAGTAAGTGCTCAATAAATCCCATTGAGTGATTGTTTGATTTTTTTTAAAACGAAGTCAACAATAGTCTATTAAGAGGTTGACCCATGCAGAATATGGTGGAAGGATTGCTTCCCAGCTTTGCTTGTCTTATTCCTGTTTTATACATCTGAAAAATCATGTGAGTTTTTTCAAATAAAAGCACTCATTGTTGACTCCTATTGAGCCTGTGGTCCACTATGATCCTCAAGCCTCTTTTGGCTGTAAAATATTTCCTTGTGTGGCTTGTATTCTCTTTTTAAGTATTGATTTTTATCCTGGCTTTGATGAAAAGCATTTCTCCAATTTATAAAAATCATTTTGAATTTTGTTCTTTTCTTGTAGAGTGTTAGCAATACCACCCAAGTTGGTGTCATTTTCAAACTTATTGAGCATTCTTTTTCCTCATCAATTATTCTTTTCAGGTTAATGACAAAGGTATTGAACAGTTCCAGTCCTAGTCTGATTCTTGCAGAATGTGACTTGGTACTTTACTCTGAGCATGATAATCGTCTTCAGAACGGCTGTATGGTCCACCTTGATGCTTTCCTCATTTTTATATGAAAGGACCATTTTTTTTTAGAAATACAGCAGCATAGTGGGATGGCATTCAATTTCTGGAACGTTGAATGACTAGACAAGGGTATGATATATTAATAATAATAATAATAATGGCATTTGTTAAGCGCTTACTATGTACAACGCACTGTTCTAAGCTCTGGGGGGGATACAACGTGATCAGGCTGTCCCACGTGGGGCTCACAGTCAATCCCCATTTTACAGATGAGGTAACTGAAGCTCAGAGAAGTTAAGTGACTTGCCCAAGGTCACAAAGCAGACATGTGGCGGAGCCGGGATCCGAACCCATGACCTCTGACTCCAAAGCCCGTGCTCTTTCCACTGAGCCATGCTGCTTCTCTGCCATGCTGCTTGTAAAGGACACAAACCATAAAAGAATAAGAAATATATCCCAGGGATGAAAGTGGTATTTTTTAAGTGCTTACTATGTGTTAAGCACTGTAGTAAGCACTGGGAGAGATACAAGATAAGCAGATTCCATATAGGACTGACAATTTAAGTAGAAGGAAGCACAGGTATTGAATCCCCATTTTGCAGAAGAGAAGACTGAAGCACAGAGAAGTGAAGACTTGCCCAAAGTTGCACAGCAGGTAAGTGGAGGAACTGGGATTAGAACTCAAGTCCTCTGACTTTTGGGCCTGTGCTCTTTCCAATAGGCCACACTGAGGAGAAACAATATTTAGCCTTTCATATCACAGTAAAACATATGAAATACAAATACTTATGGCTAAAATGTCACAGATATAGTATCTCATGATAAAACACTGGATCACTCACAGTGTATTTTTGAATCTCACCCCAACAGGACCAGTCTGTCTGACTGACCAGACCTGTCAGCTCTGATTCAGAAGGGAATGAGACTGATTGTTACCTTGGTGAGCTCTCTCTCTTTCTCCCCCCAACCCTTCTCTTTCTAGGTACTGTGGGTTTCTTCTCCAAATACTGACACCGCCATGATCTCCATCTTATAAATGAAAACTTTTTTAGATCCTTCATATCTTAGGTATCCTAAGGTGGAATTTGTTTTCTATAAACTATTCTAGTTATTATTATTATTACTACTAATAATAATAATGTTATTATCATTTACCAGAAATTAACCTTTCTTCCTGATTGGAAGTATGCAGGATATTTTTCTACAAATCAATACTTGCTCATTATTGCTTCCATCTTGTAGAGGTTATCAAATATAGGATTTGATCTTTTCTACTTGTTTCCTCTGATTTACCCCTCTGTTCCAAAGAGGCTCTCACAAACCTAACAAAACACTGTCAAGGATCTCCTCTTCTCCAGCCCCCATCCACACTCCTTGTGGCTTGTTTATCTCTAGTTAATGAGCTACTGATTCCGTTTGGCCTAGGCTCTCTTGGTTTTCCCAGACCTTTGCCTATTAAGCCTAGCACATGCCAAAACTCCCTGCTCAGTATTGGTGAAATAACATTACCTCACTCTCATTATGGAGACAAACATAAATCAATCAGTCAATAAATGATATTTATTGAGTGCTTACTACGTGCAGGGCACTATACGAAGGGCTTGGGGGAGTACAACAGAGTTGATAGACACATTCCCTGATGACAATGAGCTTACAGCCTAGAGACAGTAATTAATCTAAATAAATAAATAAATTACACATAAGTGTTGTGGGGCTGAGGGTGAAGCAAATACCAAGTGCCCAAAAGGTACAGATCTAAGTGCACAGGTGATGCAGGAGCTAGGGAAAATAAGGCCCAATAGGGGAAAACCTCCTAGAGGAGATGCAACCTCAACAAGGCAATGAAAGGGGCGAGAAGGGCAGTCTGATGTGTACGGAAGGGGGAGGAAACTCCAGTCCAGAGAAAGGACATTGGAAAGGGGTTAGTGGCCAGATGGATGTGACTGGGGCACAATGAGCAAGATGAAGCCAGAGAAGAGATGTTTCCAGGTTGGGTTGTAGTAGGAGATCAGTGAGGTAAGATAGGAGGGGGACAAGTTGATTGAGCGCTTCAAAGCCTTTGGCGAGGAATTTCTGCTTGAAGCAGAGGTGGAAGAGCAACATTGGAAGCTTCTTAGAAGCAGGGAGGCGGGGACTACATGGCTCTCCAGAAAAAAATATCCAGACAGTAGACTGAAGAATGGACTGGAGTGGGGAGAGATAAGAGGCAGGGAGGTCAGTGAGGATGATGATGCAGTAATCAAGTCAGGGCAGGCTAAATGCTCAGATCAGCACAGCAACAGCCTCGAAGGAGAGGAAAAGGCAGGCTCCAGTGACTCTGTGAAGGCAGAACTGATATACCCAGAGAGAGACAGAGCACATGGGCTGCTTGAGAGTTATGAGTCAAGGTTTATGGTAAGACCACAGGCCTGCGAGCCAAAGAGTACAGTGACATTGTCCTCAGTCATGGAAAGGACAGCGAGAGGACAGGGTTTGGTTGGGAAGAAAGGAGTTTGGACAGCTAAATTTGATGTGTCAAGTAGACAACCGAGTTGAGATGTCTGAAGGGCGGAGGAAATGTGAGACTGATGATGAAACACATCAGGCACATCATGATGGTGTTGTCTCCTCTTTCATCCTAGTTGTGTATTCTATCAGGCATTATATCTCTGGCCTTCATCCCCTGGGCTGAAAGGCTCTTTTGGTGGGAGGGGTATTTTGTGTGTATGTGTGAGGGGATTGGGGAGGAGGTTGGGGGAAAAAGTTGTGATAAGCTGCATGGCCGAATGGAGAGAGCATGTGCCTGGGAGTCAGAGTATCTGGGTTCTAATCCTGGCCTCACTGCTTGTCTGCTGTGTGACCTTGGGTGAGTTACTTAACTTCTCTGTAAAATGGGGGTTAAGACTGTGAGCCTTATGTGGGACATGGACTGTGTCCAACCTGAATATCTCCTATCTACCCCGGAACTTTGTACAGTGTCTGGCACTTGGTAAGCATTTAACAAATATCATAAAAAAAGATGGGAAAAGAAACAGCTGATGGGGGATTCAGGAGCATTTAATAAAAGTACTGCTGCTACTATTACTACTACCAATGATAATAATAATGATAATAATAATAATAGTAGAATTTGTTAAGCACTTATTATGGGCCAAGCATTCTACCAAGCATGTGTTCTTCCCGTTCCTTAGCTAAGTAAGAGGGAGTAGGATTTAATCCTCATTTTACAGATGAGGGAACCGAAGCACAGAAAAGTTAAATGACTTGTCCAGGATCACACACCAGACAAGTGGCAGAGCAGGGATTTGATTCCAGGTCCTCTGACTCCAAGGCCTGTGGTATTCCCGCTAAGACATGCTGCTCCTCACAGTGTGAGACAGGAATTTAAGTCTGCCTGTCTCCTGCCATTAGATTTAAAGAGTAGAGACCTGTCTTTTCTTCCGTTTGTTCCTAATGCTTAGTTGTGGGCAGGGAATGTGTCTACCAATTCTGTTGGATCGCACTCTCCCAAGCTCATAATAAAGTGCTCTGCACACAGTGAGTGCTCCATAAATGCCATAAATTGATTAGTACAGTACTGTGCACAAGGTAGGGCTCAATAGGCAATGCTAATTATGTGGATGATGATGATGATGAAAAGGATCTCGTCTCATCTCTTTGATGTTCACAGTGCTGGGTTTTTTTCATGAGAAAATCTTTTCCCTCGGCATTTTGGCCTTGCAGCTCCTAAATCCGGGCAAAAATAGAATGAGAAACACTAAGGGGTGTTCACTGTGTGAACACAGTAGGGAATGGGAGAGAATCAAGTCTTTGGATCCTAAAAAAAGAACGAAGATTTAATATCTCAGGATGTGCATAACCCAGAGTTGGGTCTTTTCATCCAGGTTGCTTTGTCCATTTATTTGAAAGATCTCCTAGTCAGTCCACTTCTGAGCCAGATGTGGAAAAGAAGTAAAATGTATCCACTGTCCCACACTTCTGTCTCCCATCACTTCAAATAGCTCCCTGGGCTGGGATCTAATCGGGCTCATCCTAGCCCGATGGAATCAAAACTTGAACATGGCTCGGATTAGCTGGAAAGCAAGAGGAAGCAGAACTTGCCCTGTCTCTCTGCTGGGTCCTGTGCGGCTGAGTTGGTCTTAGAGTTTGAATGATCCTCAGCAAGTCATTCATTCATTCATTCAATTCTACTTATTGAGTGCTTACTGTGTGCAGAGCACTGGACTAAGCGCTTGGGAAGTACAAGTCGGCAACATATAGAGACGGTCCCTGCCCAACAACGGGCTCACAGTCTAGGAGGGGGAGACAGACAACAAAACAAAACATGTAGACAGGTGTCAAAATCATCAGAACAAATAGAATCATAGCTCTATGCACATCATTAACAAAATAAATAGAATGGTAAATATGCAAAAGTAAAATAGAGTAATAAATCTGTACAAATATATATAAGTGCTGTGGGGAGGGGAAGGAGATAGGGCAGGGGGGATGGGGAGGAGGAGAGGAAAAAGGGGGCTCAGTCTGGGAAGGTCTCCTGGAGGAGGTGAGCTCTCAGTAGGGCTTTGAAGGGAGGAAGAGATCTAGTTTGGCCGATGTGTGGAGGGAGAGCATTCCAGGCCAGGGGAAGGATGTGGGCCAGGGGTCGATGGCGGGTCCTGCGAAGAGCTGTCGTCTTCTCCATGGGTTTAGGCTTGTCCTCTCCTGCCCACCCAGCTGGTTCTCCTGTCCACGGGCTGGATTTTCAGCCGACAAAAAGGGAACGCCCGACCCAGGATCACTGTTACAGAAAAGACTACAAAGTCCTAGTACAATAGGACTGAAAACTCTGGCGATTTCCCCCAAATAAGAACAGGGTTAAACCACTTGTTACCTCTCTAAGACTGGGGAGCTACATATAGAAAACTAGGTATTGTGTGAGACCTCTTTTCCTTTTCTTCAACTCCCTTTTGCATTACCCTGACTTGCTCCTTTTATTCATCCCCTGTCCCAGCCCCACAGCCCTTATGTACTTATCTCTAATTTATATTAATATCTGTTTCCCCCTCTAGACTATAAGATCATATTGGGCAGGGAATGTGTCTGTTCTATTGTTATAGTGTACTCTCTCAAGTGCTTAGCACAGTGCTCTGCACACAGTAAGTGCTCAACAAATACAATTGAATGAATGAACTGTAAGCGCTCAATAAATATGACTGACAGAGTTTTCAGCTGCCTCTGTGCTCACATGTTAAGTGCAATACATTTAAAAGAAAATCTTAGCTCTCCATCGAGATACCTGCATAAAAATTGGCTGAAAAATGAACTTTTTCATAGGTTGCCATTTATAAGTATGCTACGTTTAGACCTTCAGTCTCCCAGAGGTTTTCACGGAGTATTTATACATCACCCCTTGTTATCCCAGGCCCGGGCGGCAATTTCTCTGAACTGCTGACTCATCTCTTCAGGTCTGCAGGGCTGCTAGTGGCTCGAGAGACCGGCCCTAACACTTTTTACATAGTGGGGGACATCCATTTTCATTAGAACATTTTTCAGTGTGGTTGTTTCCACCGCAGACTGTACTCAAACCATGTAAATAATTTAGCATATATTGAAATGGCCTTTTTGGAGAGGTGAGTGTGGTACTTTTATTATTACCTTGGAATTTATCCCAGGGGATTGGGAAGAATTTCATAAAACCCTCTGCTCCAGCTGGTCCCGTTCCCGTGTTTTGCCATTGGGCTGCCCTGGCCATAGACTGTAATTTCATTACGGGCAGGGAACGTGTCTGCTAATTCTGTCATATTGTACTCTCCCATGCGCTTAGTATAATGCTCTGCACATAGTGCTCAGTAAATACCATCGATTGACTGACTCAGAGGGCATCCACATTTCAGCTGGGAATTGGGAGAAGAAGGGAAGTAAGCTCCTAATTATAGCTGATCTCATCCTTGCCCATAGTTTAGGAGTGAAGGACTGCAGAACCTTTGCTGTGTGCCTGTTCTTTCTTTCATTCATTCAATCGTATTTATTGAGCACTTACTGTGTGCTGAGCACTGTACTAAGTGCTTGGGAAGTACGAATCGGCAACATACAGAGATGGTCCCTACCCAACAACAGGCTTACAGTCTAGAAGGGGGAAATAAATAATAATAATAAGCAATTATGACATTTACGTGCTTACTATCTGCTACATACTGTACTAAGCACTGGGATATATGTAGCTATAGAAATAGATATATAGCACTGGAAGAGATAGATACAGAAACAGCATGGCATAGTGATCTTATAAGCTTCAGTGCCGGTAATGTGATTGCATTCAAGGACTTAATAGTAAGTACTCTGCCTAGGCATTGTGGATAGAGCACAGGCCTGGAAGCCACAAGGTCATGGATTCTAATCCTGGCTCCTCCACTTGTTTGCTGTGTGACCATATGCAAGTCACTTCATTTCTCTGTGCCTCAGTTACCTCACATGTAAAATGAGGATTGAGATTGTGATCCCCACGTGGGACAAGGGACTGTGTCCAACCCGATTTACTTGTATCCATCCCAGAGCTAAGAACAGTGTCTGGTACATAGTAAACGCTTACCAAATCCTATAATTATTTGTGATTTGCTGGGACTAATTTGGATAATGAATGTGATGTATTAGACAAGTCAAAGTGTCATAACTGTAATCAATTCATCCATCAGTGGTATTATTGGGTGCAAAGTGCTGTAGTAAGCGGTTGGGAAAGTACAATCCAACAGAGTAGGAGTGATCCCCACCCACAAGGAGCTTACAGTCCCCAGTGAAGAACCAGAAAGGAGGTTGTTCACTTTTCCTCCCCTCAATACCCTGTACAGCTTCGGTACAGTCTTTAAACCTCCAAAAGAGAAACAGCATTGCCTAGTGGATAAAGCTCAGGCCTAGGAGTCTGAAGGACCTGGGTTCTAATCCTGACTCTGCCACTTGTCTGCTGCATGACTTTGGGCAAGTGATTTAACTTCTCTGTGCCTCAGCTACCTCATCCGTAAAATGGGGATTAAGACTCTGAGCCCCATGTGGGGCATGGACTGTGTTCAACCTTGTATCTACTCCAGGGCTTAGAACAGTGTCTGGCACACAATAAGTGCTTACCAAATACCATAAAAAAGCACACACTAGCCATCTTGATTTGGTTTCTACTCTTTCTTACTTTCTACTCTCCCCCTCGTCCCCCTCTCCATCCCCCCATCTTACCTCCTTCCCTTCCCCACAGCACCTGTATATATGTATATATGGTTGCACATATTTATTACTCTATTTATTTATTTATTTTACTTGTACATTTCTATCCTATTTATTTTATTTTGTTGGTATGTTTGGTTTTGTTCTCTGTCTCCCCCTTTTAGACTGTGAGCCCACTGTTGGGTAGGGACTGTCTCTATGTGTTGCCAATTTGTACTTCCCAAGTGCTTAGTACAGTGCTCTGCACATAGTAAGCGCTCAATAAATACGATTGATTGATTGATTGGTCTTCCCTCAAATCATTGGACAACGTTTTTCTCAGGTAACAGAATTCAGTGATGACATCAAGCTCGTTGATCCATCATTACTCATAGGGTTTGCCAGGCGTGGAATGGTAGTAGTAGTACTACTACTAACAATAATGATGGCATTTATTAAGCGCTTACTATGTGCAAAGCACTGTTCTAAGCACTGGGGAGATTATAAAGTGATCAGGTTGTCCCATGGGGGGCTCACAGTCCTAATCCCCATTTTACAGATGAGGTAACTGAGGCACAGAGAAGTTAAGTGACTTGCCCAAAGTCACACAGCTGACAATTGGCGGAGCCGGGATTTGAACCCATGACCTCTGACTCCAAAGCCCGTGCTCTTTTCCACTGAGTCATGCTGCTTCTCTTGTACCAAGAGCAGCAGTAGTAGTAGTAGTAGTAGTAGTAGTAGTAGTAGTGGGCGCAATAGACTGTAAACTCATCTTTAGACTGTAAGCTCATTGTGGGCAGTGAACGTGTCTCTATTGTACTTTCCAAACCATTTAGTACAGTGCTCTGAACACAGTAAATACTATTAATTATGATGACTAGCAGTAGCAATAGTAGTAGAAGCAATAGTAGTTGTAGCAGCATGGCTCAGTGGAAAGAGCACGGGCTTGGGAGCCAGAGGTCATGGGTTCTAATCCTGGCTCCGCCACTTGTCAGTTGTGTGACTTTGGGCAAGTCACTTAACTTCTCTGGTCCTCAGTTACCTCATCTGGAAAATGGGGATTAAGACTGAACCTCATGTAGGACAAGCCCAGTGCTTAGAACAGTGCTTTGCACATAGTAAGCACTTAACAAATGCCATCATTCATTCATTCATTCAAACATTTATTGAGAGCTTACTGTGTGCAGAGCACTGTACTAAGCATTTAGGAAGTACAAATCAGCAACATATAGAGACAGTCCCTACCCAACAATGGGCTCACAGTAGAAGTAACAGCAACAGAAGGTAGTATTACCTGAGTCAGAAGGACCTGGGTTCTAATCCTGACTCCGCCACATGTCTGCTGTGTGACCTTGGGCTAGTCACTTCACTTCTCTGGGCCTCAGTTGCCTCATCTGTAAAATGGGGTTTAAGAGTGTGAGCACCATGTGGGACAGGGACTGTTTCCAACCTGACTAACTTGCATCTACCCCAGCACTTAGAACAGTGCTTGGTACATAGTAAGTGCTTAACAAGTACTGTAATTATTATTATTAGTAGTAGTAGCAGAAGCAATAGTATTATTATTAGTAATAGTAGTAGGAGTAGGAGTAACAGTAGTAATAGTAGTGGTAGCAGCCAAAGTAGCAATAACAACAGCAGTAGTAGTAATAATAGTATTTATTAAGTTCCTCCTGTGATCAAAAGCACTATGGTAACAGCAGGGAAAATTACATAAGTGAGAATTAGACACTGTCTTTGTCCCCCCAAAAGTCTCAAAATTTAAGAATTGGGGACCAAGTTGTTGGATACGGACACACAAGAAAGGTGACAAAAACCCACAAAACTAATATAAAAGACCAGGATAAATTCAGTATGAGTGATAGGGTACTGTGGTCAGAGGGGCAGAATTTCACACTGGAATAAAACATCACTTGTGTTCAGATTGATTGTCAATCCATCAGACGGCTGATTCTGAGAAGTGGTTCATAAACATGCTTTTTGTGGGGGTGGGTTTTCAAGCAACAGTCGTCAGTACAGAAGCCTCTTACATGAGCAATTCAAGGAACACTTGAGGCTACTCTTAGCCTGTTGTGTTGAGAAATTTTCCTGGAAGATTAGAATTGAAGTTCTGACACTGAATTCCAGGTTTCTTGTTGTATAAAAAGAGGTTGAATATAGACCACCGTGCTGCTTTATTCCCTGGCATTAGGGGCATGATCTGACCAAGACACTCCAAGACTGAGGCAGAGAACCTGATTTTCGTGGAGCATTTTGAGGATCCTGATGAACTTTCCAGAGCAGTCCAACTTTTTTTCAGTTGCCACCAGAGACCAGGTCTACTGAGGATGTCAAATATTTTTTGTAAGATCTATGGATGTTCCATCCATACTCACTCCCTTGGTGAACTCATTCACTCCCACGGCTTCAACTATCATCTCTATGCTGATGACACCCAAATCTACATCTCCACCCCTGTTCTTTCTCCCTCACTCCAGGCTCATATCTCCTCCTGCCTTCAGGACATCTCCATCTGGATGTCAGCTCTCTATCTAAAAATTCAACATTTCCAAGACTGAGCTCCTTATCTTCCCTCCCATACCCTGCCCTCTCCTGACTTTCCCATCACCGTTGACGGCACTACCATCCTTCCCGTCTCACAAGCCTGCAACCTTGGTGCCATCCTTGACTCCACTCTCTCATTCACTCCACACTTCCAATCCATCACCAAAAGCTGCCGGTCTCACCTCCACAACATTGCCAAGATCCACCCTTTCCACTCCATCCAAACTGTTACCTTGCTGGTTCAATCTCTCATCCTATCCTGACTGGATTACTGCATCAGCCTCCTCTCTGATCTCCCATCCTCCTGCCTCTTCCCGCTTCAGTCTATACTTCACTCTGCTGCCCGGATTATCTTTGTACAGAAACACTCTGGGCATGGCACTCCCCTACTCAAAAATCTCCAATGGTTGCCTATCAACCTTCGAATCAAGCAAAAACTCCTCACTCTCGGCTTCAAGGCTCTCCACCACCTCACCCCCTCCTACCTCACCTCCCTTCTCTCCTTCTACAGCTCAGCCTGCAAACTCCGCTCCTCTGCGGCTAACCTCCTCACTGGCCCTCGTTCTCGCCTGTCCCGCTGTCGATCCCTGGCCCACGTCCTACCTCTGGCCTGGAATACCCTCTCTCCACAGATCCATCAAAATAGTTCTCTTCCTCCCTTCAAAGCCCTATTGAGAGCTCACCTCCTCCAGGAGGCCTTCCCAAACTGACCTCCCCCTTTTTCCTCTCCTCCTCCTCCCCTCCCCATCGCCCCCCTCTCTCCCTCTGCCCTACACCCTTCCCCTCCCCATAGCACTTGTGTATATTTGTACATATTTATTACTCTATTTATTTTACTAATGATGTATATGTAGCTATAATTCTATTTATTTTGATGGTATTGACACCTACTTGTTTTGTTTTGTCTGTCTCCTCCTTCTAGACTGTGAGCCCATTGTTGGGTAGGGACTGTGTCTGTATGCTGATGATTTGTACTTCCCAAGTGCTTAGTACAATATTCTGCACACAGTAAGCGCTCAATAAATATGATTGAATGAATGAATGAATATTGAAGTCTCAGTGTTCTACTGAAGTCTCAGTGTTCTTCCTGGCACTTTTCCTGTGTCTGAGGTACAGCAAATATCATGTCTACTGTGCCCCACTGTGGTCTGAAGTCACATTGTGATTCAGGGAATGTATGGTTAATGGTACACTCAGTAGTTGGAGAAGCAGCATGGCTTAGTGGCATTAGCACGGGCTTGGGAATCAGGTTGTAGGTTCTAAAGCTGCCTCCGCAACTTGTCTGCTGTGTGGCCTTGGGCAATACACTTAATTTCTTGTGCCTCATTTACCTCATCTGTAAAATGGGGATTAAGACTGTGAGCCCCACGTGGGACAACCTGATTACCTTGTATCTACCCCAGGAATTAAAACAGTGTTTGGCACGTAATAAGCGCTTAACAAATACCATAATTATTGTATTATTACAACAGCAACAAAGCCAACAGCCTCTACTCCATCCTGATCCTCCTCCATCTCTCAGCTGCTTTCTGCACTTATCAACCAGTCCTTCTCCTTGAAACATTATCTAGCCTTAGCTTTTCTGACACTGTCCTTTCCTGGTTCTCCTTCTATCTTTCTGGCTGCTTCTTCTCAGTTTCTTTTACAGGCTTCTCCACTGCCTCCCAACCCCTAACTGTGGGAGTTCCTCAAGGCTCAGTTCTGGGTCCCCTTCATTCATTCATTTATTCAATCATATTTATTGAGCGCTTACTGTGTCCAAAGCACTGTAGTGAGTGGTTGGGAGACAACAGTATTACAGTTAACAGACCCGTTCCTTGCTTACAAGAAGCTTACAGTCTAGAGGGGTGACAGACATTAATATGAATGAATGAATAAATAAATTACAGATATGTACATAAGTGCTGTGGGGCTGGGAGGGGATGAGTAAAGGGAGTGAGTCATTGTGATGTATAAGGGAGTGGGAGAAAAGGAAAGGAGGGCTTAGTCAGGGAAGGCCTCTTGGAGGAGATGTGCCTTCAATAAGGATTTGAAGAGAACAGGTTTTGTCTCTTGGATATGAGAAGGGAGGGCATTCCAGGCCAGAAACAGGACACGGGGGAGAGGTCAACAGCAAGATAAATGAGATTGAGGTACAGTGGGAAGGTTCTATTCTCCATCTACACCCACTCCCTTGGAGAACTCATTCAATCCTATGGCTTCACGTGGATGATTCCCACATCGACACCTCCAGCCCGATCTCTCTCCTTCTCTACAGTCTCACATTTCCTCTTGCTTTTACCTCTACTTGAATGTCCCACCGAGACCTCAAACTTAACATGTCCAAAACAGAGCTCCTCATCTTCCCACCCAAACCCTCTCTTCCTGCCATCTTTCCCATCACTGCAGACAGCACTACTAGCTTCCCTGTAACCCTAGTCCATCATTGTGGCATTCTCCTTGATTCAACATTCTCATTCAACCTCAAATTCAAATCCCATCGGTTCTTGCTTCACAATATCACTAAAGTCTGCTTCTTCCTCTCCATCCAAACTGCTACTGTGCTGATCCAAGTACTAATCAGCCTTCTCACTGTCTCATTCCCTCTTGTCTCTCCTCACTCCACTCCCTACTTTGCTCTGCCACCCAGATCATTGTTCTAGAAAACTTTCAGGGTAATGCCTCCTCACTTCTCAAGAACCTCCAGTGGTTTCCCATCCACCTCTGTATCAAACAGAAACTCTTTACCATCGGCTTTGTCATTCAATCAGCTCACCCCCCCTCCTACCTTACTTCACTGATTTTCTACTACAACCCAGCCCATATATTTTGCTCTTCTAATACTAACTTAATTACTGTGTCTCGATCTAATTCATCTCGCCCTCTCAAATGCTTACCCATGTCCTCCCCCTGACCTGGAACGCCCTCCCACTTCATAACTAGCTGCCAATCTGCCCACCTTCAAAATCTTATTAAAATCACACCTCCTCCACTAGGTCTTCTCCATCTAAGCTCTCATTTCCTCTACTCCCATTCCCTTCTGCATGGGCTATGCACTTGGATGTATACCCTTTAAGTACTGATATTCACCTCAGTCTCAGCCCCACAGCACTTGTGTACATATCCAAAATTTATTTTAATGTCTGTCTCCCACTTTGGACTCTAAGCTTCCTGTGAATAAGGAATGTGTATACCAATTCTTCCATATTGTACTATCCTGAGTGCTTAGTACAATGCTCAGCATACAGTAAGCACTCACTAAACCCCTAGATTGACTGATTGATTAATGTATGCAAACGCCACAGGGGAATGAGTATACCTAAGTGCTTAGGTGACATAGGAGTTTTGAAGTGGTGAGAGGAATAGGTTTGGGAGATGAGAGAGAACAATCAGGGAAGACTGCCTGAAGGAGATGTAATTTTAATAGGACTCTGAAGTTTGGGGTGTAGGTTGTATAAGCAGAGGGAGGGAGTTCCAGACAGGAGAGAGAGATTGAGCAAGGAGTCAATGGTGAGAGAGATTAGAGTGAGGTACAGTGAATAAATTGGCATCAGAGGAGTGAAAAGTATAGGCTGGTAGAGGGAGAGGAATGAGGATGAGGGATTTGAAGAGGGGCCCCTGGTGATGAGATTACACCCATGAGCATGAGTGTCTCTGGGACAGAATCTCTTGCACCATTGCATACTTAGGCAATGAAGATGCACTTTTCTTTTTTCTTGCCATTCAGATGACCATTGCTAAGGAACCAGTAGTTAAGATCAGAAAGGTATATCCAACCACCAGGAGGACATGCTGCTTGAACTGTTTTTACAGCAATAGTGATGGTTTGCACTGAGCTAGCCACACTTCATCATCAAAACTATTACATTTACTATGAAAGGTTCTCCAAGCCAAGGAAGACTGGGAGAAGATGAGGAGGAAGAAGAGTAGAAAGAGGAATGGATTTTTTTTTTCTTACAGTCCTTCCTCCTTTGCTTTGCACAGTCTTGCATCTGCTCCCTCCAGCTCCTGGGTACTGAACTTTTTTCAGTTGGGCCAAGATGAAAGTGATAGGACTTGTGGTGGAGGAGCAGGATTTTGAGCAAAGAGGTTGGGATTCCTCTATTTGGGTCTTCCAACTCTAACTGTGTCAGTCAGTCAATCATATTTATTGGCTGCTTATTGGGTGCAGAGCACTGTACTAAGCATTTGGGAAAGTACAATATAACAATATAACAGACACATTCCCTGCCCACCACCGGACGTTGGGTCCCTCCACTATTCAGCTCACTGGGGCTTCCATCTGGATCCCTCTGTTTCTGGTCCTGGGGTGCCCAGACCATTTAATTCATCCACAAGGTCACAGGATCCACTTCTCTTCTCCGCTTCCCTTCCAAATGAAAGCGATCTACACATTCGGAGAACCGAAGCCCCATTAAAGAAGCAGCCCCTCCAGCTACTGACTCAAACTCAGTGGAACTCCGGTACATTTAATTAAGAAATGCCGCTCAGAGAGCAGTGGATTCACTAACTTAATTTCCTCCTGCTTCTGTCCATCGGTCCGCCTTGCTTTTGTCTCTCTGCTCCTCCAATACAATGCGCTGGCATCTTATTACTCGGGCTAGGTAGGTTCTTGCTTGGCTGAGCCGAGATCAAAAAGTAATTTTTCTTTTTGCAACAGCCGATTAGAAATTCATTTATTTTCACATTACAGACATTTGGCAAAAATATCTTTGGCAATTTAGCTCCATTTATATAGTCTGCATAATGGGAGACAGTGAGCCCGGTTAAAAAAAAAAAGTGGCCCCAGGCAAAAATTAAATGCAGAATCATGTATCAGAAATGAGATGTATTTACTATTGTTTTTGAAAATTAATGGTGCATTTTTAGTTTTTATAATGTAATTTAATGATGCAATTCATCTAATAAAAAAACACATTTTAACTCAGTCCTACAGACCTACTGGGGCAGAGCAAAATGCACCTTTTGGATGTGGCATTGCTCGTTTTTATATATGATGCTTGAGGCTTTTTTCCTTTCTTTTCAAGACAAAAAGAGAAACGGTCTGTATGTGAGTTGGTTAACAGCTGGGGCATCAGCAGGAGTCCAATAAAAAGGACATTTTTCCTTCTAAATATTGGTGTTTGTTCTGCATACGATAATATTAGAAATGCGGCATTGGGTTTGAAGTAGAACATTGCAGCTGATTATGGAATACCATATGGTGTAGTCTGCTAACTGATCCTGATTGAACGTGTACTGTAGCTTTAAATGCTGATGGCATAGCAATTTTGCTTAACTAGGGTAACTTATACTGTTTGATGTTACTCTGCAATACTCACAGCCCAAAGAACCGCTTTTATCCAGTTTCATTTAATGGTCTATATAGACCCTTTCAACAGCCAGGAAATGCAAAGTTGAAGCAAAATTCAAGTCGAGAAGAGGCATAGCCTAGTGGAAATAACATGGGCTTCAGAATCAGAGCACCTGGGTTCTAAGTTTAGTTACACCACTTGCCTGTTGAGTGGCCCTGACCCATCACTTAACTTCTCTGGGCCTCACTTCTATCATTTATGAAATGGAGATCAAATACCTGTTTTCCCTCCTACTCAGAGTGTGAGATCCGCATGGGACTGTGTCTAGTATGACTATTTCATATCTACCCCAAAATTTAGTTCAGTGATTTGCTCATAGTAAGTAGTAAGTGCTTAACAAATACCACATTATTATTATTATTATATCTCTAATCTGTCCTTAGCTCGTTAAGTGCTTCATGGGGAGGAATCATGTCTTCTTCCTCTATTGTACTAGGTAGGTTCCACAATAGGTGCTTGATAAATACCATGGATAAATAGGACTCATTAATTAATTTTGGAATAGAGAGGGCCATAACTGGAACAGGAAGGACTTCTATCTTCATCCATTCAGTTTTCCCCAGAAAATCTGAGAGTCATCTGTGCCTGTTTTGCACTTGTAACTTCAGAGATCCCAGGGAAAAGGTCTTCTGGGGAATTTGAAAAGATCAAAGTAAGGTCTGTATAGTGAGAGACACACGATGAGCCTGAACAAATCTGGGAGAGAATGAAACTTGTGGAACTTTAAAATCAAGGTACGTTTTCATGGTCTCCATATCTCCCCATGTGAGTCAGATGCAAATTACTTCAAATTCTAAATGCTATGCAGAAGTAGTATGGCCTAGTGGAAAGAGCACGGGACTGGGACTGGGAGTTAGAGGACCTGGGTTCTCATCCCAGCTCCACCGCTTACCTGCTGTGTGACCTTGTGCAAATCACTTCACTTCTCTGTGCCTCAGTTCCCTCATCTGCAAAATGGGGATTCAATACCTGTGTTCCCTCCTGCTAAGACTGTAAGCCTCATGTGGGACCTGCATGGCAGATAGTATGCACTTAACAAATACCTTAATCATGATTAAGCCAGAAATTCTGGAAAACGAGGTTTTCCTTGTGATTTTCAAGTAAGATTTTAGCCCAGAGAAGCACCAAATTCTATTATTATTGTTGTCCAGTCTTCTGAATATTTCACTCCTTAGAAGCACCATGAACTTAAAAGTATCATAGAGTAACTTATTAATGTTCTGCGGCATCTGTGAGTGTTAAGCTGGAAAGTAACTTGAAAGTAACTTGTGTCCTGACAGCAATCAAAATAGACTGAATGTCCAAGAGGCACCGCCCACCTCCACCATTTGAAGTAAAACATTCCCAAACCTCATGTTTCTAAACAGAAGAAATATTTTCAGCCTCATTCTCAGCACAACAGAACAGAGATAATCTATAGCAGGCTTAGATGTAGTTTATACACAGCATCTGAAAACCTTTTATTTGGTGCCACACAGGCTGGTTTATTTTGGTGGTGAAATTGCATTTCAGCATTGATCCTTATTGACCTTAAAGACTCTAGGTTGACACCGTTGGAAGAATAGAGAAGGGAATGATGGGCAAGGAGAGAGAGAGGAGGTTATTGAATAATAATAATAATGATGATGATGATGGCATTTATTAAGCGCTTACTATGTGCAAAGCACTGTTTTAAGCATTGGGGAGGTTACAAAGTGATCAGGTTGTCCCACAGGGGGCTCACAGTCTTAATCCCCATTTTCCGGGTGAGGTACCTGAAGCACAGAGAAGTTAAGTGACTTGCCCAAAGTCACACAGCTGACAATTGGCGGAGCCAGGATTTGAACCCATGACCTCTGACTCCAAAGCCCATGCTCCTTCCACTGGGCCACACTGCTTCTCTGTTATCTGTTAACCTTACTAGCCTTATCTGTTAGCCTTATCTGTTTTCACTACTTATCAATTAATGTGCCAGTTCTTCATATCTGATGGCACTTGTTAAGCGCTTACTATGTGCCTGGAACTGTACTAAGCCCTGGGGTGGATACAAGCAAATCGAGTTGGACACAGTCCATATCCCATTTGGGACTCACAGTCTTAATCTCTGTTTTTCAGAGGAGTGAACTGAGGCCCGGAGAAGTAAAGTGACTAGCCCAAGGTCTCACAGCAGAAAATCAGGATTAGAATTTAGGTCCTTCTAACTCCCAGGCTTGTGCTCTATCCAAAAGTCCATGCTGCTTCTATGAGATGCTGTTAGCAGCAGCAAAACTGGGAACAGTAGCCATTTTCACATTACCTCCTAGTCTCTCGGGTTAGGAATTAATGTTTGTTATTCCGTCCCACTGTGTAAAGCCAACACAAGGCAGGAACTTACTGAAAGCCTGATATGCAGATTGCTCCTCAATCAATCATTGGTATTTATTGTGTGCTTACTATGTGCAGAACACTGTACTAAGCCCTGGGGAGAGTATAACAGAGTCAGTTCCTCAAAAAGTGTGTTGCCTCCTGTGTTTCTGTGCTGGTTATTCATTCATTCATTCAATTGTATTTATTGAGTGCTTACAGTGTGCAGAGCACTGTACTAAGTGCTTGGGAGAGTAGAATTTAGCAATAAACAGACACATTCCCTGCCCAACGTGAGCTTACAGTCTAGGCTCTGAGGTGGGACCAACCCTTTGGGTATCTATAAGAATTTTCTTAGCAGCAATCTCCTCAAATGTGTGTCACCAGGGAATTGCTTTGCCTTGTTCCAATTTGGGAAATGATGGGTGTTTCTCTCAGAAATTAACTGATTTATTCAATAGGATTTATCATGGACCTTCTGTGTGCAGAGCACTGAAGTGTTGAAGGATCAATCAATCAATGATTAGTATTTACTGAGTGCTTACTGTGTACGGAACATGGCACTAAGTGTTGAGGAAGACTGTTAATCAATCAGTGACTAATATTTATTGAGCACTTGCTGTGTTCTGAAAACTGTATCAAGGGTTTGTACATATTTATTACTCTATTTTACTTGTACATATCTATTATATTTATTTTATTTTGTTAGTATGTTTGGTTTTGTTCTCTGTCTCCCCCTTTTAGACTGTGAGCCCACTGTTGGGTAGGGACTGTCTCTATATGTTGCCAACTTGTACTTCCCAAGCGCTTAGTACAGTGCTCTGCACACAGTAAGCGATCAATAAATATGATTGATTGATTGATTGCTTGGGAGAGTACCATGGAATTAGTAGACAAGATTCTTACATTGAATGAGCCGGCAATCTGGTTGGTGAGTCAATTTAGGAAAAGTTAGACAGAATCCCTGGCCATCCAAGGAACTCACAATCTAAGAAAAAAATTTGGGGAGGGGGAGTCAATAGACACACAAGGGATGATTGAAACAAGGAAATAATCAAAGAAAATAACAACACTAGAAAAAAATAGAAGCTAATTTAAGGTTATGAATAAGGGAGCCGTGTTCAAGCTTCTCATCTCCGAGGTGGGGCAGTCCAGAGTCCATCAGGCACAATAGGCTCAACCTTGAAGCAGTGTGGCCTAATGGATAGAATCTGAGCCTGGGAATTAGAAGGACCTGGGTTCTAATCCTGGCTCCGTCACTTCTCCGCTGTGTGACTTTAGGCAATCACTTCACTCCTCTGGGCCTCAGTTACCTCATATTTAAAATGAGGATTAAGACTGTGTGTCCCATGTTGGACATGGACTGTGTCCAACCCGATTACCTTGTATCTACCCCAGTTCTTAGAACAGTGCCTGGCACGTTGTAAGTGTTTAATGAAAACATTAAAAAAACCAAACAAATGAACAAAAAAACCTTCCCAAGGTTTCAACTATTGTAGGAGGGCAGATCTGGTTCTGGGTGGGCCTCTCTGTATGACTGACGATGTAGGGGGAGGCCATGGAGGGTCTGAAGACATTTCAGGTCTCATAGAGTCATGATATTCTCCTCATGAGGCAGCGGTAAAGGTAGGATGGTTCAGCCTCTGGAAGAAATGTCACACCTAGAGAGCTCAGTATTGGTGAAAATAGATAAAACAATTACTGTGGTATTTATTAAAATAATAATGATGATGGCATTTATTAAGCACTTAGTATGTGCCAAGCACTGTTCTAAGGGCTGTGCCAAGCACTATACTAACCAGTGGGGTAGATACAATGAAGTCAATTGGACATAGTTTTTGACATATGGGTTTTACAGTCTAAGGAGGAGGGAGAATAGGCCACCAATACCATTTTACTGGATGAGGAAACAGACACACAGGAAAGTTTAAATACTTTCCCAAAGCCTCACAGCAGACCGAATGGCAAAGCTGGGATCAGAACCCAAGCATTTTATACTGTGCTGTTCAATTTATCATCATTATCATCAAAATTGTCATCTCCCTGCTCAACAGCACTTACTGAATGCTTACAGAGATCTGTATTAGGAGTTAAGGGAATATGTAGAAGAAATAGATCTAGTCTTTGCTCTCAGTGAGCTAAAAGTCCAGTATTTGAAGAAGATACCACTCTTGGTGAAGTTCACCTATGAATGTGAATGCAGTAGATAAGCCAAAAAGCTGAATGGCCAGTGGAGAAGACTAGATGACATAAGCAGACAAAACAATAGTTGAAATGGAGTGAAGTGAAAATCTGAAGTAATTAATCAGATGCTAAAAGAAGTTTTGTCTGAACCGGGATTTAGTCAAAAGCTCAGGTGGTTGTAATAGTGTGTCAGACCTAGATTTTAAGATCTTTGAAGGCAGGAATAATATCTTCTACCTCTAGTGTACTTTCCCAAGAGCTTAGCACAGTGCTCTGTACACAGTAGATGCTCAATAAATATTACTGATTGATTGAGAAGGAGATTATTTATTTGATTGTTTACCTGGAACAGATTTCCCGATAATTGCTCTTTGGTTTTCCCACAAAGCATCACTTCCAGGTCTGCTTAATTCATTTGTTGTGGGAGATGTTTGGGAAGGGAATTAACCTGAAATAGTTCCCAAAGGATGCATATATCCCCAGTGCTCCTTGGTTCTGGACCTGAAGAAGACAATCTATGTTTGTCAGGCATGAAGCAGCATGGCCTAGTCGAGAGAGCAAGGTCCTGGGAGTCAAAGGACCTGAGTTCTAATCCTGGCTCTCCCATTTGTCTGTTGTGTGACCTTGGGCATGCCAGTTTACTTCTTTGGACCTTATTTATTTATTTTACTTGTACATTTCTATCCTACTTATTTTATTTTGTTGGTATGTTTGGTTCTGTTCTCTGTCTCCCCCTTTTAGACTGTGAGCCCACTGTTGGGTAGGGACTGTCTCTATGTGATGCCAATTTGTACTTCCCAAGCGCTTAGTACAGTGCTCTGCACATAGTAAGCGCTCAATAAATACGATTGATTGATTGATTGATTGATCTGTAAAATGGGGATTAAAACTGTGAGCCCCGTTTGGAACGGGGTGATGTTGAACCTGATTTCCTTGCATCCACCCTAGCGCTTAGTACAGTGTCTGGCAAATGTTAAGCACTTAACAAATACTATAAAAAATACATCATTAGTGCTTCTTTAAGCTGCTGATGAATTTTTAATTGGAAGGAAAGAAAATATCTTGAAAGGAAACAATCTCAAATCAGGCCATTGTAAAATCCCAGCCCTGGGACCCAAAGCTAAGCATTATATTTCTGATCTACCACCCGAGGACAATGAGCATATCTGAACATAGTACTTGAGGGAAGAGGGGAAAGAGGAGTGACATGCATGCTTCTCTGGTTTAATGCAAGATTTCTAAAGTTGAAGTTGCCGTTGGGGGAGAAAAAAAATACTATCCAATTTAAACTGCAAAGAGAAAACCAAGTTTGAAAATTAAAAAAAAAGTCTTTCTGAAGGATAAAGCTAATTTGCTGGAAGTTGGAGGCGCAGAGGCTGCTCTGTATCAATAACTCAGTATTGGGTTTCCAAAAAAGCATCACATAATTTTTCAATGAGAAATCCATGAGCCTGGGAGATGATGTTATGGTGTGAATTACAATGCAGGGAGCTTGTCAGCTGTCCCAGTCAGCACTTTCTCAGATGCCGTAATGCGCTGTAAATGCTGTGGCTGCAGCTCTTAGGGTTATGGTTGTTATTATTTTTTCTTTTTGGAACCTCAAATTAACAGCCAATGAAGTCTGGCCCCTCTCTGGACTGGTCCCAGACACTAAACGAGATTTCCAGCCATGATCTTTTTAGGATGTGACTTCTCATTTTCTTCTGATCACCTCTCCTTACGTGATTTTTTATTCTTTATGAAAGGGCTAGGTCTCGACCGGAAAACATGACGTTTGTGGACCTGGAGCGATCGAGCATAAGATGGAGGGCAGAGAAATAAATTAAAAAAGGGCAGGAAACTTTTTGGCGATCGATCTTGTGGGTCCTGGTCAGGGGTGATTGAGTCGAGTCCCTAGCCAGAATCTAAGACCTGGAGGCTTTTTTTTTTTTGATTGTCACGGGGGTGAGGGGATCAAGGTGCAGAGGAAATGTGAGGTGCTAACCCAGACCTTTCCAACTCTCCCTCCAGCTGGACTCTTCCTGACCCCAATGGCCCCTATCTTCAGTGGGTCGCCTGAGGCGCTTAGGGAGGAAGGGATTCAGTGGGATTTTGGTTTCATTAAGATTATATTTTGGTGAGCTAGACTGTGGGTGCTCTTCTCCTCATCTCATACAATGGTAGCTCTAGGGTATATTAGCCTTCTCCTGAGAGAAGCCTTTCAGGAGGTGGCTGTTGAATGTCAGGAGGTAACTTTGCCAACAGGAAGTATGAGGATTTTCCTGGACTCCACTTCCTTTAACTTTTTTCCTCTGAATAATCCCAAATAAGTCAAGAATCTCTTCAATGTCTTTTCAAGCCTTCTAACATCCCTAACTTTTCCCTCTAGTACTCCATTACGGCTCGACCATTAATTTATTCTAATCCATCTTGAGCCTATTATTGTTTTCTCCCTGCACAACTTCCTGCAGTTACCTGATTCCAAATGCCCTTCATCCTTGGTGAGGTGGAGGTGCCTTATTCATTTTGAGCGTACTGATGTTTCCTGTAAGCATCCGAGCCTCTTGGTGCCACAGTATGAGACAGAGTATTATGCTACATGATTACTATTATTATTATTGTATTTGCTAAGTGTCTACTATGTATCAAGAGCTGTTCTCAGCGCTGGGGTAGATACAAGTTAATCAGGATAGACACAGTCCCAGTCCCACATGGGGCTCACAGTCTAAGTAGAAGGAGAACAGATATTGTACCTTCTCCCCTCTCTCCCCAACATTTTGTAGATGAGGAAACTGAAGTATACCAAAAGTAAGTGACTTGTCCAAGGTCACACAGCAGTCATGTGCAGAGCTGCATTTAGAACCCAGGTCCTCCGACTCCCAGGGCCATGTTCTTTCCAATACATCGTACTGCTTCCCACTGTGCAGAATGGACCCTAGTTCTGATCTAATGCTGGCATGATTTTTAATTTTAGGTTCTAACTGAAGAGGAGAGAGTGTTGGGGAGAAATAGAGAGATGAAGGTAATGTTAAGCAGAGAAAAACTAGGACAAGGGGAAATACCTCACCTGTGCGTCAGATTTAATCCTGCCATGAGAGATGAGAGTAAATCTCTGTCATATTGGAAAATTCACATGTCTGCAGTAGCTCTTGGCCCTCTCCTTCCTGAAGCTTGGAAACACTCTGATATCATGGAGCACAATTTTTACAGCTTTTGTATTCTTCTCAAGCACCCACTCCATGGCCTCCCTGCCTCTAGTCTCTCCTGCCTCAGATCTACATTTCAAGCCACTGTCTCACTCATAATAATAACTGTGGTATTTGTTAAGCGTTGACTACATGCCAAGCACTTTGCTAAATGTGGGGGGTCTAGTAGCTCCTTGTGGACAGGAAACATGTCTACCAACTCTGTTTTACTGAACTCTTCTAAGTGCTTAATAACAGTACTTGGCTCATAGTAAGTGCTCAAAAAATACTACTGATTGATTGGGGAAGATACCAGGTAATCGGGTCAGACACAGTGCTTGTCCACCTAGATGCTCACAGTCTAAGAGGAAGGAGGACAGGTACTGAATCCCCATTTGATAGATGAGGAAACTGAGGCACAGAGAAGTCAAGTGACTTGCCCAAGGTCACACAGCAGGCACGTGGAGGAGCTGGGATTAGAACCCGGGTCCTCTGTCTCCTAGGACTTTGCTCTTTCATCTCAAATCTCTCCTCAAAAACATCCAATGTCTTCCCATTTCCCTGTGCCTCATTCAAAATCTCCTCACAATCAGTTTCCAGGTTCTCAACCAACTTTCCACATCTATCATAGCTGTCCTCTTCACCTGCTACTCTCCAACTTGATTTCTTTGTTCCTCCCAGGCCAACCTTTTAACGGTATCTCTCCCATGACTCTTCTTCCTCCATCCCATTCCTCATTCTGTTCCACTAGCCTGGAACTTCCTCCCCAATTAACTTAAAAGGCTACAGCTCTTCCCACATCCAGAGCCCTCCTAAAACCTCCCCTCCTCTAACAAACCTTCTCCGGTAAACTCCCAACAGTCCATTTCAACCCTTTAGCCACCTCTATCACTTACAGATTTATTGATTTATACCCTCCCTCCACATTTAGAGTAGCAGTGTGGACTAGTGGAGAAGATGAGGACAAGGAGTCAGAGGACCTGGGTTCTAATCCCGACTCCACCACTTGTCTGCCGTGTGGCCTTGGGCAAGTCACTTCACTTCTCTGGGCCTGAGTTCCCTCATCTGTAAAATGGGGATTAAGAGTGTGAGACCCATGTGGGACAGGGACCGTGTCCAACCCGATTATCTTGTACCTACTCTAGTGCTTAGTACAGTGGCTAGTAAGTATTTAACAGATATCATAAAAATATGTTTTTATGTATAATACTACTGTGGAAAAAAATTAATCAGTTCATCAGTATTTACTGAGCACCTTATTGGGTGCAGAACACTGTCCTAAGTGCTTGGTAGACCACAACAGTAAATTAATTTAACCAACATGCTCTCAATCTGTTTCCTTCAAATTGTTACTGGCTTTGAGCCACCAAAGCATTGTTTATCTGCACGTTCACATTAATCCGAGAGGAGAAGCATCCCCAGTGACTCAGTTGAGGGTATAAAAAGGCACAGTAGCAGAGAGTTTGCTAGACATTAGTCATTTAACCACTGAGGGGAAGCCAGGAGTTGATCTCCTGGAAGATTGGCATAGCTATCAGTTTGGGAAAATTTTGGAAAAACACAAATTGTTTACTGCTTCCCTGTGTCTGGGCTAATCCTGGCCTGACTACAGGGAAAAGTCATGAGGGAAGAGTTCTCTGAATAGTATTTGTTCTCTGAATAGTAATAATTGTGGTATTTGTTTAGTGTTTACTATGTGCCAAGTTCTGTAATAATAATAACTGCAGTATTTCTTAAGCACTTACCACGTGCCCGGCACTGTATTAAGTGCTGGGGTGGATACAAGTAAATCAGGTTTGACACAGTCGCTGTACCACATGGGGCTCACAGTCTTAATTCCCATTTCACGGATGAGGGAATTGAGCCTGGGAGAAGTGAAGTGACTTGCCCAGTGTCACACAGCAGACAAGTGGCAGAGCAGGGATTGGAACCCAGGTCTTTCTGATTCCCAGGCCTGTACTCTTTCCAGTAGGCCACACTGCTTCTCCATGCTAAGTGTTAAGACTAACCAACACTGAACTAAGTTTTGGGCTAGATACAATATAATCAGGTCCCATATGGGACTCGTGGTTTGAAAAATCCCCATTTTGCAGATGGCAGAACTGAGGAGGGATTTTGGACAATGTCTGGGGAAATGAGGGAAGACTTATAACCATGTCCAACTGCCCCACTTCCTGTTTCTCTTCCTTCATCATTCGTCACAGTGTTTGATGGACAAGGTTCACTCATCTTTAACATTCTGTCACATGCAGCCATGACATTCCTGAGTCTCTGGAGAATATTGACGAGTGCCAGTTTGGGAATGATTGGAAATCTCAACAGGCGGACAGAAGGTATTCCTGGGGACACTGTTTTCTGACTCTCTCTACTCCCGGTTATATTTTACGCAGAGCTCACCCAGAGAAAATAAACCGATTCTGCCTGCTGAGCTACTCAGTACATAATTACATACCTGTCAGGATGCACGGCTTCTCCGTGTAATCACCCCATTCCTGGTTTCCAGCGAGGGTGTGTGATGTATGCATGAGGAAGAGAGGCTCAACACAGTGCTCTGTTGCTCTACTGGAGGGAGGGATTTCCCCTTGGCTGAAGGCCATTCCGGGGGTGCGCTGGGCAAGGGGGGTGCTTGAGGTTAGAGGTTCTGAGGAAGGCTGCCCCTGGGGCTGTGGGTCAGAATCAGGGCCTAGTGGGAGGGAGGGTGGACCTCTCTGTGGATTAAATACAGCACACTCAGGAGGCTTGTTTGGAGGCTTAGGAGAAACAACCTCAGGAAACAACCCCATACTCCCAGGATATTCTTCCTTGTGCCCTTCAGAAGGAGATCGAGCTTTGGGAAGGGGAAGGAGGGTATCTCCAATTTACGGATGGGGAAACTGAAAAAAGACTGAGCAAAATGATGGTTCAAGCACCTAACTGGTGTTCTTTGAGATGCCTATCGCAGTACTCTGTGCCCAGAAGGTGCTCAGTAGATGCTGCTGACGGTGATAGCCTAGTAATCCTGAATTCCAGCCCTATACGTGCTTTAAAATCACAGGATTGCCAATTTTTGGTTCAGGCCAGTGAACCAAAGAAATCCAAGACAATGCCGGAGCTGTTTGGAACTTGGAACTGTATGATGATTGCCTCCATTGATAGCCATCCTTAACATTGGCTTTAAAGCACTCAACCACCTTGCCCCATCCTATCTTACCTCACTCATTTCCTAGTACAACTTAGCACGCTCACTCGTCTTCTCTAATGCCGACCTATTCACTTTACGTCAGTCTCCTCTATATTGCTGCATTATAGCAATATACCTGCAATATAGCTGAGAGCGTCTTCGAGTGTCCTGGCCTAGAGATGTTTCTTTTCCATCCCTTCCCCATGGCTATCTGCAGGCCCAGAGGGGTTAGCCTGGATCTTGCTCTTCTTTGCATTTTCCTTCAACAAAACAGTTAAAGTAAAATTTGGGGCAAGATCTCTAGCGATAGTGACAACTGACAAGAGGGGATAGTTTCCCCCCTTCAAAGCCATATTAAAATCACACCCCCTCCATCCGGCCTTCCCCAGCTCAGCCCTCATCTCCCCTTCTCTCCCCCGCTTCTGCATCATCCTTGTACTTGGATCTGTACTTTTTAATCACTTGCTATTCACCCCCTCCTGAGCCCCACAGCATGTATGCACATATCCATAACTTATTTTAATGTCCGTCTTACCCTCTAGAATGAAAGATCCTTATGGACAGGGAATGTTTCTACTAACTTAAATGTCTAGTATTCTCCCAAGTGCTTAGTACAGTGCTCTGCACACTGTAAGCACTTAGTAAATATGATCAATTGATTCATCCTCATGTTTAGTGATGGTCCATTCTTATAACTTTCCCCTAAGTCCCTAACTTTCCCCCTAGTAACCCAGGATAGACTTCTCTTCTATGAATTTATCAAAGCCCCTCTTGAACCTGCTGTTATTTTCAGCCTGCACAACATCCTGGGGTAATGATTTCCAAGTGTTTACCATCCGCTGCGGGAAGAAATATTTCCTTTTGTTTGTTTGGAGCTTGTCCCTGAGGTGAGACAATTTGCCCAGTGAGCAGGATCTTGTTGTGGAGGCGATTAGCACTCACTATCTGAAACTCCTGGGCAGAATCCAAGAGACCTCTCTGTCTCCATGCGTCTTTGGTGTCCCAGCCTAGAGATGCTTCTTTTCCATCCCTTCCCCATGGCTATCTGCAGGCCCAGGGGGGTTAGCCTGTATGTTGCTCTTCTTTCCATTTTCCTTCAACAGAAAAGTTAAAGTAAAATTTGGGACAAGATCTGTAGTGATAGTGACAATATAGTCTTTTCATCTCTGAAGCTCCAAATCACTGGTCACCTAGATGCACTTTGATTTGGAAGCAGCATTGCCTCGTGGAAAGAGCACAAACCTGGGCCACAGAGGACCTGAGTTCTAATTCTGACTCTGCCACTTGCTTGCTTGTATGACCTTGGGCAAGTCACTTAACTTCTTGTCACTGTTTCCGCATCTATAAAATGGGAATTAAATGCCAGTTCTTCCCCTCAGACTGTGAGCATGTGGGGCAGGGACTGTGTCTGATGACCTGATTATCTTGAATCTACTCCAGTGCTAAGTACACTGCTGACAGTAAGTGTTTAGCAAACACCACAATTATTAATGAAAAAGCTTTCAGTGGTGGAAACTTTTAACAGTGTGTGAAAATATGGCAGACCCTACTTGTCCCTTGCTGCATTGTTGCATTTGTTATCCACCCGGCCCTCTTTTCAAAGCGTCTGCTGTGATGTTTTCAACTGTAAGGCAGGCTGGTCTCTGCGGCTTTGGGTTCCCAATTGTTCACAGCTTCCATATAACTTACAATGATTACTGGGTTAAGTCTCCAGTGCCTGCAGGGGGCTAATTCCCATGTTGCAATCAATCAATTGTATCGAACACTTAATGCTTGCAGAGCACTGGACTAAGCACTTGGGAGAGTACAATATAACAGAGTTGGATGACAATGTGGATCCCTATCCACAATGAGCTTACAGTCTAAGGGGGGAGACAGACATTAATAGAAATACATAAATTATGGATATGTACAGAAGAGCTGTGGGGCTGAGGGTTGGGGGTGAGGAAGGGAAAACAGAGGCAAAGAGAGGCAGAGTAATTGGGGTTTGGCCCTCAGTAAAGTGGAATGAAAACCCAAAGTAAGGATTAGAATCTGCGAATCCAGAGACTGCTTTGAGTTTCTTGAATGAAAAAATCTGGAGGATGGAATTGCTAATCAAGCATGACCCCTCTGCAGGAGGTCACCTTTGGCACCTGTGTTTTGCATCTGTGAAGTCCTTCATATTTAAAACGGCTGCTACAACAGAATTGCTACTACCCCTCCCGCCCTGCAGGTTGAAAAAGCACCTCCATTCTGTCTGCTCTCTGTGGCAAGGGAGAGAAGCACCCTCCACAAGGTCATGAGTTGGGAACACGCCTCTTTGCTCCATTAGAACTACAGGTAACATTGACAAGTAGAGGATATGCTTTTTTTTTTTTTATTTGGTTCAGTAGTCTTTGGGGCTGTGTGTGGGGGGGCCGTCAGTGTTCTGTAAAGTCAGCATTAAGGCTTTGGCAGGACTTCCTGTACTTGTGATTGGTTAATGGCGATTTAAGTTTTACATGTGAAATGTTGAACTTTTCAGGGTGCCTGTCTTTCCCTTAGATTATAAGCTCCTTGAGGTGAAAGACCATATCTAATTCATTTTTTTTTGCAATATCCCAAGCCCTTTTTATGTCACAAATTGGCTGCCTAATCAGCAGTTAATTGGTAATGATGGTGAAGTTCTTTCTCTAGATTGTAAGTTTCTTGTTGAGTAGGGAACAGGTCTACCAACTCTGTAATATTATATTCTCCAAAGTGTTTAGTACAGTACTCTGCACACAGCAAGTGTTAAATAAATACCATCGATGAGGGAGCTGCTGCTCAGTTTTTTGCCCCAATCCTGGGTTTTAACTTCCAGACGCTTTTCTTTATCAACCGAGCCCATTAAAATCATACTTTTTGACTAAGATGGGCTTTAGATTCCCTATTATTTAAGCAGATGGTGCAATCTTTAGCTATTGCAGCTGAAATTTGCCCTGGGTCCTGTGGGTGTCACTGCTCAACCATTTTGCGGATTCTGTTCTGGTAGAGGGAATTCAGAAAGCATCAGGCCTCATAAACCAGGGTACCTTTCCAACACGTCAATGTTTGATTGTAGATACAGTCACCTATTAGATCTTGAGGAAAAAAGCCTCCCTTTAGGGACAGAGATGCTTAAATTTTATCATCACAAAGGACACTCCACAGATACTTCTACCTCCTGCCCTGCCGCCGATGAGATGCCTGTTCTTTCCTTTTTGGCTTTTTAAGTCTTACATCCTCCACTTAGCACTCACCTTGTCTTTCTCTAAGTAGTTCTACTGCTCTCAGGAAAGTGTGGCACTCTTAGGCTGGGAACTCCCTTCCTTCTGTTCTTGCCTGTCAAATAGGGCATTTACCCCTGTCAGAGGCAATTTGATGTTGGTTTGAGAGAACTCTGTCAGATGTTCGGAAGGTAGTGGTTTTTCCTGGGATGTGTTCACATAGCTGCTGGCCTCTGGAGAGAGAGAACCTCCATATCTGTAATTATTATTCCACATGTTAATGAATCAGTGGGATATCTCAGGGCTCACCTTTTTACTATCAGCTGTTCATTCCAGCACTTATGTAACTCCTGGAACAGACAGTACCCAATGATGAGCTTTTCTCCCTCTGAATTAGACTGTGATATCCATGCTGGATAGGGATTCTTTCTGACCTCTTTATCATGTATCTATCCTAGCACTTAGAACAGTGATTGACACATAGTAAGAAGTTAATAAATACAATAATGATGAGCAGTTGCAGACCCTTTATGAATATAGAAACTTGAGACATTTGGAAATGTAAAGGGAAGCAATTGACAAATTATTCATTTTCCCGTAATGATCGTCTTAAAGCATCGAAGATCATTCTCTTTGTCTCTGTGAATTCTTCTATGAGCTCTTTTCAGAGGAAAGGAAATTTCACTGAAATTGAAGAGCAGGAAAAGCCAAAGAGTTTCTGCAAACATTATTTCTCAATGAATTTAGCTGTAGCTGAGTCTACTTGTACAATACATTTCCTTTTTCCTTACTCCACCTCTCATTGTGTTCTCCTATTGTTAAGATAAAAATCAACCATTTAATGTAAAAATGAAAATCTGAGAATTAAGAAAACCAAGACACCACATGATGCTTTAGGCAAAAGGGTAAGTTTGAGATTTAAACAAGAATGAATTGTTGCGGGAGTTTTGGAGAGTTTTATGAATGTCAGTATTTAAAAATCTTAAAGCTTCCTCACCAAGAATATTCTCTCTAATGAGAGAGTTTTTCTGTGTTGTGGTCCTTTCATTCATTTTCATTCACTCCCTCAAAAACTCAGACTACTACAGTGCAGACCCCAAATAAAATGCCTTAAATTAATCAAGTTCTGCAGTCCAGAGGGTTAAATTCTCTTTATCTTATGCAAATTGAAAGGGGGTGGGAGGAGGGCGAGAGGGGAAAGGAGAGAAAGAGAACGAGTACAAAAAGAGCAAGGGAAAGGGAGGAAAGAAGAAAGAGGCACAGAGCCACAAATAGGTACCATCAATCATAGAGCAGTCAAAACTGTTCACACGTTGGTACCTGCTAGTTATTGGCAGAAATCAAGAAGTCTCCAGAGCACAATCTTTGGGGTTCTTTTTTTTCCCACATTCTTCTGAAAAAACTGTGTGTCAGCACAGAATGGCAGGTGTATTAACTCCCTAAGAGCTAGTTTATGCCCGAGAATGGTAGAAAAAACTGCAAACACAGAAAGAAATCTCATGTCCGTTGAGTTCCTACTCTTGGTTTTGGGGTTTGAAATTTGTAATAGGGGAAAAAGATGGAAGAAAGAGAATGCAATATCCACCTTCTTTCTATATAAGGGCTTAGAGAACTCTGTTCTGACCTCTCTTGGGGAGATTCTTCATTCATCCCTTTCTCTTTGCAGTCACTAAATAATCCAAGATCAGATTACTTTGTTATTAATGATGGATGTAATTATTACAAGGTGAATGGACCCTGATAGATCTGCACTATATCCTCACATAGCACATTTTTGTGAATAGAGCTTACTGTGAAATATATTCTTGACCTTTTTTTTCCCCTCAAAGCAAGATAGAAGAATATTGAAAATTTGGTTTGATTTAAAAATCACCCAGGGACATTGGGTCCAGGAAAGAAATACAAACACAACAATTTAATTAAATCCAGTTGGTAAAATTCCTCCTAAAAAGAAAATGAGGACTAAATACATTTCCAAGAGAGCAGTCTGTGGGAAGGCTATTTCTACAGAGTTAATTTCTCATCTGCCCTGCCACTGAGGTGAAGAAATGGGGACTGATTGAAATAAATCCCACAATTTCTGAATAAGATTCCCATGCACTCTTCTGCTGCAGTGGTCACCAGCCAGGTGGGCTTCAGAGCTGGCATGATACAGGAGGCAGTATCTCTCAGCTCTGATTCTGTCATTTTCCCTCGAGTCTGTCTTTCCTGGATCACAGCTGCCCGTTTCTACTCCATAGAGACTCTTAGCTGAAACATTCGGGTCTTATCCATTTGTCAAAGGGAGTAAACATGGGACAGGGCTTAAGATAGGGAGTCTTCTGCTGGAGGGAAGACCCGGGGGAAGGGAACAAACCAAATTCAAATCTGTGTCCAATCAAGCTAGGGAAATTGACCCTCCTGCCACAGTGATGTAGCCTGCCGGAGGCTTTCCTCTAGTAACTCACAAAGCATAATTGGATTAATGGTCGAAGAGCAACAAACTGGCACAATATGAAATTGCACAACCATGCCAGAACTTTAGGATGCTTAGGAGAACATGGGAGAAGCCATCACCCAGTGATCCAAGTTGTTGTTTGGGTTCTGATATGGACTTTACCATCAACTTGATGAATCACTCTGGTGATAATTGCCTTCTTTGTAGGGCAGATAGGAAAATTATTTTGGGGGTACCAGAGAGCCCAAATATCCTATTCCTTAACTGACAACACCTTCAATCCATCAAGGAAAGATTTATCCAAAGGAGAACAAAGGATGACCCAGCAAAAGATCTCTGGTAACATCACCAAATTTGTTCCTCGTGGGGACTTAATAAACACTGTTAATACTGCTGCTACTACTACTATTGTGTGAGTTAGGTCATATTATCAGGTAAGTGAAAGCACTTTCTGAAAAAAATATCTTTTGGCAGCTAACGCTTTAATAATCCTGTTTTGCTTCAAAATTGACTGGCCCAAGATGGAAATGCAGAAAAGTATCAACGAAAAGTCTTTATTACTCATTGAGTAATTCTCAAGACTTCACCAGTTAAATGAGCCAGGAGTGATTTCTAAGACTCCAAAAATTAGCATGTAAAATTTCTTCTCCTGGCTCGAGATTTAATTTCTTTTCAAGAGCTTTCCCCCCAAGGCCTGAAGGCTAATAGGGAAGGTTGATATTTGAACCCCTGAAGAACTCGACTTAAAAGGTTATGAATTCTCTTTTATCATTAGTCTGGGGTTGGATTTGTTTCTGCTCCTATTTCAACCACAATCTAGAGATTTCATAAATATCTACAGACAATTTCACAGACGCTCCTCATTCTAACATTAAGCTGACCTTCTTGGTATGTGTTATGTGTTTGTGATTTAAAAACACCTACTTAAAGCAATGCTAATCAAGGAGGCCCACATCGATCATAAATGTAAAATGGAAATGCCTCACTGGATTGACTGATTATGTCCCTAACTTCTTAAACATGACATACATTTAAAAAGCCTCGCTTATATTTTATCACATGTGACATTCGTTTCCTTTGGTTTTCAAATGAGCAAAATTAGTTATGTTTCAGTTGTGATCTTCTTTTTCCTCATTTTTCTTTTTTGGCTATTGCCCAGTAAAGATTTTGACCATTCCCTTTTGGGGCAAACTCAATAATGGGTTGCAAAAATTTTCCAGATTCCTCCTATGTCTCAATTTTCTTAACAGTATATGAATTGTTAACCAGCTATTGAAGGCTTAGAACAGTGTTCTGCATGCAGCACACTCAGTAAATACCACTGAACGATTAAAAGACTTAGTGTTTTTCCTCTTTGATGGTATTTCAGTAGGATAGATCTGAAATACTACAGTTTGAGATGGTGAAAGCAGGGCATTTTTTTTCCCAAGAGGGCATGTTCTCTTGGACTCGGTGTCCACGTTATTGATGGTTCCTGCCATAGGTATTGGTGGCTTGGTGTATCTACTTCTCATTCGGGTGCCAACCTGCATGGGTCATTGGGCATCTGGGTGGGGAATGAGAGTTGGGGATAAGCTGGTACTTGAAGCAGGTTCAGAGTTAGGGCTAGCGGTACAAGGCTCCCGATAGCTCTCGGACATGACCCCACTTACATTAGGTTGGTCCTTATACTGCTAGGTTTGGCTATTGAAAATTAAAGCCCATAGTGTTTTACTGCTAAAAAAAATCCCCTTTAAAATATGCCCATTTGGTGTAGATGAGATACAGTGGTAAGAGGTAACAAATGTTTGCAGGGAAACGTTACAATACTAAAAATCAATTCCATTTTGTATATTGAAACTATAGGGATTTCCTATTAATACTTCAAAAAATATTAAAAATGAAACCCCCTCATGGTGGTTTTGAGCTATTTAACAGCACCTCTTTTAAAACTCTACGATTTTAAAAATAGATTTGCCACCTAATTAAGAACGACTCCTCTGAAGCCTGAAATATATATATTTTTTAATTTACCTCCATCACCCCCATCTCTCTCTCCCCTCCCACTCATTTCCTTTCCACTTCACTGGTTGAGCCTGAATCTGTTTATTGCAGGGTGTCTCACGGGTGAAAGCGTAGCAATGTCTTTTTGGGACAAGAATTTGGAGTTGTTTGGTCTCTATCCATTTTACTTGAATCATCTAACCAACTATGGCTTTTTTGAGCCTTGCTATGTTAAACTAAGGGATTCAGCATTAGCTCAGCAGGAGTTAAATTTTACACTTTTAGAAAAAGGGGGTGGGGGTCCGGGGAGAAGAGTCTATTAATGGTCACATGATGGCGCCCTGGGGCTTTGAACCAAAGTGATAAGCGTCAAAAGAAATTTAAACCAAGCATTGTATTTGGGAAGACCTAGAAATTATATAAGGTTTGTGTTCATTTTCATACGCAATATAGTTTTCCATTTCTGGACCTGAATTACCTCTGACACTAAAAAGGTCTCTTCATCCCCTGCCCTACTTTTCTATCCTGGCTATGTTGAGTTCAGGTGGGAGTTGTTTTTTTCTTCTTCTTCTAAAGTCGTATGCGACATACATCTAATAAATGGAATAATTTCTTGCATCATCAGACGGATGGCGTGTTTTAAATAAATTCATTGTCAGAGCAGTTTTTACTATGATTTTAAATTACAATCTGAATTCCAAAGAAGACAAGAAGACCAGAACAACCTTCAAATCTCATCCAATTTGCTTAGTCATGAATGTGGTGGCAGTTCTCCATGAGCTATTGCTGACAGTATTACTCCCCGGTCCCGCCTCTTGCTTCTTAAAATGATAAAGGGCAGTTTTCAGGGCACCTGCGCTCCAGAGACCATATATTAATGAAGAAAAAGCTCAGGAGGAAAACAAGGTGCAGTCTTCACTGCAAGACCGCTGGAGAATCTTTAAGGCTAATAATCATAATGGTAACAATAGCAAAATAATAATAATGACCTACACTTAATGGTCTCTAAAGATTCACACTTCTGCCTCATCTCTTTTCTTCCACTTCATCTATTCAGCTGGGACAGAGAAAACACCAGTTACTCAATATTTAATGAAAACAAGTATGAAAGATACTTTCGATTGACTTTTATTCTTTCTCCACAGTCAGAGTTCACTATAGATATTAGGTAAGCAGAGGAAAAGATGCCCTTCTATTAAAATGAAACAAACCCGAATTTCTCAAAACTTAGTCATTTGGGTGTGATAAAGTTAAAAAGGGGTTGATGACAATTTTCACTGCAAGGAAATTACAGTTTGTTCAAAAGGACAAACTTTTTCTGTTTGTTTCTTTTCCACAATGAAACCAGTGTTAAACATACCAGCTCCGTTAAGTTTTGACAGGCTGTTGTGACAGCATGTGCACATTTAATTATGATTTCTTTCTTTAGGGCAAGACAAGGTGATTCTTTAAGGAAAAAGGAGATCGGAGCTTCACGTGCATGTTCAGATAACAGGAGCAGATATATTGAACATGTCTAGACCCCCTCAAATGAAGGGCTCTCAGTTCAGAGGGATATAATCTAGTTTTAAGTAGTTCAATTGACACCAGCAAATAGGTTCCCTTTTGTAATCTCTGGCGTGTCTGCATGAGAAATGCAATATATTCATTATGGATCTGAACCATTTGAGAGGAGCTAGTCCTCGGTTAGCCTGTGAATCACGAGTTAGTATAATAATAGGTTTATAATGAGAGAAATGTTCACTTTGGGTTAAAACTTGGCACAAGGGAAATTAGAGAACTTGAGAATTTAGAAGGTTTTTTCCCCTGTGACCCTCCCTTCCAATGCAACCGGAGGAGTAGGGGGATGGGTTTATGAGGAAATTGGCAGGAAGAAGTAGGGAGGCTAAGGAGACTTTGGTGGCAGAAGCAATGTGGATTTATGAGAGGGTTGTGTCCAATGTAAAAATGGCAGTTGTGCATTCTGGACTCTTTAAACCCACCTTGCCCCTTTCACACCTCCCTCCTACTGCCCAGCCATCTTAAATAATCCACCTGGGGGCTGCTCATGATTTTTGATTTCAGGTTAACTGTTTTCCCCAATCAATCCATCAATAGTATTTATTGAGGGTTTATTGTGTGCAGAGCGCAGGATCTTGAGAGAGTACAACATAGTTGGTAGACATGAGCCCTGCCCTCAAGGAGGGGGGAAAGAAAGGCAGAGTTGGATCTGGGCTTAGCTGATATACTTGTGGGTGAGGCAGTGGGGAGTTCCGGACTGATTTAGGAAGACAAAATGTTGCATGGCTGTTCTGAGCCCCGACACAGCAATGCATGCAATTACGATGCTGCTGAAACTTCTATCATCGGAAAGGTCCTCAGTGACAGCAATGGGAGTGTTTCCTTTGAAAGGATCCCATCAGGGGTCAGGGCTTGACTGGCTAGAAACCCACAAGACCTCAGATCAGAATCTTGGGAAACATCCTTCAGGGGAGGGAGAGTGGTTTTGAGAGGTCTCCCCTAGTTGGAAAGCATCCTTCAGGGGAGGGAGAGTAGTTTTGAGAGAGCTCCCCTAAATCTAGGTGGGAATGACCTCACATCTCAGTTTGTTCTTCTTTGCAAGAATCGCTCCCCCGTCATCCCCACTCTCCCTCTACCCATCTCTCTCTCTCTCCTTGTCCCCCTCCCCTTTCTCTCCCTCTCTTCCTCCCTTTCCCCCCTCTCTTTCTCTCTCACTTTTTCTCTTCTTCCTCATCTCTCTCTTTCTTTCTCCTTCTTCCCTTCTCTCCTTCTCCCCATCTCTCCTTCTATCACTCTAATTTCTCCCTTCTTTCTCCCTGCATTTCACTCTCTTTCTGTATTTTCCTCCCCGGGTAGACACTTTTCTCCTTGGTTTGTAATACCAACTGTGTATATGTGAACCAAAAAGTCTCCAGTCATCAACCATGTTCCAGGTCAGGGGCCATTAAAAGGCACTTCTGTTTTCCCTGGAATTTATTCTTTATATTAACAGCCCAGGCTGTCAGAAGTGTTAACATTCAGTGAAGCAAATATGTCTTTAATTCTTGGAAAGAGGGCAAATGACTCAAAACATCCCCTCAGATGGGAACCACTGTGCCTTCAGAAAAGACATGATATAAAAATAGAGAATAATTGGAAATATTTAGTTTGTAGGCTTTTGATCCTTCTCTCTTTCATGCTCTTCATTCAAAGTTCATGCCAATATGTACAGCCTTTTCACACTTTAAAGACCCAGGAATACCACTGTATTTAGTAAAAAGGGAGTCTATTTCTTTGAAAAAAAATCAGATTAATAAAGAGAGCAATTATTTTGGGTTAGCTGCCTAGCAAACACCTTCAGATGAGCAAAGAATTTGTTTAAACAAAAAAGAATTCCAGCAGAAACCCAGCTCCCTAAATGTAGCAATTATAAGGTAGGATAGTGTTTTAGTGGGCTTTCAGAATTGCTTTGAGTTAATTTTTATTTAGGACATTTCAAAGTCCTAGGCTCCTACTTTTGAGAGCATTTTCATGTTTTTGCAATGCACAGTTGTAACTCTTCAGATAAATCAAGACATTGCGGTATTTTTCTTCAGGTTTTTTGTGAAGAGACAATAATTTTTAAAGTGACCATCTCAAAATAGACCTTTAATTCTGATTTAATAAGACAGTTAAAACGATAAATACCTACCAATTGATTATTAAACACATACTTATTAAGGATTAACAGGAATGCCACATATAGTCATTAAACTGTGATTAAACACCATCAAAGATATTTTTATAAACAAATTGCCATTTATTTACCATCATGAAATTTTTTTAAAACCAAATTAAATATCTATTTGGGTTTCTCATTTTGAATGATTACTAAAGCCATCTTCTACTTCTATTTATATTGCAAAGCTAGAACCCCTTTCCATTTTAATTTCAGTTTAAACACACACTAATCTATCTAAAAGTTGCTTTGTTTTAAGCCAGATAATTCAGGAGGTAGAATTGCCTTTGCACATTTTTATAATAGACACTCTTTTCTGCTTTTCTTTCTGGACTTTGATGATATTTAAAAACAAATTTAATTAGCCATTGGTTATTTACGTTGGGATATTTCCACAGCCTCTCATTCCTTAAGCTTTCAGTCAACTCTTTTAGCTCTCTCTTTGGACTCCACACATGTTCAGTTTGCTTCAATTTTGTTATTTCTATATATTTTTTTAAAAAAACCCATGCTCTTTTTGGAAAAAAAATATGAACTAATAGAATCAAAATAATATATTTTCTTTCAGTAAATTTAGGAACATATTAACATCTAGGTACAATTTTCTTACATTTAAAGAAAAAAAATTCTATGTTATGACTACTCATTTTAAACAGAAAAAAAGCTTTTGTAATTGTCATGAGGCTATTATACCTTTAAATTATTATTTTTTTAAGAGAAAAGTACATAGATATGGCAGTAATTTAATGTGATCTGATTGAACACACTCATAAAAAATACAGTTTACTGTAGCACATTGGAATTTATTTTTCTTCTGCTTTAACATTGACGTCCAGTGGGATTTATAAGGGACACCCAAAATATGTCAGGAACAAATATTGGGTAGCATGGAGAGGAGTTTGAAAATATCAGAAGAGCTGCTTAAGAAAATGAACATTTTCTACGCTGCCCCGTAGATCATGGGGTGAAACTGATGATGAAGTACAGAAACTTATTAAAGGAAATATTATTTTCCCAGTCATCAGTAGATTTCACTTACTTGCTAACGCTTGGGCTCAAAGTGCCACAGAGGAGTTTTTGGACATGTGTTCACGGGCAAATCTAAGGTTTAGCTTGGGGAAAAAAAAAACTGATTTCAAAATCTGCTTGAGCTTTAATGTCTTGAACTGTTTCTGACACGGGAGCCGACTACCATAGGAAGGATTGCTCCTAGTGGCATTTTCCTCAGTTCACTCTGTCAGGGCTACAGAACAGTAGATTGGGGTTATGCAGGTGGGAGAAATTGGGATTGTGTTCCTGTGAACTCCTCTTCATTATACAGGGAGTCTCCGGTATTAACAGCTGCCGTGAAGGCGGGTTTTTATCTGACTTTCAGTGCCCTCTTTCAGCTTGTCACCTGCTCAGTTGGACTCTGGGGATTGCCCTAGTGCCACTTGGGCTGGGACAGGATCTAAGAGGGAGAAAGCTTTCCAACAGTCCAGTGGTATGTGGAGCCACAAAATGTCAGTCCCATCTGCTCAGCATCGTTAGAGTTACACTTAGCTTGATGTTACGCTTACCTTGATGTTAGCTTAAGTTACGCTTATCCTATGCATATTCTGGAGTTTTCTAACAGGAGGACGCACCTTTGAATGGGTTCCTGTTGTGAATATCCTCTTCAACCATCAGGAAGAAATGACTCCTCACCTGTGCAGCTTACTTATCTGTGGGACATAGCAATACTAATGAGACAGATTTGGGATGCCCTGTCCTGGGTTCAATTTCAACCTCTTAGGAAGGTATATATTATTGCCAGAGGTAGGTGATCTGAGCTGATTAATCGGTGATAATAATAATAATAATTATGGTAATTTTTAAGTGCTTGCTATGTTCCAAGCACTGTTCTAATCACTTGGGTAGATACAAGGTATTCAGGTTGTCCCACGTGGGGCTCACAGTCTTAATCCCCATTTATACAGATGAGGGAACTGAGGCCCAGAGAAGTTAAGTGACTTGCTCAAGGTCACACAGCAGACAAGTGGCAGAGCTGGGTTAGAACCCACATCCTCTGACTCCCAAGCTGGTGCTCTTTCCACTAAGCCATGCTGCTTCTCTGTGATCAAATCAGATCTGCTCCATTCCACAGCTCTGTAATATACCTGGTGTTTTTTGCAAGAACCAGGAGAATGTTTCACTGAAATCCCTATTTATAATGATTTTGCTTAATTTTCTATTTCCAAACTCATTCTTCATCCCCTCCAAAATAAAACTTCAGAGTTCAGATTATTTTCCTTAAGGAAAGAAAAAAAAGTCCTGGCCCTTTTAGGAAGGGAATTTCTAATTTTTCTCTTGGATGATATTTCATTTTCAGAGAAGCTGTGCTGAAAGTACAAGGAGTCCAGTGTAGAGGGACACACCATGGAGCTGTCTTAGCTATTAGTACTGTTTGCCAGGTCTCTCTATCAGAATAACCGTTTTCCAAAATGAGACATTTAAGCTGGACATGCATTCTCTTTCGGATGTAGCGGATCTGGGTTACTCATTAGAAAGCAACCTGGCCACAGGTGCTGGGCAAAGGGAGTAAAGTTCTTATGGCAGGGATTGGGAGTCTGTTACAGTTTTTCTGCCATCGCCTGGCATTCTTTTAAGCATCTGCCCTCAGCAGCCTGTTCCTTGGAAACTCGCTCAGCCTGTTTGTGCTTTTGAAAGCAGACGTGTGGTATTTTGAAAAAAACAGCAGTTCTCCCCGTAAACAGTTTGCGTGATATCTGGTGTCAGGGTTAGCTAACCTTCTCAGAGAGGTCTGGGAAGGCTTCTGTGGCCCAGAAGAGTGAACTGAGTTCTGAAGGATAAATGAGGAACTTCACCTGGAAGTAGTGATGCTTACTTTTTCTGGTTTATGGGTGAGATCTGAGGACTAGAGTAAGAGAAGGAACTGGAGCCATCCAACTCTTGGCCACTGGCAGATAGGGCTGAACTGTGGGTCTGGGTTCGGATCAGTGGGGTTGGACTGAAGGACACTGGTTGTCCCTTGGGGTGGGAGTGTGTCCCTGGGTGACACAGCTACAGTATCACCCCGACTTGCTCCTTTTATTCATCACCCCACCAACTCCACAGCACTTAAGTACATATCTGTAATTTATTTATACTAAAGTCTGTCTCCCCCTCTAGACTGTAAGCTCATTCTGGGCAGTGAACGTGTCCGTCATATTGTTGTATTGTGCTCCCCCAAGCTCTTAGTACAGTGCTCTGCACACAGTAAACCCTCAATAATTATGATTGATTTGGTGTAGGAATTTGCCATACTAAAAACACTAGATGAGGCTGTTATCAAGTGCTTATAAGAGAAGCAGTGTGGTCTAGGGAATAGAGCTCGGGTCTTGGAGTCAGAAGGATCTGGGTTCTAATCCTGACTCCACTACTTGTCTGCTTGTGACCTTTGGCGAGTCATTTAACTTCTCTGTGCCTCGGTTACCTCCTCTGTAAAATGGGGATGAAGACTGTGAGCCCCATAAAGGACATGGACTATGTACAATTTGATTAGCTTGTATCTATCCCAGCACTTAGTACAGTACTTGGCATGGTCTAAATGCTTAACAAATACCACTGGGGTGGCGGGGCGGGGGGGGGAGGTCTGAAGGGACATGTCTAGGGAGGCCTCCAGGGGATGAAGAGGTACATGAGGGAAGTGTAATTTTCATAAGAGGCATTTGGTAATCAATCGTATTTATAATAATAATAATAATAATGGCATTTATTAAGCGCTTACTATGTGCAAAGCACTGTTCTAAACTCTGAGCTTAGAAGCACTTTACTGAGTGTCTTCTTTGAGCTAAACAGTCTACTAAGAACTTGGGAGAGCAAGATATACCAGAGTTTGCAGACACACTCCCTGCCCACTAGGAGTATACGGTCTAGTAGAAGGGGTAGAATTACGACCCAACATGATGCCGCTTCCCCTATGATTGACACCTGCCAGGCATATGACATATATGTTGCCAACTTGTACTTCCCAAGCGCTTAGTACAGTGCTCTGCACACAGTAAGTGCTCAATAAATACGATTGATGATATGATGGAATCTCCTGCTGTCCTGGAGTCCGCTCTCCCGTCCACTCCCCATTCTCCTCTGGAGGAACCCTGCATATGGCTGCAATGCAGGAAAATGTGTGTGTCAGTCATTCATATTTGCGTGCTTACTGTGTACAGAGCACTGTACTAAGTACTTGGGAGAGTGCAATAGAACAATATAATGGACACATTCCCTGGCCACAGCGAGAGACTTGGTCTCCCCTTCTGGAGTGACCTCTCTGTCACCCTCCACCCATGTCACTCCTTCTAGAGCTCCGCTCTGCCTCCTCTCTGGAGGGGTGGTGACCCTCGGAGGCCAAGGGTATAGAGGGAAATGTCCCAGGTGGGCACGATCCCTCACGAGGAGCCGGGTTAGAGTCATTCATTCTTTCCTTCACCTCCTCTCTGTCCGGGGAGGCTGCAGTGGCTCAGACTGGTGTCAGCCCCCAGGAAAACCATGCTCCAGGGATTGGGTGCCCCCCTGCCCTTGACACGGGGGAAGTTCCAGGAAAGAGTTCTCCTAACAGGGCACACGACCCCTGGTCCTCTCCCCACCCTCACAATCATCACATGTCCCTCTACAGACTCCCTCCCTCAGCCTTACCGAGGTGGGGCGGGGGGGTCAGTTCTGGAGGAATTTGGGAGCAGAAATTTGATTGGGAGCAGCAAATCGCCATCCTAAAGAAATTAGATGAGGCTGTTCCCAAGTGCTTCCAAGAGAAGCAGTGTAGCCTAATGGATAGGGCCCGGGCCTGGCCACCAGAAGGTCTCTAAGCCCAGCTCTGCTACTTGTCTGCTTATGACCATGGACAATTCACTTAATTTTTGTTGTATTGTACCCTCTTCTAGAATGTAAGCTCAGTGTGGGCAAGGAATGTGTCTGTTTATCGTTGCAGTGTACTCTCCCAAGTGCTTAGTACAGTGTTCTGTGCACCGTCAGTGCTCAAAAAATGCAACTGAGTTGAATGAATGCTAATTCTGTTGTATTATACTCTCCCGAGCACTTAGTAAAGTGCTCCCCCCTCTTCCCCAGCGCTGCCCCTGGTCACAAGATCGGGTGACTCATAATTTAAACTGCCAAGACCTGATAGAAACCGCTTGCTTATTGGAGCATCTTGAAGGATTTCACCTGATTAACGTGTCGTAGCACAAAATGCGTCAATTCATCAGGGGAACTTTGTGAAGGAATGCATGCTTGCAGAGTGGCTAAAGCTCCTGTCATGGGACCAGGGAACACATTTGGAGGTGCTCACAGAGCCACGGGGTTTTGAATGTGTTTGCTGCAGTAACTGGCACAAGTCCAGCCATTTCCCTTAACCCTACGCCCCAGAAGTGGGTCACTGGAAAATTTGGGTGGGGAAGAACAGATGTTGTAGCTAATTTCCCAGCGACATGTGGGCATCTAACACTTTCCATTTAGTTATGACCATTTGGTTGGATACATTCTGTCTCTGGCTTTCCTACTCTGGCAGAGAAAGACTTATTGTAGTGAAATTCAGTTATAGCACAGTTCAGTCTACTGCTGATTTAGGCCGAATATGGCTGAGACAAAGGGGCAAAATTTACCTTTTTCCTCTAACTGCCTTCAGTGACTTCTCTTACTTTAACAGGTGTGGAAATTTCATCATCGTCAGTGGTATTTGTTGAGCACTTACTGCATGCAGAGCACTATACTAAGCACTTGGAAGAGTAAAATGCAACAGAAGTGGTAAACATGTTCCCCAGCCTCTGGACTTCCTTTGGGATCTATAGAAATATCAGGGAACACAGAGAGGAGACATGCCTAAACGGGCAAATGCCTTCTTTTAAAAATCCACTTTACTCAGAATTCAGTGGCCTGAGAAGCAGCCTTTCTCCTCAGAAGAGCTGAGAATGAAAGTGTCAATTGTGGGCAGGGAATTTGACTGTTTATTGTTGTATTGTACTCTTCCAAGCACTTAGTACAGTGCTCTGCACACAGCGCTCACTGAATACGATTGAATGAATGACTATTACTAGGAGGCAAATGTGAAAAAAGGACTATTTAGGCTCACCTCCTCCAAGAGGCCTTCCCAGACTGAGCCCCCTTTTTCCTCTCCTCCTCCCCACCCCCCCACCTCACCTCCTTCCCCTCCCTGCTGCACCTGTATGTATATTTGTACAGATTTATTACTCATTTTACTTGTATATATTTACTATTCATTTTGTTAATGATGTGCATATAGCTTTAATTCTATTTGTTCTGACAAATTTGACACCTGTCTACATGTTTTGTTTTGTTGTCTGTCTCCCCCTTCTAGACCGTGAGCCCGTTGTTGGGTAGGGATCATCTCTATGTGTTGCCAACTTGTAGTTCCCAAGCTCTTAGTACAGTGCTCTTCACACAGTAAGCACTCAATAAATACAATTTAATGAATGAATATAGGAAGGAATGGATTTTGGGTAGGATTGTGTCATATTTTAAGATCAGCAGCCTCATATGTACATATATCATATGCATAATTTCCCTCCTTATTTGGTGGGGGCAGAAACTGGAGATGGGCTGAGGAAAGGGGAGCCTAAGGTGAATGGACTTTGCTCTTTGCCTCTATTTGCCTAGTTGCTGCTTGGAAAATGGGCTCAAAGATCACATGACAGGGAAAGGACTGATACTTTTCAATGAAATCGAAGTTGCAAATTTTGATGCTTTAAAAAAAAATCATCCTAGGGTATATATACTGTAAGCTTCTCCTCCAAACTGTCAGCTCCTTGTGGGCAGGAAACATGTCTAACTCTAATGTTGTACTCTTCAAGTGCTTAGTACAGTACTCTGTACACAGTAAACGCTCAGATATGATTGATTCAGAGACATACATGATTTAGGGTTCTTTTGGCTGTTGTTTAAAACATTTGCAGCTTAACTTTACTTTTAAAGATACTCAGGTGATTAGGGTTTTGGTGTTAATGCCAGAGCCTCCCCTTTAAGCAATATTACATTTTGTAGGAGCACAGCTGTGCATGAGTGAGAAATTTCGTATATGGATATGTGTTTTTTAATGGTACTGGTTAAGCACTTGCTATGTGCCAGGAACTATACTAAATGCTGGAGTAGATACAAGGTAACCCGGATGGACACAGTTCATATCCCACATCATGCTCACCCTCTTACCCTCCATTTTACAGATGAAGTAACTGAAGCACTGAGAAGTGATGTAACTTGCCCAATGTCACACAGCAGCTGTGTGGCAGAGCTGGGATTAGAACCCAGGTCCTTCTGAAGCCTAGGCCTGTGCTCTATCTACTAGGCCATGCTACTTCTCGAAGTTGCTTCTGGAGTTGGGTTGGTGAGGGCATCACCCTTCATTAGGATCTTCTATTTTGGGGTGAGACTGTATTTTTTCATCTCACATGGTATCTACAAATGACTTCTTACCCAGTAATTAACTCTACTGGGGACATTTTAGGGGAATTAACTCTATCAGAACCTTTGCAGAGACTCAGAGAGATGAAAAGTAATCTGATGAATCTCAACGGACAGCCAATCTGGATTGTCTAGGAATCTAATCCGGTTTTTTACTCACTAGCAGGTTTTGTGCCTGAATTTGCAGATATTACCATAACCGTCCACTTTAGTTTCCTTGAGAAGCTGAAAGAAGAGTTTGGAAATGAACCACACTGGGGAGAAGGAGGAAAAAGGTCGGACGGCCCTACCCCCAGATTTGACAGACATGGTCTCTGTCTTCCGAGAATGGGTCTGGGACTTCCTGCCCTGATTTTTCCCCATGTGACCTAATGGCACTGGCCTTCCTTGTCCTCTGTCACCCACTGAATGCTTGCTGCTCTCGGGAGGGGACAGGAGAGACTAATCCTGTGCCCGTTTATCTGAGGATGCAATGACGCAACCCAAAGCACAATGGGAGGAGGTGGGGAAGGATGTTTGGGTCAGAGAGACGCTCAAGGTCAGGGATGTTCAGAAGGGCTCAGGGACAGATTCAGGAAGTGAGACCTCCTGTCAGGAAGGGAGATGACCCACACAGTGTCATTTTTGAGAAATCATAGCTTGACTCTTTCAGCTGTTACCTCGCTCTGATTTATTGCAGAGAACTAAGAGCGGGGTAAATTCCAACTCTTCCAAGGGATGCCTTTAGAAATTAACTGATTGACAGAGGTCAGAAAGATACTTTCTGAGTGTGAGAAAGCACAGCTTTATTGTTTTGAGGCTCGTCCTCAAAAACCTTCCTCGGACCCTGGCTGAGACCCAACGTGAGAAACTGCAGCTCCAGAATGAGATTTTTGAGGTGGTTGTGGAAGAGGTTCAGGTTTGAAAGGATCACTCTGCCGTTATGTTTGCAGGCTGTAGTATATAGGTGATTATTAAGCAATTGCCCAGTAGAGAATGTTGATCCATATTCCTACAGCTTGCCTACCATGACAATGTCTCTGGGATTCCCGGGCATAGAACAAGCTTTAGCAAAGTTAAAATCTCAAGACAAATTATGTTTACACCGATTTCAGAGTGTATGTGTGTGTGTGTGTGAGGCCCAATGTCATGGTCAAATTAAGCCCTATAGGTGTGAGTTTGTTCTGGTGAAACTCTGTTCTAGAAATCTGCCCCTTCCAACTGAGATGTACTGAAACGTTGTTGACCTTGGTTAAATCACTTCCCCTACGTTTGCCCAGGTGCTGAAGCTCACATCAAGGTAAGGCTATGAATTATTTGCCCCTTCCTTCTAGGGGCAGTCAGATTATTGTGTGCAATTTGTTCTCCTCTCATCTCTCCTGTCTTCCAGCCTCTAGGTTCCCGGTTCCGGCCCATGGGCGTAGCCAGAGTTTGTGTCTGGGGGCGCATGGGTTCGGTCCTGATTGATGGGACAGACCAGGGAAATAATAACATGGACTGGCGTGGGGGCCTGGGTAGTTTGATAGAGAAGGATTTACTTGTGCTGTGTGACCTTGGGCAAATCTCTTAACTTCTCGGTGCCTCAGGTACCTCATCTGTAAAATTGGGATTAAGACTGTGAACCCTATGAGGGACAGGGACCATGCCCTACCCGATTATCTCATTATCTACCCCAGCGCTTTGTACAGAGCCTGGCACCTCATAAGCGCTTAACAAATACTATTATTATTATTATGCTAACAAAGGGAAAAATGAAGCTTGGAGGTATTTGAAGGTGCTCTGGCCTTCAGTGATGAAAGGACCAGTATTCACACCAGGTACTCATTATTTCCACTACTCAGTTCACACAAACAGCTACTTCTGATCTCAATAATCAGATTTTCTTTCTTTTATTAATGCGGGTGAGTTTCGGGATGTGGTGTGTGTGTGTATGACTGTGTGAGGTTTAATCTAACCCTCCCCCAGCAAATGAAAATGCTCAGTTTTGTTTTGGTCAGGGCAAGCAGAGAACCTTGCCTAATTGCATTGAACGGAGAATTTGGCTTTTTCATAACCACTTCTACAGCACTGCCTTAAAGCCCTTGCACTCAGAGGTGATGGATTGTTTTTCTGACTTTCCCATCTGGATTCCTGACTCGACCCAGGCCACCAGACCCATTGCTCTTGCGACTTCAGCTGGACTTGACCGTGTGGCCCACGTTCTCACACTGCTGCTACTTCAACTCCCTGGCCTTTATTCCCTCACAGCTGTCCGCCGAGAGGCTGCCTTCTTTCACCGACCAACAATGGAGCTTGTTAAAATGCAGTGACTAAGGGAAGAGAGAGCAGGGAGAGAAGTGATGATTTTGAAAAATGAGCCAGATATTTCCTTCACCCAAGAAAACAAGTCGAACAATTTTAAGCAAATGAGCCCGACTGATTTTTTTTTCCAGGTTATTTTAGAGCTTGACTATGGATGTGTTCTTAGATTCAGATAAAGAACTGTGTACTAATTAGGCCAAAGAGTCCTCATTGATTGTCACCAGAGAGTTGCAAAGACCGTCCCAGGATGGGTTTATACAACAAGATCCCCTGGGGTCCGTGACATGAGTAAGTTAGAATAATGATGTGAGAAAAAAGGAGGCAAGTTGAGAGCTAATAGTCTCCAGCTACCTTGGAAAACCACTCCCCAAATCTTGCTGTCTCCAGATGGAATCTGAACCTTGAAGTAACAAATGTGTCCGGCGATTTTAGCTGGCATTAGGGACCCTAATCTAAGTTGATATAGACATCCTGGCCCGAAAGCCAATCGGATTCCATGCTTTAGAGAGCCTGCGTTTCTACTTTTAAGTAATTCTGTCTTCAAATGGTGTGCAGGAGAGGGACAATTCATTTACCCAAAACTTTTGTTTTCCATAAGATGGTTAGCAAAAAACTGCCGACTATGTAAAGCAGAGATCATTAGAGGTTGGGTTTTTTTTTCCCCTTAAAGAATGGATTCAGCAAAACGTTGTTTTCTCTCAGGCTCTGGGTCTCTATTTAGGGGATTTTAGCTCTGTTTATTTATTTATTTATTTATTCATTAGGTAGGCCCACAGTCAAGGAGAGGGGAACTGGGGTTATTAATCTTTCCTGTCATCCATTCACAGATGTGAAGTTCACACCACAGCAAATGTGAAGTCAGCAGTACCCAGCCACAAGGTGGAAATTTCAAGAGAAACAAGCTTAGAGAAATAAACACACACACACACACACACACAAAAAAAAAAACCCAACCCCACAACATAGGCAGGAGGAGGGAGTGCGAGAAGAAAAGACAGAGTGAGATGCAGAGATGGAACATATTTAAAATATAGTGTTAATCCTTCCTTGGTTTGTCTGGGTGTGAGAGATCTAGAGATGTGAGGGGTAATCAGATTCTCAGCGTGTCTATGCCATTGATATGTTAATACTATTTTTTTCTTCATCTGAAAGAAACGAAGTTTGCAAACTGATTCTGATTAACTAGGTCTGACTGTCTGTGTATGTGAATATGTACGTATATATATAAAGAGACACAAACACACGATATCTATAAATATTTATAGTATATATGCAGCCCTTGCTGATAATTCCCACCGAACCGAAGACCACATGAAACGCCCCATTAGTATTGATGTGACATCAGACAGTCATGTTTGTAGTGATGTGACATTCGGCTACTGTCAATACTAATATGGCTTTTGGAGGAATATGAAACCTAAATGGATAAGGCTGGAAGTAGAAACATGCAGCAAATGTATGTCGTTAAATATAACAAACCTGTCCTAATGCAATCCGAGGAGATCCCATTTTGGGGCCTGCCGTGCTTTGCATGTATAGAAAATGTGTTTTATAGCTAGGTAAAATTCCAAGCTAGCACTTTGATGGCCCATTTAGAGAAAGAGATACAGTATCAACCAATCCATCAATGGTATTTATTGAGCGATTACTTTGTGCAGAGCATTGTGCTAAGCGCTTGGGAAAGTACAACACAATAGAGTTAGTAGACTTGGTTCCAGCCCACAAGGAGCCTATGGCCTAGAGGGGGAGGCAGACATTAAAATACATTTAAAGATGGAAAATTGGGCTGCATATATAACTTTCATGGGTCAGGGGATGGGGTATGGATCCAAGCACACAGACCTCAATCAGTTCAACGTAATGCAAGTTCTTACACTAGACTGTAAGCTCACTGTGGGCAGGGAATGTGTTTTCCAACTCTTTTGCACTGTACAGCCTTCTTCGCGCAGTAAATGTTCAAATACCACTGGTTTATTGCAGAGCATTGTACCAAGTGCTTGGGAGAATATAATAGAATTGCTAGACACATTCCCTGCCCACAAGGAGCTCACAGACTAGAAGGTGAGAGACATGAAAGTATATTATGGATCTGTAAAAAAAATTCTGTGGAGCTGAGCGTAGGGTGAATATCACGGGCATAGGTGATGCAGAAGGGAGAGGTAATAGGGCAACTCAGGGGTCTTCTTGGAGGAGATGTGATTTTAGTAAGGCTTTGAAAGTAGGGAGAGTGGTAATCTTTTGGAAAAGAGGCAGGAAGGAGTTCCAAACCAGAAGGAAGATATGGGCAAAGGGTCAGTGGCAAGATGGAAGAGACCAAAGTACAGTAAGGTTGGCAGTAGAGGAGTGAAGTGTGTGGGTTGGGTTGTAATAATAAAAATAATGGCATTTTGTTAAGTGCTGACTATGTGCAAAGCACTGTTCTAAGCACTGGGGGGATACAAGGTGATCAGGTTGTCCCATGTGGGGCTCACAGTCTTCATCCCCATTATACAGATGAGGGAATTGAAGCACAGAGAGGTTAAGTGACTTGCCCAAAGTCACACAGCTAACAATTGGTGGAGCCAGATTTGAACCCATGATCTCTGACTCCAAAGCCTGGGCTCTTTCCACTGAGTCACGCTGCTTCTCTTAGTAGTAGTTGTAGTAGGAGCTCAGTGAGGTAGAGTAAAAGGGGGAGAGTAGCAAAGGAAATTAAAGCAATTTGCCCTCAGTCATGCTCTGAGGTGTGCTAGGGTGTATTTTTGAGCATCTGGTAACATTCATTCATTCAATCGTATTTATTGAACACTTACTGTGTGCAGAGCACTGTACTACGTGATTAAGGGAACATGCCATCGTCCACCCACCTGCTCGCCAGTGTACATATGAACATAGCTGCATTTATTTATTTATATTAATGTCTGTCTCCCCCTCTAGATTATAAGCTTGTGTGGGCAGGAAATATGTCTGTTTATTGTTATACACTCTCAAGCACTTAGTACAGTGCTTTGCGCAGAGTGCTCAATAAATGCGATTGAATGAATTCATTCAATCATATTGAGCACTTACTGTGATGCAGGGCATTGTACTAATGACTGACTAACCCCTGGAATATCAGAAGGGTCTATGATTTCTTGATGTCTGTAAAAGTTAAAGAAGGTAAGACCTCAGTTTTTCCTGAAGTGGCCTCCTCTTCCTTTCCCTTCTCATCTTCTCGCAGCCCATCCCAACTGTTTCAAGTCTTACTGCCACCGACATCCTGTGGATTATGTTTTTTCTTGGAACCTGGACAATTGGACCTTTCAAACAATCAATGGTATTTAATGAGCCTTTTCATTGTGCAGAGCACGGTTCTAAGCATTTGGGTGAGAACATGGAGCCCTTGCTCATAGGGGATATAGATGCTAAGAAACCATGAAAGAGAAGGAAACAGAATCTAGGGTTCCAAATTCCCAATTTCTAACATAATACGAGACACAGCATTGTGTGGTGGATAGAGTACGGGCCTGGGAGTTGGAAGGATCTGAGTTCTAATCCCAGTTCTTCCACTTGTCTGCTGTGTGATCTTGAGCAAGTCATACTTCTCTGTGCCCCAGTTACCTCATCTGCAAAATAGGGATTAAGACTGAGCTTAATTCATTCAATCGTATTAATGTGTCTAACCTTATCAGCTTGTATCTACCCCAGTGCTTGGCACATTGTAAGCGCTTAACAAATGCCATAAAAATAATAGTGATCTGGAACACTTTTCTTCTTTAAAGAACTTCGAACTCCTTGTCTAATCTAATTCACCATCCAGTTCATCCAGAGGAGCTGCAGAGCGAAGGTATTTACAGCCGAGGAAACCGAGGCAGGCAGCTGAGCATCAATCAGTTGTCTGAGATCAGATACCATCTTAGGACAGAGCCAGGACCCCCCCAACCCCTGTTTCCCCAACTCTCTGCTTGGTCTCCCAACCTCCCTGTTGGTCAACAAATAAATGTTGGCAATTTGATGGTGGGCAGCAACCCAAACCCGAGTTGCATCCAAATCAGAGGCCGTTTCCCTCTAATACTCTACATACATCATTTTAATTAAAAAAATAGATGATATTAACTGGAAATGGAATAAAAATAGAGACACTCCAGGAGGCTGGCAGTCGCCAAGACTGCAGCAGTGCAGCTTTGCACACCCCACACACCCATCGGGTTTTAAGTGCCTTCTGCTCACGGGAGGAGGAGGCGGTCTCACCCCGGTTTTCGGAAAATCTGCAAGAAGTTTCCCGCAGAGTATCCTGGGGATTTTTTTGCTCGTATCTGTAAGAGGCAAGCTGGCGCGTGTAAATAGGATTAACGATTTCAGAGCTATCAGCCACTAGCCCGATCTCAGCCTTCCCAGCCCACTTTGAGTGGGCTGACGACAGTTTGTCCACCTGGAAAACAGCATTGCAAGATTCTTCCACATCCCCAGCCCTGCCAACCCATCTCACTGCCATCTTGGAAGGGCTCAGGGTCAAGAAAGGTGAAGCGGACAGTGGACAGTGAAGTGGAAGGGAAGTGGCCAATGCATTTGACAGCAGCTACCAGCTGGGGAGACTCCCAATTTGACAAGGAGAACTGGTCTTCTGGGTAACATATCCTCCCTGCAATCAAACAAACTGAATCTTCCTGGGTCCCTGCCATGCCAAATTACAGCATGCCGGTATGTTCTTTCTCAACTTCTCAGACTTACACCTTTGTGTTCCCCTTTCTTCTCTCTTTATCTGTATCTTTCCTTAATCAGTCAGTGGCATTTATTGAGCGCTTGCTATGTACTAAGCACTTGGTAGAGTAGAACAGAGTTAGTAGACACATTTCCTGCCCACAACGAGTTTACAGTCTGGTCTTCCTCTGAAAATCTTCATCTCCCCAATTTTCCTCCCAAATTGGGTGGGGGGTCAGGGGGGAGTTCTGTTTGTCCCACCTACCTCCTGGTTACTTCCCCAATCACCGGAGAAACGTAACTGTGAGAAGCAGCATGGCATAGTGGATAGAGAATGGGTCTGGGAATCAAAAGGTCATGGGTTCTAATCCCAGCTCTGCCCCTAAACTGCTGTATGACCTTGGGCAAGTAACTTCATTTTTCTGGGCCTCAGGTATCTCATCTGTAAATGGGGATTGAGAGTGTGAGCCCCACGAGGAACAGGGATGGTGTCCAATTTTATTTGCTTATATCCATCCCAGTGCTTAATAGAATGCCTGGAACACAGAAAGCATTTAACAAATACTATCAGTATTATTGAGAAGCAGAATGGCAATAGAGCACGGGCCTGAGAGTCAGAAGGTCATGGGTTCTAATCCCGGTTTCGTCACTTGTCTACTGTGTGACTTTGGGCAAATCACTTAACTTTTCTGTGTCTCAGCTACCTCATCCATAAAATGGGGGTTAAGATTGTGAGCCCCATATGGGACAACCTGATTATCTTATATCTACCCCAGCACTTGGAACAGGTGCTTGGCACATAGTAAGCATTTAACAAAAAGCATAATCATCATCATAACCAATCACTACCTGCCTTAAAGCTACCCAATTGTGCCAGTTGATGATGGATTAAGCCAACTGCCGAGCCAAAGTTTCAGGGTCCTCATCGCTCCAACTTCCACTCAGCCCATCACTCTTCTTTTCTCTCATTGCCTTTCCCCTAAAAATCACTCCTCACAAACATCTCCCACCAAAACCTCCTCTCCATCCATTGCATTTCTACTCCTTAACACCTTTCTGATCATTTATCGTCTCCTACCATACTGTCTTTCTGTGCCCTTTGGAACCCCAACTCCCTCATGGGCTAACTCCCCTTCATTTTTGGAACTGTTCTTACTTTCTTTCACTCCCCAGACTCACTGAGGAAAGAGCCTCCTTCTTCTTTCCATGCTGAGAAGCAGCATGACCAAGTGGAAAGAGCATGGGCTTTGGAATCAGAGGACCTTTTCTAATCCTGACTCCATCACGTATCTGTTATGTGACCTTGAGCAAGTCACTTCTCTGTGCTGTAGTGCCTTCATCTGCACAATGGGAAACTGTTCTCCCACCTAGTTAGACTATGAGTTCCACACGGGACCTGATTATGTTTGTCTACCCCTGCGCTAAGGTTAGTGTTTGGCACATAGTAAGCTCCTGACAAATGCCTCAATTATTATTATTATTATTATTATTATTATTATTATTATCTTCCAGTGATGCTTCCCAAAAATCTTATCAATCAATCAGTGGTATTTAGCACTTACTGTGTGCAAGACAGTGTACTAATCTCTTCGGTGACTACATTATAACAATTTATATGCTCACAACGATCTTCTATCACTTACTTTTGTACCGTTCCAAGCCCTCCCCACATGCAGTCACTAGATACTGTGATTTTTTTTTTTTTTTTGCCTTATAGAACTTAGCTCTGCATCTCTGTGATTGAGTTTGATGCTTTTCTCAGCTTTCTCCTTTCAACACTACTGTTTGTGTGGCCTCATGGAGAGGGCCCAGGCATAGGAATCTGTACACCTGGGTTTTAATCTTTGCTTTGCCACTTGCCTGTCAGTAACCTTGGGCAAGGCACTTCTTTGTACCTCAGTTTCCTCATCTGTAAAATGGTGATTAAATATATGTTCTTCTTCCTACTTTCACTGTGAGCCCCCTGTGGGCCAGGGACTTGTGTCTGACCTAACTTGCATCCACCCCACTGCTTAGTACTATGCTTGGCACATAATAAGCACTTAATACCTTAATTAATTTGCACTAATCCACAAAGACATCAACGTTCATGCTGGTGACACCTACTCCCCTCTACTACCTACCTCCACCCCCAACTAAAACCTTTCATTTGTTGGCTTGTTTACTTGTTCACTTGTTAATTCAATATTATTTACTGAGAGGCTACTGTGAGCAGAGCACTATACTAAGCATTTGAGAAGAAGAAAATAAGTAAAAATTTGGGAAAATTATATTGAAAAATGTGATTCATGCTAGTTGCTTCAAATTACCCCTCAACACATGAATTCCCATTTTACCGGTGTCTATAATAATATGATTTTCCCATAACATGTAGTTCTTAGAGTTCCCAATAGGTAGATTTTTTTAAAAAATGCCAAGCAGTGTATTAAGCGCAGGGGTAGATACAAGCTAATTAGATTGGACACAGTTCATGTCGCATATGGGGCTCACAGCCAATTTTTTTTTTTTTAATGGTATCTGTTAAGTGCTTACTTTGTGCCAGGCACTGTACTTAGCACTGGGGCAGAAGCAATCAGGTTGGACACAGTCCTGGTCACACAGAGGGCTCACAGTCTTAATCCCCATTTTACAGATGAGGGAACTGAGACCCAGAAAAGTGCTGGAGTGGGATTAAGGCCCTGGTCCTTATGACTCTCAGTCCTGTGTGCTATCCACTAGAACATATTGCTTCTCAAGAGTTCCCAAGAGTCTCTTTGTGGCTCTGTCATCTCACCACCATTGATTCATTCATTCAATCATATTTATTGAGCGCTTACTGTGTGCAGAGCAGTGTACTAAGTGCTTGGGAAGTACAAGTTGGCAACATATAGAGACAGTCCCTACCCAACAGTGGGCTCACAGTCTAAAAGGGGGAGACAGACAACCCCCCGCCCCCAATTAACAAAATAAAATAGAATAGTAAATATGTACAAGTAAAATAGAGTAATAAATCTGTACAAACATATATACAGGTGCTGTGGGGAGGGGAAGGAGGTAGGGCAGGGGGGATGGGGAGAGGAAGGAAGGGGCTCACCCCCTAAGCCCCAGTGGTCTACCACTTTCTCCCAGGCTCAATGGAAAGAGCACGGGTTTGGGAGTCAGAGGTCATGGGTTCTAGTCCCGACTCCGCCACTTGTCAGCTGTGGGACTTCGGGCAAGTCTGTGCCTCAGTTACCTCATCTGTAAAATGGGGATTAAGACTGTGGGCCCCACGTGGGACAACCTGGTCATCTTGTATCCTCCCCAGTGCTTAGAACAGTGCTCTGCACCTAGTAAGTGCTTAACAAATACCATCATCATCATTATTATTAATTGGAATGATGCCCTATTGAGAGCCTGTTAGGCTGAGGGAGTTCAGAACGCACTTGAGTTGTACCGAAGTTGTGTCAGTCTGCTTCCTGAAAGAAGCCTGACAGCTGATCAGGGGATTGCCATGAATGACATTTGACCCACTGCCTAATTACACCCACATCACAGTCAGGCTGGAGGCTGATAATTTTTCCTTCCATTTATAAGAACACAAGTTGTTGGGGTTTTTTAATGGTATTTGTTAAATACTATGTGCCAAGCCCTGCACTAAGCATTGAGATAAATACTGGCTAATTGGGTTGGACATAATCCTTGTCCCACATGGGTCTCACAGTCTTAATCCCTGTTTTGCAGATGATGTAACTGAGGCACAGGGAGGCCGTGACTTGCCCAAGGTCACCCAGCAAACAAGGGGCCAAGAGGGGATTAGAACCCAGGTCCTTCTGACTCCCAAGGCCCTGCTCTTTCTACTGGGCCATGTCAAGCTTGCGAAACACACCTCCCAACACCATTTCCCAGCTGTTCGGAATGGAAAGAGAATGAGAGATAAGCAAAGTCTTCCTGCTCCAGGCCCTTATGATGGAATGTAAATTTCATGTGGGTTTCCAGCTTTGGTCTCTATTATGAATCTCATAGGATAGATTACAGGAGGGAAAAGGAGAAGAGATAAGATAGACCCCCAAAGGCTACAGGGGGAAAAAAATAACAAAATAAATTTAAAAATGTAAACAGGTTTCTTTACGAAGGGCCTCCCACTGATTATATCATTATCCTGCTCAGGTGGGGTATTTTATTGATGATCTATAACACTGGCAGATGCCATTACTGTGTTGATTTTCTTCGAGATTCTTTCTCTGTATCCACCTCCTCCCAACTCTGACCCTCTGTAAACCCCACTCCCCATTTTGTTCAGTTAGCTCTTGTTCTGATCTTTTCCTCACACTTGGTGACTTTCCTTCTGGATCAGCCCCACAGATTGACATTTCTGTGAAATTAAGCAGCAGAAGTTTTTTTTTATGGCATTTGTTAAGTGCTCACTATAACACTAAGGCACTGCATTAGGTGCTGGGGTAGATACAAGCTAATCAGGTTGGACACAGTCCATGTCCCACATGGGGCTCACAATCTAAATTTCCATTTTATAGATGAGGTAACTGAAGTACAGAGAAGTTAAGTGACTCACCCATGGTCATGAGTGACTTGTCCAAGGTCAGAAATATTTCTTATAGAGGTTCACAGGGATTGATTAATTAACCATCATGCTGAGGTTAGTGGATGAAGAATCAAAGTCAATAATAATGATAATAATAATAATTATGGTATTTGTTAAGTGCTTACTATGTGCAGAGCACTGTTCTAAGCACTGGGGAGGTTACAAGGTGATCAGGTTGTCCCACTGGGGGCTCACAGTTTTTAATCCCCATTTTACAGATGAGGCAACTGAGTCACAGAGAAGTTAAGTGACTTGTCCCAAGTCACACAGCTGACAGTTGGGGGAGCTGGGATTTGAACCCATGACCTCTGACTCCAAAGCCCATGCTCTTTCCACTGAGCCACTTATTAGAAGTAATGACACACTATGTGTCATTCATTCATTCAATCATATTTATTGAGTGCTTACTGTGTGCAGAGCAGTGTACTAAGTGCTTGGAAACTACAATTCGGCAACAAATAGAGACAATCCCTACCCAACAATGGGCTCACAGTCTAGAAAGGGGGAGACAGAGAACAAAATGAAACAAGTAGACAGGCATCAGTAATGTTAAACACTGTACCAAGTACTGGGATAGACACAAGGTAATCAGGTCTCACTTGGGGCTCACAGTCAAAGCAGGTTGGAGAACAGGTATTGAATTCCCGTTGTGCAGATGAGGAAACTGATGTTCAGAGAAGTTAAATGACTTGCTCAAGGTCACACAGCAGACAAGTGGCAGAGCTGGGACTAGAACTCAGGTCTTCTGACTGCCAGGTCTGGGTTCTTTCCATAGGTAGCACAGAGAGCTATCATTGCCCCTCCTATCGCCTCTTCCTCCAACCAGCCCAACTCCTCCAGAATTAAGCTAGTGTACTTCCCAAGCGCTTAGAACAGTGCTCTGCACACAGTAAGCGTTCAATAAATACGACAATGAATGAATGAATAGTGTGGAGACTCTGAAGGGAAAGTTCGAAGGTGGGACCTAAATCTGAGTGTTTCTGTGACTGTGAGAGTGGTGGTCATTGGGCTAGAGAAGCAGCAAGGTGTCATGGATAGAGAACAGGTCTGGGAGTTAGAAGGTCAAGGGTTCTAATCCTGGCTCCACCACCTGTCTCTTGTGTGAGCTTGGGTAAGTCACTTCACTTCTCTGGGCAACAGTGACCTCATCTGTAAAATGTGGATAATAATAATAATAATAATAATAATGGCATTTGTTAAGCACTTACTATGTGCCAAGCACTGTTCTAAGTGCTGGGGTAGATGCAAGGTCATCAGGTGGTCCCACGTGGGGCTCACAGTCTTAATCCCAATTTAACAGATGGGGTCACTGAGACACAGAGAAGTGAAGTGACTTGCTCAATGTCACACAGCCGACAAGTGGCAGAGCCGGGATTAGAACTCATGACCTCTGACTCCCAAGCCTGTGCTCTTTCCACTAAGCCATGCTTCTCATTAAAAGTGTGAGCCCCATGTGGGAAAACCTGATTACCCTGTATCTACCCCAGAGCTTAGAACAGCGCTTGGCACAGAGTAAGCACTTAACAAATAACATCATTATTATTATTCTCTGTGCCTCAGTTACCTCATCTGTAAAATGGGGATTGAGACTGTGAGCCCCACGTGAGACAAGGGACTGTGTTCAACCCAATTTGCTCATATCCACCCCAGCACTTAGTACAGTGCCTGGCACATAGTAAGCCCTTAACAAATACCATAATTATCATTATCGTGGGGTTTCCCTTCTCATGGTGTTCCCTGGTAAAAGACAATAAGGGCAGAAGAAGTTGGTTTCAACTGAAGGACCTGTGTTTAACCTTGGATGACTGTTTCTACCCACATCAGGAGACCTTTCCCAGCCTCTTCCTTACCTTGAGAGGGTCTATAGCTACCAGAACATCATTGTTTTTACCATTATCCTTATTTATTGAGCATCTCCAAAGGTCATCGCACTGCACTGAGCTCTTGGATATAGATGGTAGAAGTAAAAAAACCCCACAAATCCTGGTCCCTATGACCTTGTAGTCTAATGGAGGAAACGAACAGATGCAAATGGCCAAATTCACAGTGGGTAAAAGAGTAAAAGCGGCGATACAAACGATAAAAGATATGTTTCTGATGATATAACTTTAGCGTCATGGTGCCATGAGTCATCATCAACTGGTATCCAGTGGTGATTTCTGGGTGTTTTCACTTTTGCCCCCTTTCCATACTGCAGATCTGAAAGTCCACATCTTTCAAACAGGGAGGAACCAAGTGTAATGTAACTAATGCTTAGTGCTATGTATGGGAAACACCATATGAATATTTTATAGGCTCTACAGTAATTTATATATTGAGAGAAAAATATAAATATTTTATGTACTTTCTCTTAGTGTGACAGTTAAGTCAGGAATTAAATTCCTGTGTCTAGAAAAATGCACGCCAGTGAGTCCTGAATTCCGCCGCGCATATGTTCCCGTTGCCATACAACGTTGTGGACAGGAGCCAAAGACCGTGCAGGACATCAATCACTGTGAAGCCTGCAGCTCTTGAAGCCTGGAATCTGAAGTGTTCAAAGGTTCGTGGCTGCTTTCTGTCTGCCTTGCTTCTTTGGGCAGATATCTCCACCATGGGCCCCCACGTCTACACAGCACTGTCTGCCACCCGGGCCAGGAATCGGAGCGGCCAGATCACTGGAAAATCACTGACCGACCTCTCTGGGGCTGCCTGCTTCTCACCAGGGGTTGGGCTAAGGAATACCACCTGGAAGGAATAGGGAAAAAGAATTGGAAAAGTGATTCAGATTTTCTGTAACAAGGATGTACTTTTCTGGAGATGCTTCATATCATTTCTTTAATGATAAGCTGAGCTCCACCATTGCTTTCTGACTGATTGGCTGTCTGTGACCCTCACTCTCTCCCCCACTCCTCCCTCCACCAATAATTCACTCTCCTGTTCCAATCCATTGGTCATGTTCAGCTTGTTCAAGGATGTTCAGAGCAGAATCCGTGTGTGCGAACTTTGCTAGGTTAACAAGGAGCCAACTCTGACTGCACAGATCTTCAGGATCAATGGAGAGGTCATACCTTGCCATCCTAAACAGGGATGGAGTCAGTCAACTGTATAATCATTAGAATCATCAGGAGAGTAAGCTTTAGGGACAAAAGACTCAGGCATCTCCCTCCCACCCTCCCTTTTATGGTATTTAAGACCTTACTATGTACTAGGCACTGTACTAAACACTGGGGTAGATACAAGCTAATCAGGTTGTACCTAGTCCCTGTCCCACCTGGGGCCTCACAGCATTAGTCCCTGTTTTACAGATGAGGCAACTGAGGCCCAGAGAAGTGAAGTGACTTGCTGAAGGTCACACAGCAGACACAGGGCGGAGCTGGGATTAGCAGCAGGGTTTTACTGACACCCAAGCCTATTTGCCTTCCATTAGGCCATACTGCTTCTCCACTTCTCTCCCTGCAGTCCAAGGAATTCTCCTCAAGACAATCATTCAACATCAGCTATGACTCAAATCCAGTTCCATTCTGGTACAGTTGAGTCCAGGTCCTCTGCCTTATACCTCATAATCTGACTGGGGAATGTGTTTGGTTCACAGCAGGGCAGAGAAATTACCCTTACATTTTAAAATCCTAAGGCAGCTTGGAGAAAAAAAATTTTCTTATGGAACAGTGGTCCATTGGAGACTTTAACTGCAAGTCTGGTCCACAGGCTGGGCGGTGCTGAATGCCACCCAAATATTGGTAATTTTATTGTGAGCTTTAATGAAATGAAAAGGCAAACAGTTTTAAGGACCAAAGATAAGCTCTTTGTAAATTCCAGGATGAAAGAAAGGAAAACAGAAATCCTGGAGTTGTTATTTCAACTATTCGTAGCAGCTGGAAGATTTTGGGAAGACAAATTATTTCTCTGGCAGTGGCAAGTGGGCTCAGAGATGCTTCTCCTGTACAGTGGTGTTTTGCGGTATCAGTCTAGATTTGGTTTGCTCCATAGAATTATGCCCTAACTGAGGGGCTTTTCCTCATAGATTTTGGAATGCCCCCCGATGCTGTCCTTTTGAAGGTGGAAAACTTTGCATTGCTTCAGAAAACCAGAGCTTGTTGTGTTGCTTTTATTCTTGTTCTATGCAAGTGACTAAAAAAAACTGCTTTGGGCTCTGAAATTCAGGGTTGAATATCAATGGATATCAGTAGAAAAGCAGTATGGCCTAGTGACTAGGCATGCCACTTGTCTGTTGTGTGACTTTGGGTAAGTCACTTCCTTTATCTTTGCCTCAGTAACCTCTGTAAAATGGAGATTCAAACTTTGAGCCCCATGTGGGACATAGTCTGTGTCCAATCTGTTTGGCTTAAATCTACCCCAGTGTTTATTACAGTGTCTGGCGCAAAGTGAACACCTAAAAAATGTGCAAAAGGCTGGGGAAATTTTCCCAAAGCCTGCCCACTTGGGGAAAGATTCTAAGGGAGGGATAATTTCCTGCAAGGTGCCACCAAATTGGCAGAGCAGAAGTGGAATTTCTCTTTCTCCCTCACAAAAGTGCGGACTGCCCCATAGCTTATCAGGAAAACGTCCATATTCCTCCTGGTGTATTCTAGACCTGCCAGAAGTGGTAGGTAGAGCTCTTACTTGTCTATTTCTTTATGTTCCAGTGTCCTGCTTTCTGACCTTCTGACTTCTAGGCCTTTACTCTATCCACTAGGCAACACTGCTCCTCATTGCCAGTGGACTTCTTGAGCCCCTTTGGGACCAAACCGCCTTTGGTTAGAACCCATGCCCTTCAATCTCAGACATCTTGGGAGCCTCAGAGATATAATCAAGTGGGGCTATGGAATGGGAAAAGCTGAGAGCTGTCACTTTGAATTGCTAAGTCTCTATTCATAATGCATAAAGAGACCTCTGCTATTGCACCAGCATCCTGTCCTCCTGCAGCTCTGGAAAATTGGACCACTTCATAGTCCTTTATGAAAATGCAGTGTATTATCTCCCCCTTTTTGACTAGTAAATTATGCATTTGAGAGTGACAAATATCAGGATGCTGCCTTTATTAGTAACGAGACGCCGGGCAGGGTGGACAGGAGGAGCGGCCAAGCCTCTGACAGAATGTTTAATAACTTTTCTGATTGCTATTTCCCGGAGGTGATGTTTATAATATGTATTTTTTCCCTTTCATTTTATCAAAACATTTATGCTGGAGCTTATTGCTCTATTTATGCATTTTGAACTTCTTCCTGGGTCAAAGGTTAGCATAATTTGGAACACCGAAGACAACAACAACAAAAAATACTTTTTAGCGCTTTATCTCCTACTTGCGTAATCTTCAATTTCTCTCTTTCAAAAGAGAACTGTAGCGCAACCAAACCAGCTCCTCGACGATCGCTCAAGGGCAGTCTGAGCCGCCGGGCTCAAGTACAGAGACGACGGATGATCGTGTCTTCAAATCCCAGCAAGGTCAACTGAGCCCTTCTGTCTTCCAAGGTGGAAAACTTATCTCTTGGTTCTGGGTTGAGAACATGGCCGATGAGATGCAGAAAATCAAGGCCCCGCTGCCCTCGCTGTTTGTGGGGGAAAAAAAAGGTACCTTAAAGGATTCAGGGCTTTCCCTCCCAATTATAAGTGAAAATGATTAGATCGGGCTGGAGAAACTTGGTACCTGTTTCATTGGTTGTGAGACACAGCCATAACCAAGTGAGCACTTTGTCCAATATTTTGCACATAGTATGAGCTTAACAAATGTAATTCCAGTGCTAATAATAATAACAATAATTGTTATTACCCAACTTCACAGGTGGCAACACGCCCCATTTGTTCTACCACCAGGATTATTTCCTAGATAATCTTTCCTTTTGGGAGTCGGGCCCAAGACTGGTCAATAATAATAATAATAATAATGATGACATTTATTAAGCGCTTACTATGTGCAAGGCACTGTTCTAAGCACTGGGGAGGTTACAAGGTGATCAGGTTGTCTCATGTGGGGCTCACAATCTTAATCCCCATTTTACAGATGAGGTCACTGAGGCCCAGAGAAGTTAAGTGACTTGCCCAAAGTCACACAACTGGCAATTGGCGGAGCCGGAATTTGAACCCGTGACCTGTGACTCCAGAGCCCGTGCTCTTTCCACTGAGCCACGCTGCTTCTCTTGGTCAACCAAAGTGGGTTACTTGCAAAGGGTAATATGTGAATAATACAGGTAGTGATAGCGACTGCCTTTATTAAGCACTTATTGTGTGCAATGTACTGGAAAAAATGAGGGCATATGAAATTCTTGCAGGCATTTTGGGGGAGAAATGGATGCATAGGGCAGATTGATAAGGAAGGGACCTGATCATTCTTGCCTCTGTCCTCACAGAATTTTGAATAGCTTCAAATGTTAACATTTCTACAGTTTTGAGATCATTGTGTTTCGAGGAATTGTGACTATATCCTTGTATTTTACCTCCTATAAGACCTCAGGTTCTCTGAGATATGATAGGAGTGGCACAAAATGATTTAGGGGGAACATCTGGCTGGGAATATTCCCTTCCTTCTCAGAAGGAGACTAAGAGCACTTGCTATAGTGGATAACTGGTATGCCTTGGTCCTTGAGGCCTTGTTTCCACTAAAACCAACAATTTTAGCAGTGAATTCAAAGGGCTTAGGGCTTCACTGTGGCATAGACAATCCCATACTTATTGGGTGGTTATTTTATGTAGAAGAGGAATAAAGGAGTTCTGGAAGAGAAGAGTCACAAGACAGTACTACCCCTGAATTTAGGGAAACTGTTATGAAAGACTGGAGAAATTATCTATGCCATTTGATTCCTACCACCTCTCCACAATTTCCTCAGCTTCCTGAGCTTGTTTGCGGTTTCCAAAGACAAGCTATCTGTTTCCACCAAGCTGAAGAATTAAGAGATTTGCCCCCAAATCATAGACACCCATTTTATTCCCCAGGTTCCTTGGTGACTTAATCCATGATATTTATTTCATGTTTATTGTGTGCAGAGCACTGTAATAGACACTTGGGAGAGTACAGTACAGAAGAATCGGTAGACATCTTCCCTGCCCACAAGGACCTTATGATCTAAAGGAGGAGTTTATTCCAGGGATAAAGAAGGAAGCTGCTTTGTTCAGGGACTTGTTGCTATTAAGAAACTCCTAAAATGCTCCCTGAGAAGAGCCAGTAGAAATGTCCAGAAGGGCAGTGCTTGAAGAGACCAAACCGATGCTTTAATGCATCCAAGTCCCGGTGACAGACACCTGAATTCAACATCCCGAAGTGCCTTTCTGGAGGATTTCTTATTTCTTCCCTGTAGGCCGAGCCCTCCAATCGTGACAGAAGACTATCAATGGGCACCTACCTACTTCCCAGGAAATGGAAATATTCCTCTCTAATATGAAACACATATACTTAAAAAATGATATGATCACAATGTTATTTACTCTTCCCACACCCGTCCCCCCCTATTTTTTTTTTCCACGGCTGGTAAGGCTGGTGTGCTTTTGGCAGATGGGATGTGCATCATTTTAATTAGATTTTATTGGGCTGTTATACAGGCCATAATTGTGATCATTACTCATTTTCACTGTGGTTCAGACAGATCCTCTATTTAGACATGATGATATTTTGATGAGACAAGTCCCATGTAACTTGTTATAGAAGAGGCCGGGAGCAGAAGCAATGCGAGGAGGTAGTTTCAGAGCACTTAAAAATCTGAGTTGGAATAGATTAATAAAGGATGCAGTGCACATGATGGGCAATTTGTGTTTCTAATTGTGCCCAAAGTGTGGACATTGCGGACAAAGCGTCTCTCAGGCCTACTTACCCAACAGGTTGCATTGAAAAATTGTGTGAAACCCCAACTTATTGGCGGTGCATGAAGTCCAGGCTAACTAGTAGTATTGTAGACTTAAGCCAGGACAGTGAAGTGGTAACTTATCTGAGGACACCCATGTTTAAAATCCTAAGGTCACAAATATAAACGACTGGTCATTTCATACAGAAGAGGTCAGTTTACTATTAAGAATTCTGTCTGTACTCAGATGAGCTAGGCTATTTCCTGAAACAGGAAGGATTATGCGGGTCAAAGTGGAACCGTCTCAACACAGTTGAGTAGAGAAAGCTTGCACCAGGGCTTGTTTAGGTTCGCTGAAACTTTTGATTATCTCTTAGCATTCTACCTTCATTTCACATCCTTATTTTGCAGTCACTATCCATTCGCATCTACTAACAAAAGCTAGGCGTTTGCTGGTGATGTGCCTTCCATTTCTGAGAGACACAAATACGGACAAGTTTTATCAATAATAAGAATATCAAGCAAGCGATGGTATTTACTGTGTGCAGAACATTGTACTGAGCACGTGGGAGAGGTGGTAGACATGTCTCTTGCCCAGAAAGTGCTTATAGCCTAGAATAATAGTGATAATAATAACTAGTTAAGGGCTTACTATGCACCAAGCACTGGACTAAACATTGGGGTTAACACAAGATAATCAGGTTGGACATAGTACTTATCCCACATGGAGCCCCACATCCCACATGGAGTCTAACTAGGAGGGAGTAAGATTTAATCCCCATTTACAGATGAGGAAACTGAGTCACATTAATTCAATCATATTTATTGAGTGCAGAGCACTTGCCCAAGGTTTCCCAGCAGGCAAGTTGCAGACCTAGGTTCTCTGACTCTGAGGCCCATGCACTTTCCATTAGGCCACACTGTTTTCACTTTCAGAATTTTGCCCATATTGACGCTGGCTGGAGGCCTTGTCTGATGTCTAAACGCTGTCTCCCTTCAGGCCGCTAGCAGATTATCTGGGCACTACTTTGTAATTTTTGTATTGTATCGGTAGTTTATTCATTATATCTGTAATTCATTTATATTAATGTCCATCTCCCCCTGTAGACTGTAAGCTAATTGTAGGTAGGGAATGTGTCTGTTTATTGTTATAGTGTACTCTCCCAAGTGTTTAGTACAGTGTTCTGAACACAGTAAGTGCTCGATAAGTAACAATTGAATGACTGACTACTCCATCAGGACATGGCTAGATATAAAGTGACTGAGGAAAGCACTTCACTTACTCTGGGGTGGGTCTTAGGCCCTTAGTGAATTAGATGTAGAATTTGTTGACCAGTTTCAGTTGGTGTGTCAGTGAAATTCTTCATTATGTATATAGCTTGACTGGTGCCACTGGAGCATTTTTGATGATGCCTGCAGCTTGGCTGGATGGTTTGCTGAAAACGTTAGCTAAAAGCAGTTTCCTGATGGCATTCTCAAGCATGGCAATGTAGACCAGATTGAATAAGGTTGGCTGTATTCCCCAGTGCTGCTTTTCTCTGTTGGCACCAGTGGTATTTCACTGGCAAGAACACATAAGAAAGAGTGATGGCTGAAAATCCAATGGTAAACTGGAATAGGGAAAACAAACTTCAGTGGTTCAGAAGAAAGATGTAGTGTCACAATGAAGTCGAGTCTCAAGTGATTTTCTTTATGGCTTTTGTTAAGCATTCATTCATTCATTCATTCAATCGTATTTATTGAGCGCTTACTGTGTGCCGAACACTGTACTAAGTGCTTGGGAAATTGGGAACAAATAGAGATGGTCCCTACCCAACAACGGGCTCACAGTCTAGAAGGGGGAGATGGACAACAAAACAAAACATGGAGACAGGTGTCAAGTCATCAGAACATCATCATCATCATCATCAATCGTATTTATTGAGCGCTTACTGTGTGCAGAGCACTGTACTAAGCACTTGGGAAGTACAAGTTGGCAACATCTAGAGACAGTCCCTACCCAACAGTGGGCTCACAGTCTAGAAGGGGGAGACAGACAACAAAACAAAACATGGAGACAGGTGTCAAGTCGTCAGAACAAATAAAATTAAAGCTAAATTCATTCATTCATTCAATCATATTTATGGAGCGCTTACTGTGTACAGAGCACTGTACTAAGCGCTTGGGTAGTACAAGTCAGCAACTTATAGAGAAGGTCCCTACCCAACAGCGGGCTCACAGTCTAGAAGGGGGAGACAGACAACAAAACAAAACATGGAGACAGGTGTCAAGTCGTCAGAACAAATAGAATTAAAGCTAAATGCACATCATTAACAACAAAATAATTGCAATAGTAAACATGTACAAACACCTATTAGGTGCCAGGCACTGTACTAAGCACTGGGGTAGATACAAGCTAGTCAGGTTGGACACAGTCTGTGTTCCACTTGAGGCCGCACAGTCATAATCCCAATTTTATTGGAGAGGAAATTGAGACCCAGAGAAGTGAAGCGACTTGCCCAGAGTCACGCAGCAGACGAGTGGCAGAGCCGGGATTAGAACCCAGGTCATTCCGACTCCCAGGCCTGGGCTGTAGACATTAGGTGATCTGCTTCTTTGCTTGAGTTCAGAGTGCCAGACAGGGCAGTTTGGCACATGGCAATGAAGAATGGGTGACTCTTTCAAACTTAAAGCTTTGGGAAGATCAGAATCCCTGTCTACAAGGCCTCCTTCTGCCCTCTTTGTTTGTCAAATGACATTCCTCCCCACCTGAAAGGCCACTTATTCCAGAAGGCAATTCTTGATTAATCCCTCTGCATCAGAACTGGCAGGGTCGTAGCTGATTCCCCATCGCCTCAAAGTCAGGCGGAGGTCAGTGACAAGTCCAGGTTCATGTGGGACCGTCATCTTTAAGGTTACATCGAGGAATCTAGGAGCTGATGCCATTATGCAGTTCCAATCCCCTGGGAAACACTCTCGACTCAGTAGGCTGTGAACTTCATCAGAAGTCCTTGAATCACTCAAATAGTATCTATGTGCTGACTGCTGAGCTGTAAAAGTGCTCCTACCCAAGAAGATGTGCAGATGACTGACAGCAGCTTATCTGACTGAGCAAAGTTTTAAGGACTGCCAAGTACTTTGTTCCAAACTCATATGCATATCCACTTTTCCTTTCTCTGCTCTATATATTATTTTTGTCAGTCAATCATATTTATTGAGGGCTTACTGTGTGCAGAGCACTTTACTAAGAGTTTTGGAGAGTACAATATAACAATATAACAGATACATTCCCTGCTCCAAACGATCTTATAATCTAGTGTTTGTCTCCCCTTCTATATTATACACTCCTTGAGGGTAGGTATCGTATCATGCCTAGTAACTCCATTTTAATAATTAATAATAATCTAATTGGTCTAATTATAATTATTAATAATAATAATAACGCAGCAGGTAAGCAAAGTTAATCTTTGCATTCACACGATGTGGAAAGGATTGTCAGTAAGCTATGCTGGAACTTTTGATAAGAATTTCACTGCTGGTAGAATCATCTTTGAGCCCAAATGATGGCTAAGGAAATCCATTCACACACGCACACACACACACACACACACACACACACACACACAGAAAATGCAGTTCTTTAAAGGACATGACAGAGGTTGTCAGCCCCAAAATGTAACTCAGTTTACTTAGTCTCTGCAATAAATACAAAATTTCATGTTCAATTCAATTCTGGATTTTCAAAATAAAACCCCAAAGCCCAAGGACATCAAGATGTAGAGGTTGTTTTGTCAAGGTTAAAGAACTATGTTTCCTTACAAACATGTACTTTATAGTCAAACATCATCTTAAATACTATAGGGCTGAACCATAATGAGAATAAATTAACCTTGCTATCAGAGCTACAACTTGTGTATTTCCTGATTTTTAAATGTTTCCCTTCAAAATCATAACAAAAGCTGTTTTCTGATTTAAAAAGAACCTACAAGAAAAGGATGAAGAAAATGAGGAAGCTAAAGCAAATGAAATCTTCCCTCCAATGAACGAAATTTGCCCTAATAGTCACCCCAGTTTCTTGTATAAAATGACTTTGTGTACATTGCATTCATTTCATACATAAAGAGATTCATTCTCCTGAATGTGTTACTATTAGTGCATTTACAGGATTAATAATAATAATATTTGCTTAGTGCTTATTATGTGACAAGCACTGCACTAAGCACTGGAGCTAATCAGGTCTGATACAGTCCCTATTCTACGTGGAGCTCCAGGTCTAAATATAGGGGTCCTAATCAGATTAGTCCAAGTCTTCTTTTATTCATTCATCAAGGAGTGACTTGTCATCTCCGACTTCACTTACTCCCTAGGCTGGTCTACCCATTGAAATACTGGGAAAATCCAGCATAGATGAGTGCCCATGTGGGTTCTCTTTAGCCATGGCCGTGGAGGGATGAGCCAGGAGATGGAGCTGCCAACAGTCAGTACTCTGAGCCCATGAGGAACTGATGCTCCTTATACCTCTCCTCCCCAACTCCCTCTCATTTACTAAACACTGGAGTAGATACAAGATAATCAGGTTCGACAAAGTCCTTGTCCCACATGGGGTTCAGAGTCTAAGGGGTACAAGAAGAGATATTTCGTCTCTATTTTACAGGTAATGATATTGAGTAACAGAGCCAAAATTAGACCCCAGTTCCTGTACTCTTTCTATTGGATTATGCTGCTTCTCATGACAGAAGTTTAACGGAGCCTGGTTAAGGATTTCCTGGTGATGTTCTCTGAGCCAGTCCAATCTATTTATGGTTTAAAATATCTTCAGCCCAAATCTGATTTTTTTCAGGATAACCTGTGGGAAAGTGGATGTTCTAGAGCCATCTGATAACCAAGAAACTTAGCAAAGTCAATCAATCACTGAATTTATTGGACCTTATTGGGTAAAGAGCACTGAACAGTAATACAGTAATATTTGGGGATACTAGTACAGTACCCTGCTCACAGTAAGCACTCAATCCATATGAATGATCAATTGATTGATAATCAATCAATCAGTCATATTTATCAAGTGCTTACTGTGTGCAGGGCACTGTACTAAGTGCTTGGAAGTGTACAGTATAACAGAGTTACTAGACATGTTCCCTGACCACAATGAATTTACAGACTAGAGAGAGATACTGACAGTAATATAAATGAATTATGGTTAAGTACCTAAGTTGTTCGGGGCTGAGGGAGAGGTGAATAAAGGGTGCAAATTCAAGTGCAAGAGTGACACAGAAGGGAGTTGGAGAAGAGGAAATGAAGACTTCGAGGTATGCCTCTTGGAGGAAATGTTCTTTAAAAAAGCTTTGAAGATGGGAGGGTGGTCAACTGTCGGATATGAAGAGGGATGGGATTCCAGGCCATAGGCAAGATGTGGGCAAGAGGTTGGAGGTGAAATAGACGAGATCAAATTTCAGTGAGAAGGTTAGCATTAGAGGAGCTAAGTGGGTGTGCTCCTTGTAGTAGGAAATCAAGGAGTGGGCAAGGGTGATTGAGTGCTTTAAAGCCATTGATAAGAAGTTTCTGGTTGATGCAGAGGTGAGTGGGAAACAACTGGAGGTTCTGGTGGAGTAGGAAAACTAGGAATGAACGGTTTTGTAGAAAAATGATCTGAGCAGCAGAATGAAATATGGACTAGAGCAGGGAGAGACAGGAGGCAAGGAGGTCAGCGATCAGGCTGATGCAGTAATCAAGGTGAGATAGGCTAAGTGCTAGATTAGTGTGGTAGCAGTTTGGATGGAAAGGAAAGGGTGGATTGTAGTGATGTTGTGAAGGTTGAACCAACAGGATTTGGTGAGAAATCGAATATGTGGGTTAAGCGAGAGAGATGAATCGAGGATAACGCCAAGCGTACGGGCTTGTGAGATAGGGAGGATGGCAGTACTGCCTCCAGTGATGGGAAAATCCGGGGGAGGACAGGGTTTGAGTGGGAGGTTGAGGGGTTCTGTTTTAGACACATTAAGTTTGAGATCTCAGTGGGACATTCAAGTAGAGATGTCCTGAAGTCAGGAGGAAATGTGAGACTGAAGAGGAGAGGTCAGGACTGGAGATGCAGATTAGAGAATCATCCACATGGGGATCGTAGTTGAAGCTATGAGAATGAATGAGATTCTATCCTGGGACAGCAGAGGTATTCATTCTTTCATTCATTCAATCGTATTTATTGAGTGCTTACTGTGTGCAGAGCACTGTACTAAGTGCTTGGGAAGTACAAGTTGGCAACATATGGAGACGGTCCCTACCCAACAACAGGCTTACAGTCTAGAAGGGGGAGACAGACCATGAAACAAAACACGTGGACAGGTGTCAAGTCATCAGAATAAATAGAAATAAAAAGGTATTGAGTGAAGTTGTTTCTTAATCTCAACCTAAATCCCCAACCTACCTGCTGGACGGCCCACTGACTAGTTGGGAGAATCGGAGTGAAGAAGGATTGATTCTCTTTGGACATCCCTGTGAGCTGAGAGATTTCCTTGAATTTCTCAGCAAGCAAGCGGGAGAACTGAAAGATGGTGTGAAGCGGGTTTCCACAAAAATGTTTCCATGCAGGATTTGTCTTCAGGCAAGGGCTCCATGAGGCTGACTCCTAAAAGCAACCATGACTTCTTGAGCTTTTTACTTGTCCATTTTCCCAGCAACTTGCTCTGGTCACTGATTGGGAGGCAGAAACCAGCTCACTGTCTGTAATTAGGACAAGGAGTGAGAGTTCCATTGTGCTGGCATGCTAGTTGTTTCAGGAAAGATTTAATTTCTGGAAACAAAAAAAAGGACAGGGCCTAGGGAGTAGGGAGGATCTTTTGGCAACAGTAACACTCCTCAACTGGAGGCCCAGCTCTCAATTACCACAAAAGAACCCAGAGCAGACGTGAAGAGAGCATATATTGTCTGTGTGTTCCATCTGTAGCCTGTAGAGACACAGAGGTTCCAAGCCAGGTGGTGCTGTGCATTGTTCTGACGTCTAGCAGCAAAAGAAGTTTAATTAAAGGGCTAATTAGGCCCACTTTGCATTAGACCGATTACGGTGTTAGTGAGTATAGCTTAAATACCTTCCTTCTTTAGTCAAAGGACTTTCTGAGCCGGGTGAGCAGACCTGGGGGCCAGTTGGTCTTTCAGTGATCCCTGCCTTCTCCTTCCCATGAATGTCTTTCTGCCCACAAGTCTGGGGGCCAAAATTGGGAGAAGAGAAAGATTTGCCACTCGGTTGTCTTTTCTCACAGAAGGGAATCTCAAACTGCTTAGTTGAAATTTTGGCACTGACACTGTCCTTCTAGGTGGCCTCACACCAATCCTCTAATCCTCCATGGATTTACACAGGTGCTGGGGCTCTGGGTCAGCAGGGACCCAGCCCCCTCAGTTTTGGGGATCTTGAATGAATCCCCTACGTATTAGAGAAGCAGCGTGGCTCAGTGGAAAGAGCCCGGGCTTTGGAGTCAGTGATCATGGGTTCAAATCCTGGCTCCGCCAATTGTCAGCTGTGTGACCTTGAGCAAATCACTTAACTTCTCTGTGCTTCAGTTCGCTCATCTGTAAAATGGGGATGAAGACTGTGAGCCCCCCGTGGGACAACCTGATCACCTTGTAGCCTCCCCGGTGCTTAGAACAGTATTTTGCACAAAGTAAGTGCTTAATAAATGTGATTATTATTATTATTATTGCCTCCAGTTGATAACTGCAACTGGGGGGGTGGGTAGTAGGGAAGGGAGGGAAGCTAAAGTTCATTCATTCATTTCATGGGATTTATTGAGCACTTACTGTGTTCAGAGCACTGTACTAAGTGCTTGGAAAGTGCAATTCAGAAAGTTCCTGGGGAATTCATCTGGGGCTCAGGGACACTTCACTCCTCAGAGTGAAGCAGCATGGCCTAGTGGAAAGGACTTGAGAGTCAGAGGTCTTATCTTGTCCTATGCCGTCGAGTCGCCTCCGACCCATAGCGATGCCATGGGTACATCTCTCCCAGAGCACCTCACATCCATCTACAGTCATTTTGGTAGTGTATCCATAGAGTTTTATTTGTAAAAATACAGAAGTAGTTTACCATTGCCTCCTTCCTCCACGCTTCACTCTCTCCCATGCTGCTGCTGCCCAGCACAGGTGAGTTTTGACTTGTAGCACATTGCCTTCTACTCGCTGACCACTGCCCCAGCTAAGAATGGAATGGATATCCCTCTGTTTGACTCTCCCTCCCCAAGTCAAGACTGGCAGAATACTGGAAACTCTCCAGGTGCGACCCTGAGAGAGAGGGTCAGAGGTACTGGGATTCTAATCCTGGCTCCGCCATTTAATAATGATGATGGCATTTGTTAAGAGCTTACTGTATGTCAAGCACTGTTATAAGCGCGGGAGCAGACACAAGGTAAACAGGTTGGACACAGTCCCAAGTGGGGCTCACAGTGTTAATCCCAATTTTATAGATGAGGTAACTGAGGCACAGAAAATTGAAGTGACTTGCCCAAGGTCACATAGACAAGTTTTGGAGTGGGGATTAGAACCCAGGTCCTTCTGACTTCCAGGTTTGTGCTGTATCCACTAGGCTGTGCTACCTCCCATTTATCTGCAGTGTGAATTTGGGTAAGTCACTTGACTTTTCTGGCCTTCAGTTACCTCATCTGTAAAATGGGGATTAAGGCTCTCAGCCCATGTGGGACATGGACTCTGTCCAGACTAATTAGCTTGTATCTACCCCAGAGTTTAGGACAGTGCTTGACACATAAGAGCTAAATAAATATTATAAAACAATCACCTCCGGCCAGACTGTAATTGCAGGGGGAACAGTCCTTCTGACCCTCCTTCACTATTGGGAAGGTTGAACAATTATCCTATGTTTTGGGAGCGATACAATCCAGACCATTCTAGCCCAACCTCAGTCAAACAATCAATGGTATTTAGTGCACAGTTACTATGTTTAGAACACTGCACTGTACTAGAGAAGCAGTGTAACTCAGTGGAAAGAGCACGGGCTTGGGAGTCAGAAGTCGTGAGTTCTAATCCTGGCTCTGCCACTTGTCAGCTGTGTGACTTTGGACAAGTCACTTAACTTATCTGTTCCTCAGTTACCTCATCTGTAAAATGGGGATTAAGACTGTAAGCCTCTGGGACAATCTGATTACCTTGTGTCTCCCCCAGTGCTTAGAACTCTGCTTGGCACATAGTAAGCACTTAACAAGTACCATCATTATTATTACTAAGGTCTTGGAAAAGTACAATTAGATTTGGTAGACATTATCCTTACCCACAAGTTCTTACAGTCTTCAGGGGGAGACAGACATCAAAATTAATTATGGAAAAGGGTAATAGGAGTACAAAGATATCTATGTTTTTTTCCTACTGAAAGGAGTGCTTTTGCTTTACTTCTCAGGAGGATTGTTTCAACCTCATCAGCTGCTCTCCTTTCTAATCATCATTGTCATCATGTGTTATCATTAGCATCAGGTCTTTGCCCTGTACCTCCATATTTTCCTGGTTTAATCACTTCACATCTCTGGTCTCTATCTCTTTCCTGCTGAACTCTCTAGATGAAGTATCTTTTAAAAACTCTGATCGCTGCTTGCGGGGATTTGGTTGGGAGGAGAATAGGAACTGGGAATGTTGATTAGAAATTGTATCAGAATCTAGTGGCTAAGGCATAGCCTACTATAGAAAAAAACCCTTGTGGGAAAGAAGGAAAATTATACTTTGGGTGTTGGCATGTGGAGATATTTGCTCTTGTGAAATTCTGGGGAGTGGAAACCTGGGGAAAAGAAACCTTAAAGCTCAAAAGTAACAGCAAAAATTAAGTGCTTTGTTGGTGAGGAACGTTTTGGGAATGATGAAGGGATTTGATGTCTGCTTTCAGGTCTGGTCTAAGTTGCAGTCTTTTTGGCTTAAGAATAATCAACAAAAGATGTACATTTGGGAAGGAAAGAAAAGAGAGCAAGTGAAAGTAGAAAGAATGCCCAGCTACCTGGTTTAAAGACTTGGAAACCCTTAAAGGAAAATAAGAACAGAAATTCTGCTTGCAAATGAATGTAACTCATTCCCTGTGGAATATTGAGTTGAAGCTAACAACAGACCTGATTGTGGGTGGATATTTCTGAAGTGTTTTGAGGTGGGGAGAGATTGGGGCAGAATGAGGAGTAGTGATTGATGGGGTCTTTTTACATCTTTCCTTTCCTGTCTTATCTTTTATTGCACTAATAAAGCTCAAAACATTGTAAAGAGTTCTAAATGAAAGTCTCTTACTTGTGTTTAAGGGTTTGGAGGGTGGAATAGTTCCAGGAATTTGTACTCATGAAATGTCATCTGCTAGTTTATTCAATTTTATTGGCTTATCTTTTTTTTTTTAGTTTTTAAAATGCAGGTTTCTAGACATACGGTCAGACTTTTAGAGAGTCACTTTACTGGAGTTGAATAAAGTGGCTCTTGAATAAAGTGCACTCTTATCTTTGTGGCTCGAACCCTGATATTGAAAAATCCACTCTCAAGAGCAAACTCCCCTCTATAGAAAAATGTGGGAACAGATAGGGTCACAATAATAATCATGAGGGAAGAATCACAAAGGGCTAGAGTAGCAGCATGGTCCAGTGGATAGAGCATGGGCTTGGCAGTCAGAGGACCAGGGTTCTAATCCTGGCTCCACCATTTCAATCAAGTAGGTGATGCAGAAGGGACTGTCAGTGTCAGTGAAGCCAAGGTTGGATAATGTTTCCAGGAGAAAGGGGTGGTCGACCATGTCGAAGGCAGCTGAGAAGTAGAGGAGGATTAGGATGAAGTAGAGGCTGTTGGCAAGAGGGAAATCATTGGTGACCTTTGAGAGGGCAGTTTCTGAGGAGTGAAGGAGTCGGAAGCCAGATTGGAGGGCTTCAAGGAGTGAATTGGAAGAGGGATTCAATCCCTGCTCTCTCTCCGACTTAGACTGCGATTCCCAAGGAGGACAACCACTTTTTCCAACCTGATTAACGTGTATCTACTTCAGTGTTTTGTACAGTGCTTGACCCATAGTAAACACTTAACAAATATAGTAACAATAATAACAACGGTGCTCTGCACAGAATAAGTGATCCACAAATATTATCAATCAATTACATAGCAGCCCTTTTAACAAATATAGCAATAATAATAATAACAATAATGATGCTCTGCACAGATAAGTGGTCAGTAAATATAATCGATCAATTACATAGCAGTCCCTTACCTACCTTCCACAGATGAAGGAAAAGATAATGATAGAGTTCTTAGAACAGTCAGGGGATGACACTTAATGGCATTTAAGCAAGGCACTGCTTTTGACATTCATTGAATAAATCGAGGCCCTCAGAATTAGTGTGGCTCAGTGGAAAAAGCACAGGCTTGGGAGTCAGAGATCATGGGTTCTAATCCTGGCTTTGCCACATATCTGCTGTGTGACCTTGGGCAAGTCACTTAACTTCTCTGAGCCTCAGTTAGCTCATCTGTAAAACGGAGATTGACTGTGAGCCCCACGTGGGACAACCTGATCACCTTGTATCCCCCCCAGCGCTTAGAACAGTGCCTTGCACATAGTAAGCACTTAACAAATGCCATTATAGTTATAATTATTATTATTATTGTTATATCTTGGTGACTACATGAGATCCTTTAGGAAGAGTCTTTCATTGCAGCAGAATTCTCCCTCCCTTCCCCACCACCCATGTCGCCTCCTGATTAACTGGGGGTGAGTGAGGCTTGTTTATTCTTTCTAAATATTTTGACCTTTCCACTTTGGAAACTCGTTTTCATCATAATGTAGGGGAGAAATGTCTGGTCCCTTTCCTTTGGACTCCACCCAGACTTGTCTATAAATAGCTTCGCATTAGAACTTCACTACTGAATCCTTCAGCAAAGTCAGCAGCATCAGGACCTTTTTAAGCTTGAGATAGGAACCACAGAGAGTTTAATCATTAATCACCAATCTTTAATTAACAGCTCTGAGCATTGAACAAAAGGCGCTTACCAGGAGAATGCCAAAGGGCCCTGAACTCTGTAGTGTGTTTTCATTTGGAGGACTGAGTGGCCTTCGGGAGAAAGACTGGCAGAGAACGTCCCCCTCCCCGCTTCTCTCAAGGAATGAGGGTTTTTTTTTTTGTTTTGAGGAAGAGCAGATGTTTCAGCCTTCACCTTTCTCTTCTTGCCCGCCCTTCCCTCATGGTTCTTTTTGAGCTGACTCAACTTGGGTAGATAGAAGGTCTCTGAGCAGCCAATCTGCTAATAGCCTGTGAGAAGTGTCTAGTCTGGTGTCTTGGCTGAAGTTACCGGTCCCTAACTGTCCTTTCCACCTCATTTCTGGTTCTCCGTGAGGTACCCGGAGAGATTGCTGCAGATCCGGAAAAGGATGGTGGGAGGAATGTCTGATTTTGAAGGGGTCAGAGGAGCCTTTGTAAATAAAACTGAAACGAGCCAGGTTTTCCTGACTGTAGCACAGGTATTTAGGCACTGTGTAGGCTTGAGGTTTTGTTAGGTAGGGTGACGCTTCTCTTTGATCCTGCAGACACTTTGCTCTTAAAGTTGGAACCATAGCTGATTGATTTTGATCCTCAAAAATCTCCAGTGGCTACCAATCAATCTGCGCATCAGGCAGAAACTCCTCACCCTGGGCTTCAAGGCTCTCCATCACCTCGCCCCCTCCTACCTCACCTCCCTTCTCTCCTTCTACTGCCCAGCCCGCAACCTCCGCTCCTCCACCGCTAATCTCCTCACTGTACCTCGTTCTCGCCTGTCCCGCCGTTGCCCCCCGGCCCACGTCATCCCCCTGGCCTGGAATGCCCTCCCTCTGCCCCTCCGCCAAGCTAGCTCTCTTCCTCTCTTCAAGGCCCTGCTGAGAGCTCACCTCCTCCAGGAGGCCTTCCCAGACTGAGCCCCTTCCTTCCTCTCCCCCTCGTCCCCCTCTCCATCCCCCCATCTTACCTCCTTCCCTTCCCCATAGCACCTGTATATATGTATATATGGTTGTACATATTTATTACTCTATTTATTTATTTATTTATTTTACTTGTACATTTCTATCCTATTTTATTTTGTTGGTATGTTTGGTTCTGTTCTCTGTCTCCCCCTTTTAGACTGTGAGCCCACTGTTGGGTAGGGACTGTCTCTATGTGTTGCCAATTTGTACTTCCCAAGCGCTTAGTACAGTGCTCTGCACATAGTAAGCGCTCAATAAATACGATTGATTGATTGATTGATTGATTTGCTAGGTTTCCTCGGCTGAAAAGAACCAATGATTCCCCCTTGAAAGTAAACCCATCCTCATGGAACTCTGCGGTGTGAATCAAATCCTCACCCTGGAAAACAACTTAGACCAAACGTGTGACAACTGGACTTGATTCTGGGATCTGTAAATTCATTAGCTCTCATCCACTGAAACTCAGATCCTTATAAGGGTTGAATGACTTTGATTCTAGCCTTGAATTTCCAGCATCATTTTTTCCCCAACTCCACTTTTTAAAATGCTAGTTTCTCTGTTGGATCTTTAGTCACCTCATAAGTTCTCCTTAATTTCCCATAAATGAACATTAATGATTCTGCTGTGACATTAGCCAGTGCTTTAAGAATCCTACAATATAAATTCCTAGGATGTTCACATTCCAACACTTACGAATTAAGTACTTTATCACTAAAGATACTTTTTTTTCCTGCTTGGCCTTCTGATCTTCCACGCTTGGGGTTTATTGCCTCATTTTTTTATACCTTAGTTCACAGTCTTTATAGACAGATTTGAGATTTAAAAAACCCCCAATTCCCAAAACGTTGCAAGCCTCTGAGGAAACACGTCTGCAGTAGGCTGACTGATATCAATTTGAGAAGGATAGAATGGATCTCAGTTGGGTCTTACTGGTTGCTGTAACTGCAATTCCAATCCAAAGCAAGCACGATCGAGAAGCAATTTGTTTTGTCACAATTCAGCCTGGCTTGTCTTGTGTATTGTGATTCATCTTAAAAAATCTGGTTTGTGTGTGTAGGCAAAGCAACTAGCTATAGTGCAGCTTGCATGTGTCTTGTATTTTCCTGCACATAGTAAGCACACAATAAATATCACTGATTGATTCCTCGGAGCATATGGCATAGTAGTTAGAGCATGGGACTGGGAGTCAGAAGGTCATGGGTTCTAATCCTGCCTCTGTCACTTGTCCACTGTGTTACCCTGGTCAAGTCATTTCACTTCTCTGGGCCTCAGTTACCTCATCTGTAAAATGGGGATTAGGACTGTGAGCCCCACGTGGGACAACCCGATTACTCTGTATCTACCCCAGTGCTTAGAACAGTGCTTGCCACGTTGTAATCACTTAACAAATAGCATAATTATTGTTATTATTATTATAATAATATCAAGCATTTACTAGGTGCCAAACACAGTTCTAAGCACTGGGGTTTATAAAAGACACAGTCCCTGTCCCATATGAGGCTCATAGTCTAAGTAGGAATAGGATCAGGTTCTTAATCCCCACATTACAGATGAAGAAACTAAGGCACAGAGATGTTAAGTAGCTTGCCCAAGGTCTCACAACAGACAGTGGCAGAGTCAGGATTAAAACCTTAATCCTCTGAGTCCTGGGTGAATCCTTTTTCCATTAGGACACGCTGTTTCTATTGAATATGTATAAATGATAAACACAGATGGAGAGCCTATAAAATCCCACTAGACTGTAAGATCCTTTCATTCATTTCATTCAATTGTATTTATTGAGTGCTTACTGTGTGCAGACCACTGTACTAAATGCTTGGGAAGTACAAGTTGGCAACATATGGAGATGATCCCTACCCAACAACGGGCTCACAGTCTAGAAGGGGGAGACAGACAACAAAACAAAACATGTGAACAGGTGTCAAGTCATCAGAATAAATAGAAGTAAAGCTAGATGCACATCATTAACAAAATAAAATAAATAGAAGAGTAAATATGTACAAGTAAAATAAATAGAGTAATAAATCTGTACAAACATATATACAGGTGCTGTGGGGAGGGGAAGGAGGTAGGGCGGGGGGATGAGGAGGGGGAGAGGAAGGAGGGGGCTCAGTCTGGGAAGGCCTCCTGAAGGAGGTGAGCTCTCGGTAGGGCTTTGAAGGGAGGAAGAGAGCTAGCTTGGCGGATGGGCAGAGGGAGGGCATTCCAGGCCAGGGGGACGACATAGGCTGGGGGTCGATGGCGGGACAGGCAAGAACGAGGCACGGTGAGGAGGTTAGTGGCAGAGGAGCGGAGGGTGCGGGCTGGGCTGTAGAAGGATAGAAGGGAGGTGAGGTAGGAGGAGGTGAAGTGATGGAGAGCCTTGAAGCTGAGAGTGAGGAGTTTTTGCCTGATGTATAGGTTGACTGGTAGCCACTGGAGATTTTTGAGGAGGGGAGTAACATGCCCAGAGCATTTCTGCACAAAGATGATCCAGGCAGCAGCATGAAATATATACTGAAGTGGGGAGATGGGATATCAGAGAGGAGGCTGATAATAATAATAACAATGGTGGCATTTGTTAAGCACTTACTATGTGCAAAGCACTGTTCTAAGTGCTGGGGGAATACAAGGTAATCAGGTTGTCCCACATGGGGCTCACAGTCTTCATCCCCGTTTTACAGATGAGGGAACCGAGGCTCAGAGAAGTGAAGTGACTTGCCCAAGGCCACACAGCAGATGTGTGGCAGAGCTGGGATTCGAACCAATGACTTCTGATTCCAAAGCCCGGGCTCTTTCCACTGAGCCACGCTGCTTCTCTGATGCAGTAATCCAGTTGGGATAGGATGAGAGATTGAACCAGCAGGGTAGCAGTTGGATGGAGAGGAAAGGGCAGATCTTGGCAATGTTGTGGAGGTGAGACTGGCAGGTTTTGGTGATGAATTGGATGTGAGGGGTGAACGAGAGAGCAGAGTCGAGGATGACACCAAGGTTGTGGGCTTGTGAGATGGGAAGGATGGTAGTGCCGTCTACAGTGATGGGAAAGTCAGGGAGAGGGCAGGGTTTGGGAGGGAAGATAAGGAGTTCAGTCTTGGACATATGGAGTTTTAGATGGTGGGCAGACATCCAGATGGAGATGTCCTGAAGGAAGGAGGGGCAGAGATCATGGCTACCAACTCTTCTTGAATTGTGCTTCCCCAAGTACTTAGTACCATGCCCTGCACATGGTAAGTGCTCAATAAATATCATTGATTGATGGATTGAAAAATGGAGAACAAATGAATAAACAAACAGATGCATGAGTGCTGAGATTGCTGATAGGATGGCTTGACTGGAGAGATATGAAAATTAATCAGGGAATGCCTCCTAGAGGAGACTTTTTTAAGGAGAGCTTTGAAGGAAGAGAAGTAGGAGGTTTGGTGAGGTTCACTGTTCGGAAGAGGATCCAGGCTCAGAGATAAGATGTATTGATCTTTGGGTATAGGATAGCGATCGCTGTAATGATTTTAGGATATGATACACTGTCATACAGTGTCACAGACACTTATAAATGGAAAGGAAAAGCAGCTTTAATAGCATCCTAAATGTAGCATCCTCTATTATAGAGCTATATTATGTTTCCTTGGGGAACTGTCTCCCAATTCCACTCCATCCAAACCACTACCCTACTTGTTCAATCTCTCATCCTATCCCGACTGGATTACTGCATCAGCCTCCTCTCCGATCTCCCATCCTCCTGTCTCTCCCCACTTCAATCCATACTTCACACCGCTGCCCAGATCGTCTTTGTGCAGAAACGCTCTGGGCACGTTACTCCCCTCCTCAAAAATCTCCAGTGGCTACCAATCAACCTACGCATCAGGCAAAAACTCCTCACCCTCGGCTTCAAGGCTGTCCATCACCTCGCCCCCTCCTACCTCACCTCCCTTCTCTCCTTCTACAGCCCAGCCTGCCCCCTCCACTCCTCTGCTGCTAATCTCCTCACCGTGCCTCATTCTCGCCTGTCCCACCATCAACCCCTGGCCCACGTCATCCCCCTGGCCTGGAATGCCCTCCCTCAGCACATCCACCAAGCTAGCTCTCTTCCTCCCTTTAAAGCCCTACTGAGAGCTCACCTCCTCCAGGAGGCCTTTCCAGACTGAGCCCCTTCCTTCCTCTCCCCCTACTCCCCCTCCCCATCCCCCCATCTAACCTCCTTCCCCTCCCCACAGCACTTGTATATATGTATATATATTTGTACATATTTATTGCTCTATTTATTTTACTTGTACATATTTATTCTATTTATTTTATTTGGTTTATATGTTCTGTTTTGTTGTCTGTCTCCCCCTTCTAGACTGTGAGCCTGCTGTTGGATAGGGACTGTCTTTATATGTTGCGAACTTGTAATTCCCAAGCGCTTAGTACAGTGCTCTGCACAGAGTAAGCGCCCAATAAATATGATTGAATGAATGAATCCCATGTATGGGAGTATATATAAATATTAATTTCACTACAGAATTAATTAATATCATCTTTGATTGGTTTTTTCTCCCTGTTTAATTAAAGAGGCAAGTTTTCCCTTGATTCTCCTCTGGTACTTAAAGAACAATATCCTATTTATGTCTCCTTTTTTGCAAGTTGCATCTTTCCTCGCATTAGCTAGTCTGGTTTTAGTGCTGTGCTCCTTTTTTTATGCGGTGGCTTGACTTCCACTTTTTGTGGCATTTCTTTGATATTTCAGTGTCCTATGAAGTATCATGTTTAACCAAGTTTCAATCAGTCTATAGTATTTACTGAGCGTTTACTCTGCGTAACACTGTAATAAGTGCTTGGGAGAGAAAAAAGAGTTCATAGGTACGATCCCTAAATTCATGAGGGTTAAAAAATCTAGGAAGGGAAGAGATACAAAAATAAGTTGCACTGAGAAGGAAACTCTAGTTAATCAAGAAATCAGGTTTTTGTCTTGAGTCCTTTAAATCTTCCATTTGAAAGTACAGCCAGCTATTCTAAACTCCAGTGAACAAACTTTTTGCCCAAAAGAAATCCAACCTAATACCCAGTCTAATATATTAGGAACATAGATGCTTCAATTCTAGTTGTCAATAAAGATCTGCATTTAGGAAAAAGACACGTAGACCCAGTCTACTAGGGGGAGGCTTATTAATGATATTTGCCATTGTTTTTCATATATAGACTTGTGTTCTAGTTCTACTTTTGCCACTTCATTCAATCATATTTATCAAGCACTTACTGTGTGCAGAGCACTGTACTAAGCACTTGAGAAAGTACAAACAACAATGAGAAGTGACATTCCCTCTGTGTGACTTTGGACAAGCCACATAACTTCTGTGTGCCTCAGTTTTCTTATCTGCTAAATGGGAATTCAATACCTGTTCTCCCACCCTCTTGGAATTGTGAGGACTTTGTGGGACAGGGATTGTGTTCAGTTAGATGAATTTGTGTCTACCTCAGTGCTCAGTATGGTGCTTGGTACAGAGTAAGAGCTTGACAAATCAATTAATTGCATTTATTGAGTGCTTACTGTGTGCAGAGCACTGTACTAAGTGCTTGGGAAGTACAGGTTGGCAACATATAGAGACAGTCCCTACCCAACAGTGGGCTCACAAATGCCACTATTGTTATTATATATTGATATTCATTTTCCAAATGTGGAAAGGAACAAACATGATGTAAATATGTAGTTATACGGATGCCTTATTTTAATAAATGAGCAAGTGGGTCCACTGACTTGAATGTCCCTTAAAACCCTGGAAAATAATAATAATGATGACATTTATTAAGCACTTACTTGTGCAAAGCACTGTTCTAAGCGCTGGGGAGGTTACAAGGGGATTAGGTTGTCCCATGGGGGGCTCACAGTCTTAATCCCCATTTTACAGATGAGGTAACTGAGGCACAGAGAAGTGAAGTGACTTGCCCAAAGTCACACAGCTGACAATTTTCGGAGCCGGGATTTGAACCCATGACCTCTGACTCCAAAGCCTGTGCTCTTTGCCACTGGGCCATGCTGGTTCCAACAGAATAAGTTTCAGGGTGGAAGGAGGGGCTGGCTGGTTGGAGAGGGTGGAAGGACAAGGAAGATGGGCAAAACAACATGAATGGCAGAGGGATGCCCCTGAAAAGAGATGGAACCTAGAGAGAGATGCTTGCCCTGCTGAGCTAACCCGGGGTATGGGCCAGAGAGTCAGAAGGACCTGGGTTCTAATTCTGACTCTGCCATTTGTCTTCTGGGTGACCTTGGACAAGTCACTTCACTTCTCTGTGCCTCAGTTACCTGTAAATGGGGATTAAGACTGTGAACCCCAAGTGGGACAGGCACTGTGTCCAACCCGATTTGCTCGTATCTACTCCAGCACCTAGTATTCATTTATTCATTTGTATTTATTGAGTGCTTACTGTGTGCAGAGCACTGCACTAAGCATTTGGGTGAGAACAATACAACAATAAACAGACACAGTACCTGCCCACAATGAGCTTACAGTTGGGGGTAGGGGAAGACAGACGTTTGTACAGACTTATTACTCTATTTTACTTGTACATATTTACTATTCTATTTATTTTATTTTGTTAATATGTTTTGTTGTTTGTCTCCCCCTTCTAGACTGTGAGCCTGCTGTTGGGTAGGGAACGTCTCTATATGTTGTCTACTTGTACTTCCCAAGCGCTTAGTACAGTGCTCTGCACACAGTAAGCGCTCAATAAATACGATTGAGTGAATTAATATAAATATGGGGTGAGGAGGGCAAGGAGAGTATTGGTATTACCTCTATTATTCCTTTATCTTTCCTTTCCTCCTCCCTACTCTGCTCTCTCCCTTCAGGTTCAAACTGAGAGCTGCACCCTTCAGATCCATTGCAAATCTCTCCTTTCCCTTCAATCCATTATTCAATCCCTGGTATTCACTGAGTGCTTACTGTGTGCAGGGCACTGTACTAAGTGAGAATGGGGGAACGGGCCCAAATCCCTGCCTGGGGAGGAGGATGGAAGTGTTTAGTCTGGGGCTTTTTGGTACCCTGGGGCCCAGCCGTGCTGCCGGCCAGGAGCCCAAGTCCTTGCTGTCTCCCTGTTGGCAGCATGGCCTAGTGGCTAGAGCATGGGCCTGGAATTCAGAAGGACCTGTGTTCTAGCCCTTGTTCCGCGACTTCTCTGCTGTGTGACTTTGGTTAAGTCACTTCACTTCTCTGTGCTTTAGTCCTCATCTATAAAACAGGGATTCATTCAACTGTATTTTTTGAGAGGTTACTGTGTGCAGTGCACTGTAGTAAACACTGGGAAAGTACAATTCGGCCACAAATAGAGACAATCCCTACCCAACAACGGCCTCACAGTCCAGAAGATTAAGATGGTGTGCCCCATGTGGGACATGGACTATGTCTAACCTGATTAGCTTGCATCTACCCCAGCACTTAGTACAGTGCCAGGCATCTAGTAAGTGCTTAATAAATGCCATAAAAAGCCTTCCTCAATTAGCCCTAGAGAGGGCTGGAAGGAAGTGACCTTAGTTACAGAGTCTCGCATCCTTCATCTTTCCAATCTGAAGAATCTTAATCTTTTTAATCTACACTTATAAAGGCATTCCTCCATCCCCTTGTTCACCTTTCTTGCTCTTCTCTGTTTAATTTTGTTTTTCCTACGGTTCGGCAAGTAGAATGCAGCAAATAACTTGAGTGTGGTGGAGGAAATGGAGCAATATAAGAATCATCAAGGAAAGCATATAATAATAATAATAATTGTGGTATTTAAGTATTTACTATGTGCAAGACATTTTACTAAGCACCGTTATGGATGCAAGCAAATCGGTTTGGATACGGTCCCTGTCTCACATGGGGCTCACAGTCTGTTTTTACAGATGAGGTAACGGGTGCGGAGAAGTGAAGTGACTTGCCCAAGGCTACACAGCAGATGCGTGGAAGAGCTGAGATTAGAACCCAGGTCCTTCTGACTTTCAGGCCAATTCTCTATCCACTAGGCCATGCTGTTTCTTTTTCCTCAACAGAGTCAAGAGTCAGCTATCTCAGAAGTGAGTTTTGTCTGTGGGCCTTGAAAGTGATCTGTAATCTCCTATCCAAATGAGGCCCAAACATCTACTCCAATATTTGGATGGCCTAATCATAATTGTAGTATTTTTTAACCACTTAGTATGTGCCAGATATTGTACTGAAACCTGGGTAGAAACAGGATAATCAGATTCCACATGGGACTCACGGAGTAATAATAATTCATTCATTCACTCATTCAATCATATTTATTGAGCGCTTACTGTGTGCAGAGCACTGTACTAAGCGCTTGGGAAGTACAAGTTGGCAACATATAGAGATGGTCCCTACCCAACAACGGGCTCACAGTCTAGAAGGGGGAGAATGTAATAATAATAATAATGTTGGTATTTGTTAAGTGCTTTCTATGTGCCAAGCACTGTTCTCAGTGCTGAGGGGATACAAGGTAATCCTACGTGGGGCTCACAATCTTAATCCCCATTTTACAGATGAGGTAACTGAGGCCCAGAGAAGTGAAGTGACTTGCCCAAAGTCACACAGCTGACAAGTGGCAGAGCCGGGATTAGCACCCATGACCTCTGACTCTCAAGCCTGGGCTCTTTCCACTGAGCTGTGATAGGAAGGAGGGTGGGTATCCAATCCCCATTTTGCAAATGAGGGAACTGAGGCACAGAAAAGTTAAGTGACTTGTCCAGGTCACACAGCAGATAAGTGGTGGAGCCGGTATTAGAAACCAGAGGTTCTGATTCCCAGGCCTGTGCTTTTTCCACTAGGCCATGAAGCTTGAGAGGAGTGTGGTTAGGAGGAATGTTAGGAAAGGAAAAGGTGAGGAAATCGGGTCAGTGAATCGCCTCTCTGACCCCCAGTGGTCATTAGCTTGGGATCTGAAGTATGAAATTGGTTATTCATTCAGTCCCTTGGCTGGACTGGGGCAAGCAAACCCAGTGGAGTACATTGTCTCTCGTCTCCCAGCATTTGTTGCGACCAGATCCGTGTAAGGATACGGGAGAAGCAAGAAACAAAATGGACATTGCAGACAGTGGAAAGGAAGCCAAGGAGGTGCAGCGATAGCTCAAAAGGATGAAATATGGGCCTGTTTGCTGTTCTAGTGCTGAGCTGTGCACCGATTCTCTCACTAATCTGTGCCAGCAGGGATTTTACAGGGACACTGCTAAATGCAGGCAGTAAATTTCACTTTAAAGGGCCAGAAAGTGCAGCTTTTGGCTAGGAGCTTCAGTGCCATTATTCTTTACTAGGTCCTTTTAAGTGAACTGGGAATAGCGCACTATTTTGTTCTTCTGTAGCAACTGGAATGTAAACCAGGTTTTCCTCTTTTTTTTTGTTTTAATAAATGAGTTTTTAGTAGGATGGCTTTGGGGAGCCCAGCCTGCTACAAAGAGCCTGTGGGGTGATCTTTCTCCAATTCTTGCCCTCCTGGCCCAGATAGTTCACTTTCCCAGTGGAATTACATGGATTTCCCCCTTTCAGTCCCTTCAGTCCATTCTCATCTTCATCCTTGCTCTCTCCTGCACACAGAAGTCAAGAAACATGAGTTCTTCTCGATAGCAACCATTGCTACTGCTTAGTGTGGAGGCAAGGCTGTCTCTTCTCTGGAATTTGCCAGCTCAGAAAACAATCTAAAACGTTGGACTTTGGTCTCCTGCAGAACTAGGTTGGCTTTTTGCAAGTTGCTGAGTATGCCCTTAGCTACTGGAATTAATAAACACAATAATGGTGGTATTTATTAAGCACTTATTATGGGCCAGGATAATCGGATTGGACATAGCCCCTGTCTCATATGGGACGCAAAGCCTAAGAGGGAGAGAGAACAGGTTTCCCTCCCCATTTTACAGATGAAGTAACTGAGGCACAGAGAGGTTAAGTGTCTTGCCCCGTTCCACAGCAGGCAAGTGGCAGAGCCAGGATTAGAACCTGGGTCTCCCTTATCCCAGTTCCATCCAACATTAATCCATCAGTAGTATTTATTAAATGCTTACTCCATTTAGAGAAAAGTTCTTTTTTTTCCACTGGTTAATACATCTGCCCATGTTTAAACTCAGTGCATTGGGAAACCATTTAGTTCATTCATTAATCAATCAATCCATCAATAGCATTTCTTGAGCAACTATTTTGTGCCGAGTACTGTATCAAGGGCTTGGAAAAGTACAATAGAGTAAGTAAGCATTAGCTGCGTTTGCTGATAGCCAATCCCAGGCTCTTTCCACTAGGCCATGTGGCCTTCCGTGGCTTTGACATTAGTTTAAAGAAGAAGGTCACAAGGATGTGTCATCGAAGAGTAGATGGGATGAAGGACTAAGCATACATATTCTTTCCCAGCACTCAGTCCAGTGCTCTGCACTCAGTAAGAGCTTAATAAATATTCTTAATATTACTACTACTACTAAAGAGGACCTCAACCTTTAACCACAGTTCACCTGTTCTCCTAGGGCACTGAAGCTACATTCAGACCATAGGTCATAGCTCATCTGTTCTCCTGTGACCCTGAAAGACACACCCAGCTCTCTTAGATCATCTCCTAGATGGTGCTAAGTAAATACCACTGATTGATTGACTGGCTGACTGAGTCCCACATGGCCAGAAGTCCCCTTAAGACTAGTTCTGTGGGGTCTGTCTGCCTTACGCAGGGAGAAGTCTTCCCCAGCATCGGTTGGACAACACATTCTGCTCCCTCATTCTCAGTTTTACAACTATTAGCCTCAGGGGGAGGCTGCTCTGCCTTGTAAATAAGCACTGTTTGCTTGGAGCAGTGGGGTGTCTGAGGAATTACACCTTCAAGAGCTGTACATTTACTTGCCTTTGTTGTCTTGGTTTGCTGGCTCTGTTGCTTGTTTTTAGCAATTCACTGTTACCTTGTTTCAATCTTTCTTTCGAGTCCTAGGCTGTAAGTCTGCAGTGGAACTGTGTCTGAATTACTATATTTATGTTTGCCTCAGTGCTTGGCACATAGTAAGTACTTAATACCCTAGGTAGGGGTCAGTCATACCAGCAGTATTTGTTAAGGGCTTACTGTGAGCTAAGAACTTTTTTATGGTATTTGTTAAACTTTTTTATGGTATTTGTTAAGCACTCATTATATGCCAGGCACTGTACTAAGTGCTGAGGTAACTACAAACTAATCAGGTTGGACATAATCCATATCCCAAGTAAGCTCATAGTCTTAATCTCCATTTTACTGATGAGGTAACTGAAGCCCAGAGAATCAATCAATCAATCAATTGAATTTATTGAGCACTTACTGTGTGCAGAGCAATGTACTAAGTGCTTGGGAAGTACAAGTTGGCAACATATACAGACAGTCCCTACCCAACAGTGGGCTCACAGTCTAGAAGGGGGAGACAGAGAACAAAACCAAACATATTAACAGTGAAGTGACTTGCCCAAGGTCACACAGCTGACAAATAGCAGACCTGGGATTAGACCCTAGGTTCTGCTGTCTCCCAGTCACACACTTTATCCACTAGGCCATGCTGCTTCTCTAAATATACTGTTCCAAGTACAAGATTATCAGATTGGACTCAGTTTCGGTTCCAAAGAGAACAGCTATTTCATCTTTAGATTTTGAGGCATGGAGAGGTCAAGTGACTTACCCAACATCACACAGCAATACGGATTAGAGCCTCTGGGCATTTGACATTTCCCCCACTCATAACCCCACAGCACTTAAATACGCATCTTTAAATTATATATTATAAATTATTTCTTCATATTTATTCGTTATGGGCAGGGAGAATGTCTCCTAATTCTGTTATATTGTACTCTCCCAAGCACTTAGTACACTGCTCTGTACATACTAAGCACTCAATAAATATCACTGATTGATTTAATGACAGAACCCAAGTCACGTGACTCCAGCATGACCTTGTAGATAGAGCACAGGCCTGGGAATCAGAAGGACCTGGCTTCTAATCCCTGTTTTGCTGCTTGTCTACTGTGTGACCTTGGACAAATCACTTCACTTCTCTGGGTGGGCCTCAGTTACCTCATCTGTAAAATATGGGGATTTAGACTGTGAGCCCTATGTGGGTAAGGGAACTGTGTCCAACCCAATTACCTTGTATCTACCCCAGCACTTAGTGAGCCCTTAACAAATAGCAATGTTATTGTTATTATTATTATTAAATCCACGTTCTTTCCACTAGGCCAAGCTACTTCTCAGAGTGCAAGGAGTTGGAGAGTTGGTTGAGGAAGACTGCCCAGAGGCCTGAAGGATGTGGTACTGATGCTTATCACTTGCTTTCGCCTTTCACCATGACTCCAATCCCACGTGACCTGTCCTCTGCAGTCGCTAAAGAAATCCAGTGAAAAGGATGGAGCCGAAGATAGTAACAATGGAGAGGGAAAGAGTCACCTTTGGAAAACTGATTCTAATTCTAACAAAGAAGGGCAAGGAGAACGATGGTCAGCATTTCGGTGTGAGTCACAGAGCAAGTTGGTCCAAAGAGATTTGGGGGTCAGTACGGGGACCCAAGATGGCTTCTTTCTCGCTTGCTTTCTCTACCCTGTTTCTTTTTCCTCCATGTCAACACCAAACAAGACAGGACTAAAATTAATGGGGAAAGCAGCAATTAGCAAATTAGGTTAGCGGCATGTTGCAGAGTGCCATGGCTCTGCCAGGTGTGAGGGTCTCTGGCAGGATATTTATTAGCGGCTGTCAGAAAAGTGACACTTTGATAAATGGAGTTGGGCAATCAGCACCTCTCCGACAGCGAGCATTGTGAGGCCCGAACATGCTAAACTGCAAAATCAAACATTTTTTTTTAACCCAGTACAAAAGTAAAATAACAACAACAACTGACACTGAAAAGGGGGGAGGGGGGAACAAAAAGCCCATGAAGAAAGCATATTTTTTTCCCCTCAGGAATTAGCCAGGAAGACAAAACAGGAGAAAAAGCAAGTTGGTGGAAAAGTTGCCAAGGTTTAGAATTGTCCTGGCATTAGGACCAAAGGTAACAAATAGATAATTAACGACCGGCAGGTATTGTTACGTTTTTACTTGAATAATGCTGGACTTAAGTAATTGGTGGAGGAGGCGGTAGGTCCCACCTGATTGGTGGGTGTGGGTCACATGGTGGGATAAGCTATCAAAAACTATGATTCCCCCTGGAAAATGAGCCTTTCTGATCTGAAGAACCTGTTCATGGTACCTTGCTTTCATCTCTCTGACAGTCGATGCCTTACTCTTACCCTCTCCCATGCCTGGAACCTCCTCCCTTTTTGTATCCAACAGACTATTGTTCTCCCTATCTTCAATGTCCTTCCAAAATCACATCTCCTCCAGGAAGCCTTCCCTGTCTAATCTCTCATCTCCTTACCCTATCCTCCCTCTCTACTGTCATTTATGCACCTGAGCCCCATACCCCACACCTGACCCATTAGCCCCATAGCACTTATATAAGTATTTTTACTTTCTGTTGTTTCTCCTGTATGCAATTTCTTCTCTCCTCTACTAGATTGTTAAGTCAATTGAGTGAAGGGATCACGTTGGCCTACTCTCCTGTAGTCTCCCAAGAGTTTAATACAGTGCCCTGCAGAGAGCAATTGCTCAATAAATACCAGTGATTGATTGGTTATGAGAAATCTAAAGAAGCAAGCAAAGCATCAGTAAAATAGCATTATCATTATTGTGCGTGTATTAAGCACTCACCATGTGCCAGGGACTGAACTAATCACTGGGGTAGATATAAGAAAATCAGGTCATACTCAATCTTTGTCCCATTTGGGGCTTACAGTCTATGTAGGAGGGAGTAAGATTTAATCTCTGTTTTGCAGATGAGGAAACTAAAGCATAGAGAAATTGAATGACTTGCCCAGCCTGAGCAACAGGCAAGTGGCAGAGCAAGTATTAGAACCCAGTTCCCTTTTGCTATTTCCACTTGGCCACACTGCTTCACATGATGTCAAATCAAGTAAAGCTATAGCCTTTTGCCCTATGACTTGGGCAGAAAGCACCATGTTGCTTCTGACTAGCCTACCTGGTTTGTTAAATCAATCATTGGTATTTATTGAGCACTTACTATGTGCAGAGCACTGTAGTAAGCTCTTGGGAGAGGAGAATAAAGCAGAATTAGTGGACACATTCCCTACCCATAATAAGCTTATGGTCTAGAGGATCCCACAGCACTGAAAGAGGCTGTGCATTCTGGAATATGGCAGTCATTTGTGAACAGAGGCATGATCTCAAATGTCCTCAGAAAACATTAGGCAGTTGCCTCTGGCCCTTGTCATCTCTTCCCCTCTATGACTGGAAATTTGTGAGGTGCTAAAAATGCTTCTGCTTCACTGTTTTTATTAAGCACATGCTATATGCCAAGCACTGTACTAAACACTGCAGTAGATCCAAGATTATCCAGTCCCACCTGGGGCTCACAGTCTAAGTAGGAGGGAGAACAGGTATTGAATCCTCATTTGCAGCCATGGGAACTGAGCCTCTGAGAAATGAAGTGATCTGCCAAGGTCACAAAGCAGAAAAGTAGTGGAGCTTGGATTAGAATGCAGATCCTCAGCTCCTAGGCCTGTAGCAATTCCATTACTCCATGCTGCTTCTCTGCTTCCAATCTGTAACCTGATTTAGTGATGTCTGAAAGAGTGAAATGCTACAAGATTCATGGGTGACTGGCTTCTTTCACATGGCAGGGACTGGTCTATGTTGGTTTGGATGGAAAGGGTGGTTTTATTGTTCTTTTTTCATTTGTTTTCTGGTATTAAGTGCTTACTATGTGTCAAGCACTGTTCTAAGTACTGGGGTAGATACAATTTAACAGGTTGGACACAATCCCTGTACCATGTAGGGTTCACAGTCTAAGTAGAAAAGAGTAGGACTTAATCCTCATTTTTCAGTCCAGGAAACTGAGGCACAGAGAAGTTAAGTGACTTGCCCAAGGTCACATAGCAAACAGTGGGTAGAGCCGGGATTAGAACCCCAGTCTTCTGACTCCCAGATACATGCTCTTTTCACTAGTCCATGGTGCTTCTTGATTAAGTTTGTAGGTGATTGAACTTTGGTTTATTACAGTGTCAAAGAGTTGTTCTTTTTGATGCTTACTGATGAGGTGTTTGGTTTTTGGTAATTAGTTTCTCTGGTCTTTACTCCTCTCCCCACCTACTGACATTAAGAGAAGCAGTGTTGTATTCATTCATTCAGTAATAATAATTATAGTTTTTGTTAAGCTCTTACTATGTGCCAGACACTGTACTAAGTGCTGGGGTGGATACGAGCAAATAAGGTTGAACGCAGTCCCTGTCCAACATGGTGCTTGCATTCTCAATTCCCATTTGACAGATGAGATAACTGAGGCACAGAGAAGTGAAATGACTTGCCCAAGGTCACACAGCAGACATGTGGCAGGGGTGGGATTAGAACTCATGACCTTCTGAATACCGGGCCTGTGCTCTATCCACTATGCCATGCTGCTATTCAGTGAAACTTATTGAGTGCTTACTGTGTGCAGAGCACTGTTCTAAACACTTGAGACTTCCAATCAAAGACACATTCCCTGCCCACAGTGAGCTTACAGTCTAGAGGGGAAGACGAATTAGTGGAGAGTTTCATTGGTCTGGGAATCAGAGGACCTGGGTTCTAATCCCAGCTCTGACGCTTGTCTTCTGTGTGACCTTGGGCAGGTCACTTAACTTCTTTGCACCTCAGTTACCTCATCTGTAAAATGGGGATTAAGACTATGTGCTCCATGTGGGACATGGACTGTGTCCAACCTGACTAGCTTGTATCTACCCCAGCACTTAGTACAGTGCCTGGCACATAGTAAGTGCTTAACAAATATCATTAAAAAAATGACAGGTGAGAAACAGCATACCCAGATCCAAATGGTCCAGTTATGGAGGAAGGAATAAATCTCAATTATTGATACAGTTCTGAATTTGGCCTCCTCATCCAGGGACTTTGGAAATTCTTTGAATAGATTTATGCATCCGATCACAGAAAACCTCAGATTCCAAAGTGACTCCTTCAACTAAATCAGAGATTATACTTTTCTTTCAAATATAAGTGATGTCACTAGATGGAGGAGAAAGAATTAACAACTCCTTATGGGCAGGGAGCATGTCTCCCAGTTTTGTTACGTTGTCTCTCCCAAGTGCTTAGTCCAGTGTTCTACATACCATAAACGTTCGATAAATGCCATCGATTGACTGATTGATTAAATATAGAGAGAAGGGGTGGGGTGGGGCTCTCTTGAAGGTGTAGGAAAATAACCTTAGAAATTCTGTGCATGATTTGCTTTGGGGATTGGGTGGCATATCAGCAATCTAACACTCATTTCACCATGACCCCATCCATTTGTCTGCCATGGCAAAGCCATATGAAGATATTAGAACTTTACAGAGAAAAGCATATATAGGACTGCTCTTGATTGTTCATTTCCTAAAGTCAGTCTCTTCTGCTTTCTCATCTTCCTTTGTTTTTCCCTGTTCTCCTCTCAGTTGGTAAGAAACACGACAGTATACAAAACATTAATCAAGAGTTTCTCTACAGGGGCAATGTGCAGTGGAGGCTTGAAACCATTATCCAAATACATGGGGTGGTGAAAATAGTATCTCCTTTTATTCTTCACTAAATACCATTCTTTTGAAAATGAAGATGCATGGAATACATACCTCTATGTGGCAAATAAGTTGTGTTTTTATATCATCTCCATCTTCTCCAGTGCACTTTTGACAGTGTTGGACAAAGCATGATACTTTTCTACTTCAAGGCATCACTTTCCACGAAAATTACTGACACATCTTTTGTCAGGTCAAACAGAGGGTAAACTGAGGTTGCATGTCAGGGTTGTAAATAGGATCATTCAATCAATCAAGCTGGTTGTGGGCAGGGAACATGTCTTACAACTCTGTTATTCTGTGATATAGCACTCTCCCAAATGCTTAAGAGTACAATAAGTGTCCAATAAATACAATTTATTGATTGAATTGTATTTACTGAGTGCTTACTGTATGCAGGGCACTGTACTAAGCACTTGGGAGACTGTTTTATAAGAGAGCTGGTGGACATGTCCCCTGCCCGCAAGGAGCTTATAGTAACGAGAGGATGGTACACTCCAAAGTCCTTGATATTTTCCAAGGGTGGGCTCTGACATGCAGGACAAGCTCTTTGTACCAGTTTCTGTTTTGTACTTTGAATGTCCTAATGTTATTATGGTTTAATTGTAGAATCCTATCAATCAATCAATCAATCATCAGTCAGTCATATTTATTGGGTGCTTACTGGGTGCAGAGCACTGTACTAAGCACTTGAGAGAGTACAATATGACAGACATTTTCCGTGCCCACAAGGGGCTTACAGACTACAGGGGGAGACAGACATTAATATGAATGATGAAATTACAAATACTTATAATACAGTACAATGACAATACAGCTACAATGAATACTTACAGTAAAATCATATTTCCAATCTATCATAGTTATTGAGTGCCTACTGTTTGCAGAGCACTGTACTAAGTGCTTGGGAGAGTACAATATGATGGATTTGGTAGATATGTTCTCTGCTCTAAGTCTACAAACAACATCTCCTTTCTGACACGCCATGGACAGTGGCTAATTTTTGAAATCACAATGGAGACTTTACATCTCATGCAGTGGAAAAGTCCTCATCTTTGGCATTACGGGCTTTTGTCTGGCCTTTGTGACTGATGAGAAGAACATCGCAATTGTGGAAAATGTGGGAGTTCGGTGGGAATGATCCACACTGGCTGTCTAGATTGAACAGCGGACCCCGGCCTAACTGTTCACTTCGAAGTGCAAGTGTTCACAGAACAGACAAGTGCTATTTGTAAATGAGAATGTCAATTCTACCCCAGTGCTTAGTAAGGTGCCTGGGAGAAGCTGTGTGGTTCAGTGGAAAGAGCCCGGGCTTTGGAGTCAGAGGTCATGGGTTCAAATCCTGACTCCACCAATTGTCAGCTGTGTGACTTTGGGCAAATCACTTCACTTCTCTGGGCCTCAGTTTCCTCATCTGTAAAATGGGGATGAAGACTGTGAGCCCCCTGTGGGACAATCTGATCACCTTGTAACTTCCCCAGCACTTAGAACAGTGCTTTGCACATAGTAAGCGCTTAATAAATGCCATCATTATAATAAGCACCTAACAAATACCATTAAAAAATAGTGTACTGAAGTGTTTTTTAAATCCCCATTTCCCTTCAAGTTGCTCAAGGATTGAGGTGATAGTTTTATTCTTCTTATGTGACTCCCTGAGAACTCATGCAGTGCTCTACTAGATTGGGAACTCCTTGATAGCAGCTGTCTTGATGACCAGCTCTATTGGGTAATACTCTCCCAGGCTCTTAGTACAGTGCTCTGCAAACAGTAAGCCCTCAATAAGTACCATTAATGGATTGATTGATAACCCGCAGTATATGCCCCCTTGATATTTTTGACTGACTGGGGGTGTGATTGTGAATTAGTACAGTGCTCTGCACACAGTTAGTGCTTAATAAATTCGATTGAATCGAGTTAATAGGGAGTAACGGCTAAAAGGTTTCAGGTTATCGAGGAGTTCTTGTTCCAGCTCACCTGATGACCAACAAAACATAACATAACATAACATGACAGTGACCTAACATAATGAATGCTTTGAGAATTGATTAGAATTTGCCCATCCACCTCCACTCACGGTTTCAATCTCCATTTTACAGATGAGGCAACTGAGACATGGAGAAGTTAAGTGATTTGACCAAAGTCACACAGCATACAAATGGTGGAACCGGGAACAGAACCCTAAAGTACAGATATTTTCATATATTTTCATACATAATGTGGGGCTGGGACTTGGACACTATTTCTCACATGTGCTGCTGATTTCATCCTTTTCACCTTTCAGTCCATTGCAACATGATATTCACACTCCTGCATTTTGTTTTGACCAAAATGACCCTGGTCCTTTTCCATTTGACAAACTCTGTTCCCTCATCCTCTGCATCTTCTCCCAGAAATTGTGTGGGGGTCTCACTCTTAGCAATGCCAGGTTAGTCTCTTGGATCTGGGGCTGATGTTGGTTCAGCTTGCATCCCAGAAATATTCCGAGGTCATTCCCAAGCACATGACCACCGGTTTGTTTATCATCTTTTTCGGTGACGGTGTTTGATATTTGTTAGTGTGTGTTTTACAAGTAGAACACTCTCCCCAGCAGAGAACATTTAGGTCATATTTGCTGTCCATAGGACTTAAGTGTTTTTGCGATTCTGCCATAGAAATGTGAATATTCATAGATTCTCCCCATTTCACAGGTCTAGGGGTAAACAGAGTGTTAGGAAAAGGTTCCACTGACTTCTTAGCTCATTGTTTCATCATCAGGATTTTCTCTAACTCTCCTGGCAGTTGTGAGCACTGTTAAATTATGACCCATTCTCTTTCTCCTTCTTGGGCTTGTCACAGAGCTATCTCCAATTTCTGGACTGATGCAGAGTTAACAATTTTCTGTCACCTTTCACTTTTTTTTGGCTGAAAATGACATTAGAATGAAACGTATCCGTGATGTTTTCTGAGCCCTGCTATTATTCCCAACAGATACTCAAAGGGCCTTTTACTTAAACCGAATTCCTTCTGAGAAAGGCAGATTTCAGAGTCAGAGCATTTAGCCGCTGCTTTGCTGAAACGTTTCAGGGATGTGGTATTTTGACTTGATATATAACCGGAGAGAGAGAGATGGTAGCTTTGCAACTGCTATTAGTGTTAATGGGAGCTTCGTGGGATAAGCCTCATGCTGAGAAGAGTGTACTACTAATTGTGTTCCTGGAGTCCTTTGGGACTTGTGCGGGGATGATGTATTTATGGTAGGGTCTTTTGGTGACAACTCACCTTAACAATAAAATAAAGGCAAGACGGTAAAGGAATTGGATGAGTGAGGCTGAATTGGACATCAACAATACTGCCTCGAGGAATAGACTTCCAAGGGTGCCAGCTGTCAACGTTCTGGAGTTGGGCCGGTCCATTTCTGAGCGGTGCCATCTTTGGAGTAATACATCACTACTATGTCTCACCTTGATGATGTATGACACTAATACATCCTTATAGCCGGAGTGCACTCTAATGATGTATTGCCCTAATACATCACAGACAGAGTTCACCCGGGTGATGTATTAGTGCCCCGAGAATGTATTACTCAAATGGTGGCATTGTTCATGGATAAAACCAAGCCAAAGAGTGGATTCAATTTAATTATAGTACAAACGGTAGTCCTATGCCAAGAGGCACTTTGGCACCAAACTTCTGGCACCCAGTAAAAATATGACTTGCATTTCCCAAGCCATTGGGTAGCTTACAATGCACCATGAGGAAGTGTGCCATAATTTTTAAAGAAATAATTTTTCAGAGAGGAAATATTGGAAGGGGAATTTCACGAGAGAAAGCGAGCCAGGAGGAGCTTGCTTTGCTCCAGTGCTTTGGAGAAGGCAGCAGAGTGGAGCCCGGAGCCAAGTGCTGCTTTTTAATTTGGGTTCGGCTCAAGCGGAGGGCGAATGCGGGGATCAGTGCTGGTTACCTGGAGACTGGAAGCTTTGACTCCACTTGGTGAGCTTTAAGCCAACAGAGCTGCTTAATCATTGGATAAGGGACTTTGGAAGCTGCTGAAGTTGTAGAATCCTGGAATGAGTAGAGACACAGTGCCCAAATCCTTCCCGCATTCTTTCCAGCAATCAATCAACCAAGCAGTAGTATTTACTGAGCACTCACTGTGGGCAGAGCACTGCATTCAGCACTTGGGAGAGCATAGTACAACAAGAATCAGTAGACACGTCCCTGCCCACAGAGAGCTTTCAATCTAGAAGATGAGTTTACAGCCTAGAGGCCCACCACAAACACATTCCCTTCTCCTGACCCTCTCCACGTCTCCACAATACCCCAGTTGCAGGCCTGTTTCACAAGTTCTTAAGAAATAATAATGGCATTATCCTTGGCTCCCCTTTCTTTCAACCTCTTTAATCAGTCAATCAATCAATGATATTTATTGAGCACTTACTATAAGCAGAGCATTGTGTTAAGCACAGGGGATAGTACAATACAGAGGCAGTGTTTCCCAGTGGATAGAGCCTGAGCCTGGTGTCAGAAGGACCTGGGTTCTGATTCAGGCTCTTCCACTTGCCTACAGTGTGACCTTGGACAAGTCACTTTGGTGCTTCAGTTTGCTCATCAGTAAAATGGTGGGGAAGACTGTAAGCCCCATGAGGGACAGGCTTGTGTCCATCCTGATTAGCTTGTATTTACCCAGTGCTTAGAGCAGTGCTTGACACATAGTAAGTGCTTAACAAATACCATTATTATTATTTAAAATACTATAGATTTGGTTGATCTAATTTGAAAGATCAAACTCCAAATTCTGTAAATTTTCTTCACAACATCTCCAGAACCTGCCCTTTCCTCTTCATCAAAACCACCACCATGCTTGTCCAATAACTTTTAATTTTAATGGTATTTGTTAAGTGATTACTATGTGCCAAGCACTATGCTAAGTACTGGGGTAGACACAAGATACTCAGGCTGGACACAGTCCATGTACCTGTCTCACTTGGCTCCTTGCAGATAATCCCTGTCTCACTTGGGGCTCACAGTCTAAGAAGAAGGGAGTAGGATTAAACCTGTATTTTACAGATGGGGTAACTGAGGGCCAGAGAAGCTAAGTCACTTGCCCAAGGTTTCCTAACAGGTAAGAACCTGAATTAGAACCCACACTCTCCCACTTGGATACTCTTTCAAAAGCATCATTTTGTACACTTCTCCCCACTCCTCAAAAACCTTCAGTGGTTACCCACCCCATTCCTCCTCTAGCAGAAACTCCTGATTGTTGATTTTAAGGCACTCAATTAACTCTCTCCCTTTTAATAATAATGTTGGTATTTGTTAAGCACTTACTATGTTTCAAGCACTGTTCTAAGCACTGGGGTAGATACAAGCTAATCAGGTTGGACACAGTCCCTGTCCTGCACAGGGCTCACAGTCTTAATCCTCATTTTACAGATGAAGTAACTGAGGCATGGAGAAGTGAGTTGACTTGCCCAAGGCCACACAGCAGCCAAGTGGCAGAGCCGGTATTAGAACCCAGGTCCTCCTGACTTCCAAACTCATGCTGTATCCACTAGGCATGATGCTCTACTTGTCCTCCGTACTCCATTACATCGCTGCTTGCACACTTTGCTCCTCTCAAGCCCCCCTACTCAGAGCACCTCATTCTCATCTCACTTGCCACTGGCTTCTTTCTCACACCCTCCCCTCTCTCATGGACTACCTCCCATTTTACATCCAACAGTCCAAAGTTGTCTCCACCTTCAAAGCCCTTCTGAAATCATACCTTCTCCAGGAAGCCTTCTGTGATTAATCCCCACTCTACTCCCCTCAGATCAACTACCACTTCAGCACTTCTGCATCACCTAAGCACTTGTGTACTTTGCCTCAACTCTCAGCACTTATGTACATATCTTTGTACTCTGTTAATAATAATAATGATGATGGCATTTGTTAAGTGCTTACTATGTGCCAAGCACTGTTCTAAGCACTGGGGTATATACAACGTAATCAGGTTGTCCCACTTGGGGTTCACAGTCTTAATCCCCATTTTACAGATGAGGTAACTGAGACACAGAGAAGTTAAGTGACTTGCCCAAAGTCACACAGGTGATAATTGGTGGAGTTGGGATTTGAATCCATGACCTCTGACTCCCAAGCCCATGATCTATCCACTGAGCCACGCCGCTTCTCTATTGTTTTCCCCTACCCGTAATTTATTTTATCATCTGTCTCCCCTAATAGATTGCATGCTCCTTGAGGTCAGGGGTCATAACTACTAACTGTACTGTAGTCTCCCAAGCCCTTAGTAGTGATCTCTGAAGAGAGTAAGGAGCTCAAGAAATACTACCGATTCACTGATTGATTGAGTGGAAAGTCTTGGGAATTTTTCACCAATGGCTTCTCTTGCAGAATTAATTTCACAGATATGATGGAACTTGGCAGCCGTCCTCGTTCTATGGCATGTATCTGTGCATTAAGAGAACGGTATACATTAACTACCCACAGCCAAGCCAAGCCAAGCCATACATCCATTAAAGGAGAAAAATGCCCCAAATCCAAATCTGCACTGAGTCAATACTCTTCGGGATCCCTAAAAGAAACGTGATGTGTTTAATAATCTCAGTAAGCCACCATGCATGTGTGTATTTTGCTTCTCAAAATTGGTGGTATGCTTGATATATGTCTCCAAATACCCATTCTCACTGTGGATACCTGCTGTAGCGGGGAAGTGACATGGCACTCAGGCAAACAAGTAAGGAAGCAAAATATTCTGGAGACTCAGGGATGCTCAGTGAAAAAACAACAACAACAAAAAACAGCTGAGACTTTACGGAGACAACGGACCTATATCGCTCAATGTCCTTTGTTTATGAAGAAGACACTCCTGAAGGTGATGTTCATTTACGTTTTGCTACCGGGCTTAATGTTTGCTAACGCTGGCAATGCTTTTTATTTTGCCTCCTTTTCTCTCCTTATAAAGCTCTTGCTTGAAGAGAGTTGCTTCCTTTTGATGGCAGTGTGGTCCAACCTGGTCTATATGTCAGCCAATCAGTGGTATTTATTGCGTACTTACTACATGCAGAACACTGTACTGAGCTCTTGGGAAGACGATAATGCAACTGAATTCCTCAGCAACTGACTTCCAGTTTTCCTTTGGGAGACAGCATTGCCTGAGGCTTCGCTTTACTTTGACCTTAGAAGTTTCCAGGGTCCTCCTTGCTATTTCTTTCCCAATTTCAGCTCCCTATGCACCAGCTATTTGGGTATCCTGTTGGCTCTCATTCTCCCCACGTGTCTTACTCAGTGTAATTGTGTTAAGCTGGGCAGGACTTAGATGATAGGAGACCAACTACATCCCAGGATTTTCAAAACTTAATTGTTCGGATCAACTTGGCATGTAACAATCAAATAATGGTGTTTTTAGAGTGCTCACTGTGTACAGAGTACTATACTACATGCTTGGGTGAGTACAATATAACAATATTTATATAACAACATTATATAAATATTTAAAACTATGTTGGTAGACATGTTCCCTGCCCACAAGGATCTTACATTCTTAGTGGGGAGAAAGACACTTATTCAAATTAAGAAATTATGGCTATGGACCTAAGTGCTGTGGGGATGAGGGCAGGGTGAATGGGTTTAATGGGCACATTAATGGGCATTAATGCCCATTGCTTAATGGGCAAAGTGCCTAAGTGATGCAGAAGGGGGAGGGCATGGAGGAAAAGAGGACTTAGATGGGAAAAGCCTTTCTGAGGAGATGTGATGTGAATCAGTCAGTCAGGAGCATGGTTATGCTACTTGAGCAGTGGCTTCAAATTGGGATTGGGCTACCAAAGCCTTCGGACGAACAGTGACAGATCCTGCCGAAGGCAGATGCAGCGGCGAAGTAAGGAGATATTTTACTTACATGAGAAACAGCAAGACACAGCAAATAGAGCATAGGCCTGGGAGTCAGAAGGTCATGGGTTCTAATCCTGCCTCCGCCATTTGTCTGCTGTGTGACCTTGGGCAAGTCACTTCACTTCTCCGTGCCTCAGTTCCCTCATCTGTAAAGTGGGGATTGAGACACTTAGTGCCACGTGAGACAGGGACTGTGTCCAACTCGATTTGCTTGTACCCAATCCAGTGCTTGGTCAGTGCCTGGCACACAGTTAGTGCTTAACAAATACTATAATAATAATAATAATAATTATTATTATTGTCAGTCCTCTGTCTGTCTCTTCAGTCACACCATGAACATCTATAGGACATTACCATCAGTTGCATCTCCTTGAAAAGTGAAGCATCTATTTAAGCAGACAGATTAATAGGGAGGCATAAATGCAAGCACATTTATACACAAACCTAGGCATTACACACCTTCACACACTGCCTTAAAGCTGGTGGGCTTCACAAATCACATATTCCATCTCACTGGGAATTTACTGAGCCTTCAAAAATAAAGGTTAATTATGTTACCTATAGCAAAATTAAGGTGCTCTCTCATTTTTAGGGACGATGGTAAGTTCTTTCTGGATATTAATTAGTGTGCTGTTTTGTAGTACTTAAACCACTTGGGGCCTCATCTTACCAAAGCTGGTGCTTTTGATCAGCCAGCCTTTTCTTTTTGTACAGTTCGGGCGGTGGAAGACAGAAGGTGGAAGATACATTTGCAAAAATCTCCACAATTCTCTCTCTCGCTCACCTTTAGAGGTGGACAATGGCAGTCAAAGGAATTCTTTTACTTTTGTTCTGCCAGAAATGATCTTACTGCGGGTATTGTGCACAGCACTTCATTTTCACATCAGAGGATTTTGCCTTTTGACTTATGAAGAGACCAGGGCAGAAAAGTGAAATAACTTGCCAAGCATCACTTGGATTTTAGGAGGAAGAGAAAAAATCTGAGTAGAAGAACCCACCATATGCTGGCTTTCTGTATGTTTGCAAAAATCACATTTGTTTTGCCAACTTTCATGGGCAGAGAGACCTTGCTTTCCCCCCAATACAGATTGACTCACAGCAAGTAAAAATCCTGCCAAGCTCTGTAGACTTCCACCTGCCAATATGCTTTGCGGGACTAGGCACAGAGAACAGCCCTTGTTGTGAAGGAATTAATGGCTTTTGTTCCTTTGCAGAGCTCTTAGTGTTCTATGCTCTTGTTCTCACTCAGTGATACCACTGGATCTGGCATTTGGGTTTTTCCCCAGAATGTGATTTCTTTGTACAGTATGTCTTTGAGGATTGATGAAGTCTCTGCAGATAAAGGAGTGATTTAGAATAGGCCCTATATATCTCTTGCTCATCTGGACCTGTGGCATGTCCATCTTTGAGGGGAAACTTGACCCATCTACTTATAATTACTATTTTTTCTTGTTAGATCTGGTCTTTTATTATTTGAAAACTCATTTAGTCCTTAACAGGAGGCATTTCCTAGTTTAAAAAGAAAAGTATCCTTTGTGAGTAAAAATGAAGCCTGCCTTTCCTCGTCCCCCTGCCCCTTCCCACGTTTCTGCACTGGTTTTTCAAATTTCCAAAGAAAAGACCAAAATCACCAAGAGTCAAGGGCTAAGGATGAAGGGAAAGGAAGCTGAGGAAACCACGAGGGCGGGAGGCAGAATTTTAATGGGCTTTGGAGTGGCTTGCAGAGTTGAGGACAGTATAGATAGGAGGGAGGGAAAAGGGAGAATCGGAAAGGTCATCCGGGCAACAAGGCATTAGAGGGAATAAATCCATCCTAGTCCAGGATAATCCCTTACTGCCATTTAGGTTTGCTAGGCATTTGCATTCAGGGCCTCTGCAAACATTCAAATGGAAATGATAATCTTCTTCTTTCATCCCAAAGCTCTGTCCGCCCAGCCACTAGCCATCTGATCTGGGAATGGAGGGGAAAATCTGGGTGGAATTTTATTTTTGTATTTGATCTGTGTATGATCGTTACACAGCAGCATTATAAAGCGATGGAAGTCCCCTAAGGGCAATTGAGTGTATGTAGAAGGTTCTGAGGGGCCAGCCAGTTAGAGAAAGTGATGATGAAAAGTCCAAATTCTTCTCATTTTTTCTCTTCTTTCTCCCTCACCATTGCATTCTGTTTACACCCACATTAGCTTAGCAGTGCACTATGGAAAAATAGTTGAACAATCTGGAGCACTTAAGCTGTACGATCCACTCCCTCAAGGGCAAGAACAGAGCCATTTTGAAAGAGCATGGATATGACTGGCAAAAGATCTAAGTTCAAGCCTCGGCTCTGCTACTGACCTGCTCTGTGATCTTGGGCAAACTCAACCTCTCTGTGCCTCAATTTCTTCACCCGTAAAATGGAGGTAATAATACTTCTCCCTCAATTAATCAATTGTATGTATTGAGAGCTTACTGTGCGTGGAATGTTGAACTAAATGCTTGGGAGAGCACAGTATACCAATTGGTAGCTATGCTCACAGCCCACAGTGAGCTTACAAAGATGTGGAGAGGGCAGAAATTAGAAGGGCAGTTTAAAAGTGCTTTGAAAAATTAAAGTACTCTATGCATTCAAGTTGGAAGAAACTTCAGCCCAAGTCCTTGATTGTCAGGTCGAATTTCACCTTCGGCCCAAAGGGACACCGAATAAACATCAGGATTCATAACTGCAGCTGCTTTTTTAGAGAGGACCTGATGGCCGATCGGGAGTCGATGAGACAAACGCCATCTCCCCGAACCCTGAAGGTTTGAGGTTATTTATTTAGCTGATGCTAGTAGGGAGGAAGGGATTGTCTGGCTAACGCAAGACATTGGGGTTTATGGATGGACTTGAACAGACAGCGAGCAAAGGTTGTGCACAGTTGCCGTGACGAGCACCCGGGAATGACAGAGGTCAGATCTGGGAGGCTAATTTCTTGGATGGTTAGAGCCAAGCTTAATAGCAGCCTTGGTGAGGACAGTGATTGAGCTCACCGCTAGCGGAACCTACAATTTAGGTCAAGGAAATGGTCGAGGCTAACGGCTATGTGGGCATGTGTGTCTCCGTATTGGAATCCCTGTGTGTGTGTGAAGGCTTTAGGGGAGGGAGCAGAGAGGAGAGCAGAGGGCAGGAGGGGGAATGGGCCATAGAGAGAGCACGGGCCTGGGAGTTGGAAGGACCTGGGTTCTAATCCCGGCACTGCCACTTGTCTGCTGTGTGTCCTTGGGCAAGTCACTTCACCTCTCTGTGCCTGTTACCTCAGCCGTAAAATGGGGATTAAGACTGCAAGCCCCACGTAGGTCAGTAACTGTGTCCAACCTGATTAGCTTATATCTACCTCAGCGCTTAGAACAGTACTTGACACATAGTAAGTACTTAACAAATGCCATCATTTTTATGATTATTATCATTACTCGTAAGTGGTGCTGGCAGGCTTTTAGGAAGACACATTACAGAAGAAAATAAGAGATGTGATTACTAGGTCAGACCAATGGTCCACCTGCCCAGGAGCCTGTAAACTCACTGGGGTCAGGGATCATATCTCCTAACTCTGTTGTACTGTACTTTCCCAAGCACTTAGTACAGTACTCTGCACACAGTAAGGATTTAATGAATGCCGTTGATTGATTGATGGAGTCTGTCTCTAATAGTGACAGCAGTAAACTTGGAAACATCAGATAATGGTTACCCTCCTAATAGCAATTCTCATAGTAATAGCCTTAACTTTCCTCTCTGTATCACTGACTTCCATCTAGTAACCCAGTCGCTTGCCCACTTATTTATCCAAGCCCCTCTTGGACCTACCTATATTTCTACCTGCACAAATTCCTGTGAGAATGAATCCCATATGCTTTGCCACCTCCTGTGTGAAGGAGTATTTCCATTCTGTTTGTTGTTTCACTTTATCATGCATGTTATTATTTCCTTGCAGGTTCTTTCTGAAAAAAAAAAAAATTTGATTTGTTAAGCACTTACCGTGTGACACATATTGAGGTAGATACTGTACAATCAGATTAGATACAGTTCCTGTCCTTCATGGGGTGCAGAGTCTAAGGGGGTGGTGGAAAACAGGTATTTAATCCCTGTTTTTCAGATAATAATAATAATAACACTTGTTAAGCACTCACTATGTGCAAAGCACTGTTCTAAGCGCTGGGGGGGATACAAGGTGATCATGTTGTCCCACGTGGGGCTTACAGTCTTAATCCCCATTTTACAGATGAGGTAACTGAGGCTTAGAGAAGTTAAGTGACTTGCCCAAGGTCAGACAGCAGACATGTGGGGGAGCCGGGATTAGAACCCATGACCTCTGACTCCCAAGCCCATGCTCTTTCCACTAAGCCATGCTGTTTCCCCATGAGGAAACTGAGGCACAGAAAATGTAAGTGACTTGCCCAAGATCTCGCAGCTAGCATGTGGTGGAGCTAGGGTTATAACCCTGCTTTACTGACTCTCAGTTCTTAGCTCTTGCTGCTAGCCCATGTTGCTTATAGGTTGCAAGGTCTCCGAAAAGTAGGGTTTTTATTTAAATTACCATCTTTGTACCTTACCTACAAAGTTCTTCCCACAGAGTAATCACTAAAACACATAGCGTGAATTCAATCGGTCAGTCCATCAGTCAGTGGTATTTATTGAGCACTTACTGTGTGCTTGGCGGAGTACAATACAGTAAAGTTGGCAGACAAAATCTCTGCTTACAATCAGTGTCAGTCAATCATATTTATTGAGCGCTTACAGCGTGCAAAGTACTGCACTAAACGCTTGGAAGAGTACCATTCAACAATAAACAGAAACATTACCTGCCCACACTGAGTTCACAGTCAAAAGTGAGTTTACTCTAACAACTATCTTCTACTATAACTGCTAATTCTCCTACTATTACTACTACTAATAATATGATCATTAAAACTTAATAGTAGTAGTATTTATCAAGCGCCTACTGAGTGCCGAGCATAGTACTAAGCATTGGGAAAGAATACATAGTGAAAATGATTCCACTATTTCTGTCCCTTCAGGAGCTCACAGTCTAGGAATTTAATAGGTGTCCTCTCCATCTTGGTAGGCTGAAATCTGGTAAACAACAATTCTGTGCTGTTGAATCAATCAATCAATTATATTTATTGAGCACTTAATGTGTTCAGAGCACTGTGCTAAGCACTTGGAAGAGTACAATACAACAGAGTTGGTAGACACATTCCCTGCACACAGCTCACAGCCTAGAGGGGCAGATAGACATTAATATGAATGAATAAATTACTGATATGTTCATAAGTGCTGTGGGGCTGAGGGAGGAGTGAATAAGGGAGCAAATCAGGGCAATGGGGAAGTGAGAAAAGAGAAAATAAGGGCTTAGGGAAGGCCTTGTGGAAGAGATGTGCCTTTAATAAGGCTTTGAAGGTGGGGAGATTATCAGTTGGCTATGGAGATGGAGGGTGTGGGCAAGATGAGATTGAGATACTGTGAGTAGTGTCCTCATATCAGACAAATAATTGCTCTCCCCCACTTCAAAACCTATTGAAGACACATCTCCTCCAAGAAGCCTTCCTTGACTAAGTCCTCCTCTCCTCTTCTCCCACTTCCTTCTGCACCACTCTTACTTGCTCCTTCATTCATCTTCCCTCTCATCCCCACAGAAAATATGTATTTATCTGTATATATCTGTAATGTATTTATTTATCTATTCATTTCTATTAATGACTGTGAGCTTGTTGTGGGCAGGGAATGTGTCTGTTTGTTTTTATATTGTACTCTCCCAAGAGCTTAGTGTAGTGCTTTGCACACAGTAAACTCTCAATAAATATGATTGAATGAATGTTGGAATTAGAGGAGCAAAGTGTGTGGGCTGAGTTGTAATAGGAGAGCAGCAAGGAGTGGGCAAGGTGATTGAGTGCTTTAAGGCCAATAGTGTGGAGTTTCTGTTGATGAGGAGGTGGATGGGCAGCCACTGGAGGTTCTTGAGGAGCGGAGAAACATGGACTGAACGTTTCTGTAGAAAGATGATCCAGGAAGCGGAGTGAAGTATAGACTGCAGTGGGGAGAGACAAGAGGCAAGGAGGTCAACAAGGAGGCTGTTACAGTAATCAAGGTTGGACAGGATACGTAGTTGGATCAGTGTGGTAGAAATTTGAATGCAGAGGATTTTAGAGATGTTATGAAGGTGGGACCGACAGGATTTAGTGATAGATTAATTATATGGGTTAAAGGAGAGAGTGGAGACCAGGATAACACCAAGATTACGGGCTTGAGAGACAGGAAGGATTGGTGGTGCTGTCTACAATGATGGGAAAATCAGAGGGAGGACAGGATTTGGGTGGGAAAACCAGGAGTTCTCTTTTAGACATGTTAAGTTTGAGATGTTGGTGGGACATGCAAATAGAGATGTCTTGAAGACAGGAGAAATTGCAGGACTGCAGAGCAGGAAGGAGATCAGAGCTGGGGATGTAGATTTGAGAATCATCTTCATGTTCCTGTCAAGACCCTACAAGATTTAGTAAACTTTAATCATGCCCCCTGTCAACTTATGTCTTCCTGACTAAAGAATTCTAATTCTTTTATTGTGTCCTCACAAAGAAGCTTCCCAGGTTTCCAGTATTTTCCTTGCCCTTTTTTGATTGTTATCTTACTCTATCATGTCCTGAGTTGCAGGGAACAGAAGTGTACACTGTGATGATGATGATAATAATAATAATAATATTTGGGGTACTTGTTAAGCACTTACTATGTGCCAAGCACTCAACTAAACGCTGGGGTAAACACCAGGTAACCAGGTCCCAAAAGGGGCTCACAGTCTACGTAGGAGGGAGAGCAGGTTTTGAATCCCTATTTTGCAGATGAGGAAACTGAGACACAGATGAGTGAAGTTACTTGCCCAAGGTTACACAGCAGATTAGTGGCAGAACTGAGATTAGAACCCAGGTCCTCTGATTCCCAGTCCCCTGCTCTTTCCCCTAGGCCACACTGTTTTCCTGATTTGATGTGGCAAAATTGTGCCTTTTGTTTTGTTTTCTATCCACTTCCTGATGACGTTTAGCATTTAGATACCATTTTTGGTTGCTGCCGACTAAGGGTAGATGCTTTTAGCAATTAAGATTTAAAGAGTTTAAGAAGTGACACTGTCTAGTGGAAAGAACATGAGGCTTGGAAGAGAGGGGACCTGGGTTCTAATCCTGGTTGCACTATTTGCCTGTTGTGTGAGGCTGGGCAAGTCACAACTTCATCATGCTTCAATTTCCTCATCTGCAAACTGGGGAGTCAGAACCTGTTCTCTCCCCTGCTTACTCTGTGAGCCCATACGGGACAATGACTGCCCTTCCTGATTATGTTTCATCGATCTCAGTTCTCCGTATGGTGTGGGCACATAGTAAGCACTTAACAAATATCACAATTGAATGATATTAAATTAATATCACAATTAATATCACAATGACAACAAGATCTCTTTCCTGAGAAGTACGCCAAGCCTACTCCCCTGCACTTGCAATTTAGATGCTTTTCCCTAAGTGGATTCTCTATACTTTCTCAGATTGGTGCTCTTTTGACATTTTTTATCATACCGGGTATTATGAGGTCTTTTTGGAATTTATCTCCACCTTCCCAGGATCCCACTGTCTGGAAGTGCTTAGTGTCAATTTTTTGATGGTATTTGATTAGCACTCCCTACGTGCCAGGCACTGTACTGAGGTCAATAAAACATAATCAGGTTGTACATCATTCATGTCCCTCATGGGGCTCACAGTCTTAATCCCCATTTTACAGTTAAAGTAACTGAGGCATAGAGAAGTTAAGTGACTTTTTCAAGGTTGCACATCTGACAAGTGATGGAGCTGGGTTTAGGAGCCAGGTCCTTCTGACTTCCAGGCCCGTTGAGATTTCCCTGTTCACTTCCTTTCCCAGATCATTTATGAAGATGTTAAGCAAAGATAGTCCTAGATTGTTCCCCGAGGGACCCCACACTTTATATTTCTACGTTTGTGGAAGTGGCTGCTTCTCCCTATCTTTTATTTCCTAACTTTTAGCTAGTTTTCTATCCATGATGGCCTGAATATCTATCGTTAAATATACCAGAGCCATCTGCTTCATTTCAGCTCAAAGAAGCAGGCGCGTCAAACAAAACATCTTGTTGTCATTCGATCCAAGTGATGCAAACAAGAGATGGCAGATGTAATCTATGCATCTTGCGTGAACAGCAAAGCACTAAATGCTATGGAAAGCAATGGGAAGAGAAAAATTTGATTTTTGTTTTCCAGGGTACCACAGAAGAAATCTGGCTTTATGGACAGAGAGCCTACTGTCTGGTGAATTCTTCAGATTGAGCAGTTTCGAGCCTGCTTATCAATGCTACTGTTTCCTCAGTCAGGTGTACTAAGGCTTAGATTAGCACTACTAGCAAAGAGGGAGGAGGGAGGATGGGACTCTCTCCACAGTCAGGTCAAACGTGGGCAGTCAGGGTTTCAGAACGGTACACTTCACATTTCTCAGGAGTCTCGCTTCTCTCCGGAGAGAAGCGAGACTCCTTAAAACCGCATCCTGGCTTCTGAAACCAGATTCTCACCCACTCCCAACCTTCCCTAACCCCTAACATCCTCCTGACCACTTTCAATCTGGTGCTAGGGATTCATCAGGAAGATTTTCCCCCATTTCAGATTGTGGGGAATACTCAAAAGGCAGATTTGCCCACTCATGACCACCTACCTGGGGGAACAAATCAGAAGAAGGAGCATGAGGGGCATATTGTAAACCAATATTTTCATTGAAAGAATACAAACAATAAAGGTTTCAAGGAAGCCTATTATTTTCTGTGGTAGTCATAGATTAGCAAGCGCCTCGTGTATTTCTTCCGAGGAGGTTGCAGACTAACGGTGGGGGAAGAAAGGGAGAAGAACAGAGATAGAAACACATAAGTGAAACTTCATATTTATTTACAATTTTCACCTTTATATGTAATAAATTTCCTGCTCTGCTAATGCAGTTAAATCCTACAGAAAAGTAATGAATACATGAATTACTTGTACACATTTCTTTCAGCTTGAAAGGTTTCCTGTGGCGGTTCTGAAGGCATTCCCTGTATTTTATGACATCAAGAGGCTAATGGTATTTCTATTTTCCTCATCATTTGTTTGAATCATTTGGCACAAGTGCCAGCAAAATGATTTCACAATAAGTGAATAAGTGGTAAAATTAAATGAGGTTTTAGAAGTAAAAAAAAAAAAGGAAGTTCTGAAAGGAAAAAAAAACTTTATAAAAGATGAAATCCCTGTTGATGGTATAGAGAGTGGACAGGTACTCCCAAGGTGGGATGACTTCAGTGAGGTAAACAGTCACTGAGGGTTCCACCTCTTCTGTTACGTGGCGGGGAGGAATGGCACTAAAGACTATCCCTTTCAGGGGGCTTGTTGTCCGGAAGAAGGTTGACCTATTATCTCGTTTCTTAGAAAAGTGCAGGGAATAAAACAATTTCTCAACAAAACCCACAAATATCATTATTAACTATCATATTAATATAATATTATTTGTTAACAATACTGTTATTATTGATAATAATAATGCATCCCAGAGGGAAGACAGGACTTCTTAATCTCTAGGATGATTGGAAGGTTGTAGCCACTTTCCACGCAGAGATGCTTGCCTGGAGGGATACAGCACCGGAGGACTGTCAACACTCTTTGCTCTCTAAACTGTTCACTTGTTCTGTTTGATTTGTTTAGTCTGTTCTGATTCACTTGAGTTGTCCACCTTTCCCTAAGGGGGACTCCTCTCACTAACCTACACTAGAGTTGGTGAGCCCCTCATTGTCCTGAGACCCTGTGGGAGTCAAGATACATTATCCTTGATAGCATTTAGTATAGGCCTTTATACACTGTGAGCACTTATACAATGATGTTGTGGTATTTGTTAAGCTGTTACTCTGTGCAATGCACTAGTGGAGCAGTGTGGCTTAGTGGAAATTCCTTACCACAGATTTTAGAGCACTCCGTTACCTTACCCTCTCCTACCTTAGCTCCCTGATTTCCTTCTATAATCCAGCCCACACATCTGTCTCACCTCTGACCTCTTGCCCTCATTCTGCCTCTACCCTGGAATGCTCTCCCTTTTCATATCTGACGGACAGTCACACTTCTCACCCTCAAAGCCTTATTAGGAACATATCTCCTCCAAGACGCCTTCCCCGACTAAGAACTCATCTCCTCTTCTCCCATCCCCTTCTGCACTGCCCTAGTACTTCATTCATTCAATCATATTTATTGAGCACTTACTGTGTGCAGGGCACTGTACTAAGCACTTGGGAAGTACAAATTGGCAACATATAGAGACGGTCCCTACGCAACAGCAGGCTCAGTACTTGGATTTGCTCCCTTTACTCACCCCTCCCTCTGCCCCACAACACTTATCTACATATTTGTAGTTTATATATCTATTAATGGCCAAATAATAATAATATTAATAATAATAATGATAATAATTATGGCATTTGTTAAACACTTACTATTTGCCAGGTACCGTATTAAGCCCTGGGTAGATACAAGGTTATTAGGTTGGACATAGTCCCTGTCCCACATGGGGCTCACAGTCTTAATTCCCATTGTACAGATGAGGTAATTGATGGCACAGAGAAATGAAGTGACTTGCCCAAGGTGACATTGCAGACAAGTAGCAGAGGTGGGATTAGAACCCAGGTCCTCTAATTCCCAGGCCAGCGTTCTTTCCACTAGGCCATGCTGCTGTTCTGTAAACTAGTTGTGGTCAGGGAATGTGCATACTAACTCTTTGATACTGTACTCTCCCAAGCACTTAGTACAGTGCAATCCACAACAATAAGCACTTGATAAATACGATGAGTTCTAATCCCATCTCTGCCATAAATCAGATTTGTGACCTTCTAACATTTCATCTTGCTACTTTCAGATATGCTATCTGGGAGGAATAATATCTAATCCTGCCCTTGTGTGCTATGTAAAATACATAATTTTGGTCTAAGTGGAAAAACCAGTGGCCTGGGAGTCAGAGGACCTGGGTTCTAATTTCCTCTCTGCTTTTTGTCCGCAATGTGACCTTGGGTAAGTCACTTAATTTCTCCGTGCCTCAGGTTTCTCACCTGTAAAATGGGGATTAAGTCAGTGAACTCTCTGTGGGACAGGGACTGTGTCCAACCCAATTACCGTGTATCTACCCCCACACTTAATACAGTGATTGGCACACAGTAAGTGTTTAACAAACATCACAATTATTATTATTGTTATTATTGTGAAAACTCACATTACAGCAAAATCCTAGTACCCTAAATTACCTCTTAGCAGTTGGAAGGAATTGGGACTCCTCCTAAAATGCTTCATTTACATCCCGGGACTAACTTTAGGGATTGGGAGAATTGAGTTTAATGGCATCAAAGAGTGTCAACCAATATGCTAGTTCATCTATAATTTTCCCATAATATTTTCTCTCCAGTCTCCATGGAAATAAGGGAGGAGTAAATGAGCTGTCGGGTGAGCAAATGCAAAGTAGTGCACTTAGAGAACACTCCGAAGACCAAATCCACATTAGAACTATAGTCTCTGAACCATCTGTCATTAATATGGAGCGAAATCTTGGAATCATTGTTGACTTTTCTTTTAAATCATTGGTGCAATAGCAGGCAAAAAGGCCAAATGATTGGTGGGCATCATCGAAAAAGGGATGGAAAATAAAATTGAAAAAGTAGTTTTGTCACTTTGTACAAATCTGGTATCCAGACACCTGGAACACTTACAGAAGAGTGGCTTAATTATGATATTTGTTAAATGCTTACTATGTGTCAAGCACTCTTCTAAGTGCTGGAATAGATACAAGTTAATCAGGTCAGATAGAGTCCATATGGCACATGGGGCTGACAATCTGAGTAGAGTGGAGAAATTAATTCAATTATGTTTATTGAGTGTTTGCTGTGTGCAAAGCACTATACTAAGTATTTAGGAAAGTACAACATAACAATAAACAGGTACATTCCTGCCCGCAACAGGCTCACAGTCCAGAGGGGGAGACAGACATTAATATAAATTAATAATCAGGTCCTCTGATAATAACAATAAAATTCAGGTCCTCTGACTCCCGGGCCCTTCCTCTTTCCACTAGGCCACACTACTCCTCAGCAGATTTTTACAGATATATACAGTATATATATTTATACTGTGGGGATGGGAGGGAGGATGAATGAAAGAGCAAGTAAAAGCAGCACAGAAGGGAGTGGGAGAAGAAGAGAAGAGGGCCTAATCAGGGAAGGCTTCTTGGAGGAGATGTGCCTTCAGTAAGATTTTGAAGTGGGAGAGAACAATTATCTGTCTAATGTGAGGAGGGAGGGCATTCCAGGCCAGAGGTAGGATGTGGGCGAGAGGTTGGTGGCGAGATAGACAAGATCGAGATACAGTGAGAAGGTTAGCATTAGAGGAACGAAGTGTTGTGGACTAAGTTTGTAGTAGGAGAGTAGTGAGGTGAGATAGGAGGGGGCAAGGTGATTAAGTGCTTTAAAGTCAATGATGAGTTTTTGTATGATGGGGAGGTGGATGGGCAGCCACTGCAGTTCATTGAGGACTGGGGAACATGGTCTGAATGTTTTTGAAGGAAAAGGATTTGAGCAGCAGAATGAAGTGGGGAGAGACAGGAGGCAGGGAGGTCAGCGAGGAGGATGATAGGGTAGGATAATCAAGTTGGGATTGGATAAGGGCTTGCATTAATATGGTAGCAGTTTGAACAGAGAGGTAGGGGCAGATTTGGGCATTGTTGTGAAGCTGGACTAAAGGTAGAAATTATTTTGAATCCCCATTTTGTAGATGAAGGAACTGAGGCATGAGTCAGTTGTCCAGGGTTGTAGAGCCAGGATTAGAACCCAGATCCTCTGACTCCCATGCCTATCCTCTTTCCATTAGGCCACTGCTCCTCCACAGTGGAAAGAGCCTGGGACTAGGAGTCAGGAGACCTGAGTTCTAATCCCAGCTCGGCTATTTGGCCTACTAGGTGCTCTTGGATAAGTCACTTAACATTTAGTTCATGATTAGTCCTGTAAGCACAAGGGTCTAAGTCCTAATTAGCCTGTGAGCCCCATGTGAGACAGGAACTGTGTCTCACTTAATTAACGTGTATCTACCCAGCGCTTGGGACAGTGTTTGACGCATAGTAAGCACTTAAAAATACCATTAAAAACCCAATAATAATAATAATAATTGTGATATTTGTTGAGTTCTTCTAGACTGTAATCTCCTGGTAGGGAGGGAAATGTCTACCAACTCTGTTATATTTTTCTTCCCCCAGCACTTGAGCACTCAATAAATACAGTTGATTGATGTTCCAAGTCTTAGGTTAGATACAATTTAATCAGATCAGACCCACTCCTTGCTCCACACAGGGAGGCCAGGGTGAAAGGAAAGTAGGCATTTCATCCCTGTCATGACCTAGTGGATAGAGCATAGGCCTGGGAATCAGCAGGTCATGGGTTCTAATTCCAGCTCCGCCACTTGTCTGCTGTGTGACCTTGGGCAAGTCACTTCAGCCTTCCCAGACTGAGCCCCCTCCTTCCTCTCCCCCTGCTTCCCCTCCCCACCCCCCCGCCTTACCTCCTTCCCCTCCCCACAGCACCTGTATATATGTATATATGTTTGTACGTATTTATTACTCTATTTATTTTATTTGTACATATTTATTCTATTTATTTTAGCTTGTTAATATGTTTTGTTTTGTTGTCCGTCTCCCCGTTCTAGACTGTGAGCCCGCTGTTGGGTAGGGACCGTCTCGATATGTTGCCAACTTGTACGTGGCTCAGTGGGAAGAGCACGGGCTTCGGAGTCAGAGGTCATGGGTTCAAATCCCGGCTCCGCCACTTGTCAGCTGGATGACTTTGGGCAAGTCATTTAACTTCTCTGTGCCTCAGTTACCTCATCTGTAAAATGGGGATGAAGATTGTGAGCCCCAGTGGGACAACCTGATCACCTTGTAACCTCCCCAGCACTTAGAACAGTGCTTTGCACATAGTAAGCACTTAATAAATGCCATCATTATTATTATTATTCCCAAGCACTTAGTACAGTCCTCTGCACACAGTAAGCACTCAGTAAATAGGATTGAATGAAAATGAATGAATGAACTTCATCATTCTGTACCTCAGTTCCCTCATCTGTAAAATGGGGATTAAGACTGTGAGCCCTTAGAATAGTGCCTGGCACATAGTAAGCATTTGACAAATGCCACAGTTATTTTATAATGAGGAAACTAAGGCCCAGAGAAGTTAAGTGATTTGCCCAAGGTCACACAGCCAACAAGTTTTGGAGTGGAGATTAGAACCCAGGTCTCTGTGCTCTTTCCACTAGGTCACCCTGTTGTGTTGATGACAGACTCCGGAGAGGGGGTAGCTCTATAACTATTTTTCTCTAAGGGGAAACGTTTTGCGCTGAGCCCGCAGGCCAATTGCTGGGGCAGCAGGCTGACTGAACTTAGTGGGAAGGACATGCGTACCCATGTCTAAGAGAAGCAGTGTGGCTCAGTGGAAAGAGCAAGGGCTTGGGAGTCAGAGGTCATGGGTTCAAATCCCAGCTCTGCCACTTGTCAGCTGTGTGACCTCGGGCAAGCCACTTAACTTCTCTGGGACTCAGTTCCCTCATCTGTAAAATGGGGATTAAGACTGTGAGCCCCACGTGGGACAACTTGATTACCTTGTATCCCCCAAGCACTTAGAACAGTGCTTTGCACATAGTAAGTGCTTAACAAATACCATCATTATTATTATTATTATTATTACCCAGGCCCCTCTCCTACTTAGCTCTAGATGTGAATCCCCTCTTCAGGCTGGCAAATTCTCCCCGTTCCGTGGTCACTTAGCTGGGGGATGAGCATAGAAATGTGGTAAACAAATAGGACTCGGACATTTGGAAGTGGAAAAAGAGGGCAGCAAAAGTCAACTTCTTGTGGGTTTTCATTTCTTGCCTCTGTGCAGGGCTTAAAATGTGAAAAAAGAAACATCCTTCTTCCCTCAGGCCAGCTCTGGGGGTGTGTGTTGTGTTTTGTCTATTTTAATTAATGTTTTGATTTGAATCTGGGCCTCGAGGGGATTCTACAAAGGGCATGATTTAAAAAATCAAATGCTTAAGTAAGTGAGAAACAGCATGGCCTAGTGGATAGAGCACTGGCCTGGACGTCAGAGGATCTGGGTTTTAATCCCAGCTGCGCTGTTTTTCTGCTGTGTGACCTTGGTCATATCACTTCTCTGTGGTTCACTTACATCATCTGTGAAAAGAGGATTAAGCCTGGGAGTCCCATATGGGAGGTGTCCTGCTTAGCTTGTATCTACCTCAGTGTTTTAGTGCAGAGTCAGAGTTTAACAAACGCCATTTTAAAAAAAAGTGAAATCTTCAAATCATTTGTTTTAGTTCCCTCCTCATATGGTTTCCAACCCTCCTGTGCCAACTACATTTGGAATGTTTTTAAGACCTAAAATCATAATTCTCATAGCTCAGGTTAGTAGTAATAGTATTCATTAACCACTTACTGTGCGTGGAGTACTGGGGAAAAAATGCACAGTTGGAAATAAGACGGGTGATGGAAAGGGTGGGAAAATAGGGTGGGGAGATGAGAGCTTCATCATGGAAGTCTACCTACCCAAAGGAGATGTGATTTTCATAGGGCTATGAAGACGGGAAAAGTGGTGTTCTATTGGATATAAAGGGGGATGGAGTTTCAAGCCAAAAGCAGGATGTGAGTAGGTTGGATTTTTACAATATAGCTGCTTCTACTGTGTGTATACAGAGTTGTTCTTACTTTTGAAAATGGCTCTATAGCATGTAGTCATCTGTATCATTTATAGTCTATGAAATTAAGCAATCAATAGTATTTGAGTGTCTTCTGCATGCAGAGCACTGTACTAAGCACTTGGGAGAGTACGGTAAAATTTGTAGATATGATACCTGCCTTGGGGGAGTTTAAAATCTAGTGGGGGAAACAGATCCTTAAATAAATTACAGATAGGAGGGAGAAGGAAAAGGAGATGTGTACATGAGTTAGTGACTAAGTTATAGGGGAAATAAAAGGTGCAGATATGTGCTATAGGATTTTGTGAGTATTTTAGGGCTGAGAGGGGCACAGAAGAGCTGTTTTGGGAAGTGGGAAAAATAATCTATAAACTAACTGGGGGGAGATTCCTGGAGGAGATGTGATTTCATAAAGACTTTGCCATTCTTTGTTTGAGTAATAGTATCTATCCCCATAGAATGTAAGTTCTTTGAGTGCTGAGATGACATATTGTTTAATACCTTTATCGTTCAATCAATCAATCAGGTAATCAGTCATGTCTGTTGAGTGCTTACTATGTGCAAAGGATTGTACTAAGCATTTGACTAATACAAAGCAATACTGTTAGTAGGCACGATCCCTGCCTTCAAAGGTCTAACAAACCAATGAGGAGCTTTTAATCTTGTAATTTCCCCATGAGCTAGGACAGCTTTTTCTGAATGCCCAGTAAATAAGAGTGGGTGACTAAATTTACATGTAAGCTCACTGTGGGCAGGGAATGTGTGTTTATTGTTGTACTGTACTCTCCCAAGTGCTTAGTACAGTTGTCTTCACACAACAAGCACTCAAAAAACTACAAACTGATGACTGAATAGCAGGGAAACCTAGGTGGTATCATGCTCTTGAACATCCTGTGTACTTGTTTTAATGTGTATGTATCTATAATTTTATTTATATTGATGCCTGTTTACTTGCACTTGACATCAGCTGTGTGACTTGTCAGCTGTGTGACTTTGGGCAAGACACTTCACTTCTCTTTGTCTGTTACCTCATCTGAAAAATGGGGATTAAGACTGTGAGCCCCACGAGGGACAACCTGATTACCTTGTATCTCCCCCAGGCTTGGAACAGTGCTTGGCACATAGTAAGCGCCTAACAAATACCAAAATTATTATTATTATCATTGTGGCCTAGTGGAAGGAGCAACGGCCTTGGAGTCAGAAGATTTAGGTTCTAATCCTGATTTTGCCACCAGCCTGCTGTGTGACCTTGGGCAAGTCACTTAACTTCTCTTTTCCTTCGATTCCTCATCTATAAAATGGGAATGAAATGCTAGTTGTCCCGCCCTCTAAGACTGTGAGCTCCACTCCATGTGAGGCAAGAACTGTGGCCCACCTATTGCTCTTGTACTTATCCCAGTGCTTAGTTCAGTGCCTTGCACATAAGTGCTCAACAAATACCATAATTATTATCTTAGACTGTGAGTCCCATGTGAGACAGGAAGTTCATTCATTCATTCAATCGTATTTATTGAACGCTTACTATGTGCAGAGCACTGTACTAAGCACTTGGGAAGTCCAAGTCGGCAACATCTAGAGACGGTCCCTACCCATCAGCGGGCTCACAGTCTAGAAGGGGGAGACAGACAACAAAACAAAAGGTGTTAACAAAATCAAATAGAATAAATATGTACAAGATAGAATAATAAATTCATTCATTCATTCAATCATATTTATTGAGTGCTTATTGTGTGCAGAGCACTGTACTAAGCACTTGGGAAGTACAAGTTGGCAACATCTAGAGACAATCCCTACCCAACAGTGGGCTCACGGTCTAGAAGGGGGAGGCAGACAAGAAAACAAAACATATTAACAAAATAAAATAAATAGAATAAATACGTACAAGTAAAATAAAGAGTAATAAATCTGTACAAACTCTTTACTCTCCAGTTCTCCTCATTCATTCATTCAGCCAATCGTATTGATTGAATGCTTACTGTGTGCAGAGCACTGTACTAAGCGCTTGGCTCCTGGTTTGGCACCCTGGTCTTCTCCGGAAAGGAATGGATGTGCCTTCAAGTCACCGGCATTCCCTGGCTCCCTGGAGCACCAGCAGACCACTAGGACCACCTCAACCATCTCAGAGCCGATGAGGGACCTGAAGCACAGATACTTAAAATGACTTATCCAAGGTCATACAGCAGACAAGGGGTGGAGTCAAGATTAGAACTGAAGACCTTCCAATGCCCAGGCTCTTTCCACTAAGCCATGCTGCTTCTCTGCCGCTCACTTCCTCACTAGCCCTCGTTCTCGCCTGTTCCACTGTATACCCCAGGCCCACATCCTACTTCTTGTCTGGAATGCCCTCTCTCCTCACATCTGACAAACTAGCTCTCTTCCCCCCTTCAAAGCCTTACTGAGAGCTCACCTCCTCCAGGAGGTCTTCCCCGACTGAGCCCCCCTTTTGCTCTGCTCCCCTGGTCTATCCCCTTCTCCGCCCCAAAGCACTTGTGTATATTTGTACATATTTATTATTCTATTTATTTTATTAATGATGTGTATGTATCTATAATTCTATTTATCTATTTTGATGTTATTGTTTTGTTTTGTTGTCTGTCTCCCCCTTCTAGACCGTGAGCCCATTGCTGGGTAGGGATTGCCTCTATCTGTTGCCAAATTGTACTTTCCAAGCGCTTAATACAGGGCTGTGCACACAGTAAGCGCTCAGTAAATCCTATTGAATGAATGAAAGTGTGGCCCACCGGTGACCTCGTATTTATCCCAGCACTTAGTACAGCAACTTGCACACAATAAGTACTCAAAAAATACCACAGTCATTATATTGAAATCACAAAGGTGGTTACTGGGCCCTGTGAAGGATATTGTTGAAAGCACTCATTTAGGGACAAGCCTCATATCCCCCTTTCATCCTGTTCCCCTTCTTCTGTTACTGGCTTAATCAAATTTTCTGGGTGGTGAGTATTTGAAATGTGTTTATTCATTCATTCAATCATATTTATTGAGCGCTTACTGTGTGCAGCTAGTGTGGCTTTTCATCCCTTCTACCTGAGGGTTGAGATTTCTCATTCAACCTTAGAAGAGCTGTTCTTGAAGCATTTTTGTCTAGGTTGACAAGAAGCAGGCAATCTCTAGGGGAAAGAAAAGGTGTAATCTTAGAACATAATGAAGGATGCTGATAAATACATAAGATGCCAGGTCTACATCACTTTGAATTCTCTAACTGAAAGAACTAGAGGGGTAAGGAAATGGAGAGGAGGAAAAAGCTGAGTCTTGCAGAGTTGACAACCTGAAAACTGTAAGAAGACAGGAACTGTTCTCCTCCTTCTACCTGCCAGCAGACCTGACACCACTCCATATTTTTAACACTTTTTACCTCAGCACTGTTCATGCTTCTAAGGAAAAAGGATGCAAATACCATGTTTTTTTTTAGCTTATAGTTTTTTTTTAACTTTTAGTTCTTTAACTTATAGTTTTCTTTCCAGCCTGGGTGGTTATCTGAGCTCACACTCAGCAGGTACACTCTGTCATTTCTCTGAGTCTTTTGAGGTAATACCAATAACTGAGGCATTTTTTATGTATTTACTGTGCCAAGCACTGGGCTAAGTCCTGGGTTATACACAGGATAGCTAGACTGGACATAATTCCTACCCAACACAGTGCTCTCAGTCTAAGGGAGAGGGAGAATGGCTATTTAATCCTCATTTTCCAATAAGAAAACTGAGGTATAGAGAATCAGGAGCAAAGTGTGCAGTTCGGGCTGTAGTAGGAGATTGGTGAGTTAGGGTGGGGTGAGCTGATTGAATGCTTTAAAGTTGATGGTAAGGAGTTTCTGTTTGATGCAGAGGTGTTTGGACAGCCAGTGGGTGTTCCTGAGGAATGGAGTGAATGTTTTTGTTGAGAAATGATCTGTGTTCCCCAGTGAAGTATGGACTGGAGTGGGGAGAGATGGGAGGCAGGGAGGTCAGTGAGAAGGCTGATGCAGTAGTCAAGGTGGCTTAGGATAAGTGCTTGGATCGTCACGGTAGCGGTTTGGACAGAGAGGAGAGGGCAGATTTTAACAACGTTTTAAAGGTAGAACTGACAGGATTTAGTGACATTAATAATAATAATAATAATAATAATGATGATGAAATTTATGAAATGCTTACTATGTGCAAAGCACAGTCAAGGACAGTGCCAGGATTATGGGTTTGTGAGATAGGGAGGGAGGATAGTGGAATTGTATGTAATAATGGGAAAGACAAGGGGAGGATAGGGTTTGGGTGGGAAGATAAGAAGTTCAGTTTAGGATGTGTTTAGTTGGAGGTGTCAGCAGGACATTCGAGTTTGTTGATGAGCTCTCTGATTACATTTCTGATGACTTGTTGTGAGGCAGACTACTCTGCACACCATCACCTCAATTATCTTTGGTGTCTTCATGTCTTCTTCTTCTTAGCTTCCACATCATATTGACCAGAGTTAATATGGAGTTGAATCCTCATAGCCTAAGACCCAGAACTGTTGCCAACATGAACTCAACTAGATGGTATTTGCCATGGCTATCAAGGAGGGTGACTATTACATGGTTCTTCCAAGCATCCTGGTGCCAAGGTCAGAGATAGAACACTGGGCTGGATGGGCCATTGGTCTGAACTCTGTATTGTATTGTACTCTTCCAAGCACTTAGTACAGTGCTCTGCACACAGCACTCAATAAATGCCACTGATTGATTGATTGACTGATTGTACAAGGAAGGTCATGGCAAATGGCCTTAAGTTCCAGTATCCAGAATGGCCAACCTTGATTTTCACTTTTTAATGTTCCAGGCCCCAGAAAGTGACATAGAAAGGCTAAGAAAGTAATAGAAAGGATCCCATCCCATACCAGTCAACTTCCTCCTTTCTCCTCCCTTCAGAGCCTTTCAGAATATGCAATTGCTATCATTTAGGCATGTGGAAGCTCTTTATGGTCAGGGCATATAACAATAATGTACTCTCCCAAGTTCTTAGTGCAGTGCTCTGCACACAGTAAATGCTCCATAAATGTGATTGAATGAATTAATAGAAAAATGCATGCCTCCAAAGCATCAAAAGAGAAATAAAGTCCTAATCATTGATGACTCCTTCTTTAAGGGACTCCTGTTGGTTGATTGGTTGAGGTGGTCATTCTGATAAGCTTATGTATCGCTGAACGCTTTGGGCTGACAAATCTGACACAGACCAAAGTCATATTTCAACCCTAGCTCTATACCACAGCTCCTGCTCTAATGGTATCCATCCATCCAGCAGCTTTAATCAGTTAAAAAAAATCAAAAACCTCTGCTACTTGGGCAGTGTACTTTCACAAAATGCGGTGACTGATGACAACACCTCAGGGTATATCAGCATGGACAGTGCAGTATCTGCCTCTCTCCTATGCCGCTACTGCCCAGCACAGGTGAGTTTCCCTCCAGGAATAGTTTATTGATCTGAGGATCTCCTCTCCTAGCATCCTTTTCCAGAATCCTACTGTCAAATGTCCTCCTGGTTTTCCTCTTCGTGAATGTGGTTAACTGCATTTTCACCTAAAGGAAACATCTAAACTTTCTCCTTTTGAATCCCAAGCTATCCCATGCTTTGGGCTGCCCTTAGAGAATGTGCTGAACACTGAGCAAAGGCTAAATGTTCCTGCTGAATGGAATAGTTATTCAAATTCTGGTCGGAGGAGTTTATCATGTGAAACCTGCAGTAGATAAAAAAATCATCATGCAACTCTACGGTTGGTTTAGGTTTGGCTGCTGGAGACTTTCTTTTTAAAATAGCAATTGTTAAGAACTTACCTTGAGCCAGATAATGGACTAAGTGCTGGGGTAGATAAAAGATAATCAGGTCGGATATAGTCTCTGTCCCACATGGGGCTCACAGGCTAATTAGAGAGGAATACAGATATTAAATGCCCATTTTACAGATGAGGAAACTAAGATACAGATAATTTTTTTATGGAATTTGCTAAGTGCTTCACAAAGCACAATTCTAAGTGATGGGCTAGATACCAGTTTGTCAGGTTGGACACAGTCCCTGTCCCACATGGGTCTCACAGTCTAAATAGGAGGGAATAGGATTTAATCCTCATTTCACAGTTGAGGAAACTAAGGCACAGTGATGTTAAATGACTTGCCCAAGGTCACACAGCAAACATTTGGCTGAACCAGGATTATAACCTAAGTCCTCTGACACCCAGGCCTGTGATCTTTCCATTAGGCCACGCTGTTTCCCACATTGCTTTTTGCTTCCTTTGGGTTTTTATTGCTTCAGAATGCCTCATTTGTATTTTTCCCCTGACCCCAGAGATGTCTGTGGGTGAATGCACCCAAATAGTTAACACAGGCCTACACTCTGGCCTCTTTTCTAATTAGTCCTATAGCCATGGCCCTCTAACTCCCCCATCCCTAACGAAAACCTGCTTGGAGCCCCGGCAGCTAGAAGCTGGTTTTTATTGCCAAACATGCATTATGAAGGACTAATTGTGAAAACATTGCACCTGCTGGTTCCCCTGGTGGTTGGAGCTGAGGAAGGAAAAACAAATTTATTAACGATCCAGCCCTTCATTGGGATGAAAACAATGGGAGCATCTGAAGGAAGAGCCAGCAGGGCCGAAGGTGCCGGCTCTCCATGTCGTAAACAGGCTTGTCGGCATTTTTGGAGAAATGAGTTCAGGAGCTTATAGACTTTCTGTGGGTTCCCTGGGTCCCTTTCCCCCACCCCACCTCAACCCCTACATCTGTAAATGTTCGGTTCACTCCCTGGACTCAGCAATCTGTGATAAAGTTGAGAAGCAGCATGGCTCAGTGGAAAGAGCACGGGCTTTGGAGTCAGAGGTCATGGGTTTGAACCTCAACTCCGCCATTTGTCAGCTGTGTGACTTTGGGCAAGTCACTTAACTTCTCTGTGCCTCAGTTACCTCATCTGTAAAATGGGGATTAAGACTGTGAGCCCCACGTGGGACAACCTTGATTACCTTGTATCTCCCCCAGTGCTTAGAACAGTGCTTGGCACATAGTAAGCACTTAACAAATACCAACATTGTCCAGCGCTTGGAACAGTGCTTTGCACATAGTAAGCACTTAATAAATGCCATTATTATTATTATTATTATTATGAGCATGTCTGTAATTTATTTGTATTCACTTCTATTAAAGTCGGTCTCCCCCACTAGGTTGTAAGCTTGTTGCGGTCAGGGAATGTGTCTGTTGATTGTTACATTGTACTCTCTCAAGCACTTAGTACAGTGCTCTGAACATAGTAAGTGCTCAATAAATATGATTGAATAAATGAATGAATGAATACTAAGTACTTGGTATATGTAACAATATAACACACATTCCCTACCAACAAGAAGCTTACAGTCTATGGGGCTACAGTCAGTTTACTTGTCAGCAAGGGTTTAAGAGCAAAGAACTGCACTGAGGCGTAGGCTCTGACAGGATTTCTTTATGCGGCTGAGCCTATGCCTTTCTTTCATTCTCAGCGCAGCCGATTTCTTTATGCGGCTGAGCCTATGCCTTTCTTTCATTCTCAGTGCAGCCCTTACTCCCTGTACCCTGTCGCTTCCCCTACCTGCAATTTATTTTAGTATCTGTCTCTCCAACTAGACCGTGAGCTCCTTGAATATGGAGGTTCATGTATACCACCTCTATTGTAACTTAATTTAGTTAATTTAATTATAATATTTGTCCCACACTTACAATGTGCAGAGCACTATAGTTACAGCTGGCATAATCAGGCTGGATACAGTCCATGTCCCACCTGGGGAAGTAGTGGGGAGTCAATTCCCATTGACTCCCCATTTTACAGCTGAAGAAAGTGAGGCCCAGAGAAGCTAAGCGACTTGCCTAAGGTCACACAACAGAAAATTGGTGGAACGGGGATTAGAACCCAAATCTGCTAACTCCCAGGCTTGGACTGTCATGCTGCTTTCCAGATGGTTAGTATAGTGCTTGGCACATAGTAAGAGCTCACTAAATACCAGTTGATTAGCACTCCTGTCCCCGAGACTGCCAACTTCACTCCTCCTGAGAGGTCTTTCTACATTAACTTGGAGGTGAGAGGAGCTAATGAATAGCTAATGAACTATTATTAGTGAGAGGAGCTAATGATCGGTTCGAATGGCCATTGGAATTAAAGTTGTTTCATTAAAAAATAATTAAAATAATTAAAATAATAGTAGTAATAATAGATCCTATTAGTCTGAGAGTGGAGTTCCTCAACATCAGAGAGTTCAAAAATGGAGGTGATGATTATGTTTTATATTAAGCAGATTTTTCTGTGTGCCTCTTAAGCACTCTGCTACTCTTCCCAGTCCCACAGTACTTAGGTAAATAGTCTCCTCAGCTACCCCTAATTTATTTTAATGTCTGTCTCCCAGTGTGGACTGTAAGCTTCCTGTGGGATTGGATTATGCCTGCCAACTCTGTTGTACTCAACTTTCCCAAGCACAGAGTACAGTGCTGTGCGCATAGTAAGTGGCCAGTGAATACTGTTGATTGATTTCTATGTCCAATCCATTTAGCTTCTCGTGTCTCCATTTTCCACCCGGCAGGAAATTGTTGGCAACAGTGGCTGCGGCAATGCCACTAAGGAAGAAGGAAGAAGCAGGGGGAGTCAAAGCCTGAATTTCCCCAGCATCAAACAGTTGGATTTCTGTCTGGCTCTGCCTCACCTCTGTGCATGAAAATCCCAAGGAAATTGTAATTGAGGATCTAATGGGCAGGAGAAGGCCCCTTTGGGCACTGAATTTTTATTCATTAACATCTGGCATCCTGAGGAGTGGGGGTCTCCAAACAGCAATGTACTAAACACCTCACCAATGTACTAAGCACCTGGAGAAAGGAGTTCTAGGATTGGTATCCTAAACCAGACACGGGTGCCATCCAAATCACTGATGGTCCATTAGGAAATTCCCTGGGTTTTTAAAGTCTTGGTATCACCGACTGTATAAGTGATGCCATCCCCATTCAGTGGATGAAAAGTCACTGATATTCCCCTTTCAAGATGAAGAGTTTGTTGAGTACCACCAGGAAATTAGGTCAAATATTCCTCCCAGGTTTAGCCGAAAGCTTGGCTTGGAAAAACAAGTTCATGTGGGCCAAAATCTTTCTTCGAGGAGAGATCCCAAGATGCATCCAAACTGGAAATCATGCTCTTGGTTACATGGAAATTGGCCGAGTTCCTAAAAGACTTTGTCTCCCTTGACCATGAGCTCTGATGGACACGACCCTGATGCAGTCTGGGAACGATCTGGGTTCTAGCCGGACTCTGCCACTGGCGTGAGATAATTTCATTCACTGGCCTTGAAATTTCTCCCTTGGCCGGATGAAAAATGTTGGTTCACTTTGAAGGTGTGAGATGCAGCCAGTGCACGAACTCATAGTAATACTTCTGTTCTCCAGGACAGCTCCTACTTGGAAAACGGCAAAGTGAACGTGAGACAGAAACAGATACAGGGCCAGAACTGGGAGGTCTGCATTTTTTACTTCCATTCAGCTTTCTGGAGCCCTGGGGTAAACATAGGGAAGGGAGAGGGTGGGACAGCATAGAATTAGAAGGTGACCATGGTATTGCCTAAACAAAGGGCTTTGAAAATGTAACTGAATAAGGTGTCATGGCTTCCAGCACTCCCCAGGCTGGAGGGAGGTGAGAGAGGAGACGGACAGTGCATTTTCACAACAGGCTGTTCTCCGATGTAAAGCTTCCTCTCTGCCATCATAAATCAACCGCTAAATCTAAATCTACAGCCCGGGGGCATCGGAATTGACTCTTAACAACTTCCAGAGGGACCGCTATTCCATCAATGCTACCGTCAAACGTTTTCTCTTTATGATTAATATTTACCCTCTCACCCTCCTTCTTTATTAATCATCTGTCTTCATTCCCTTTTTGAGAAAAATTTCCTCCTGACAGGGATGGTGTTTGGGGAGCAGCTGGAGGACAGGGGGGAGGGAGGTGGAGAGAGAGAATCAAACTGTTCTAGACGAGTTGCAGAGGGGGAAGGAATATCTGTGAGGAGCCAATGAGCTTGGGGTGCTCTGAAACTGAATGTGGGGTGTTTGACAAGGGAAAAGAGGGGGAAGGTTCAGGATAAAGAAATCCAGCAGCATAGATAAGCTCAGAAAGGATAGTATACTATCCAAAGTGCAACGCACGTCTATGGATAGTATACTATACAGTATTAAAGATGATAGTATACTACTGGTGTACTTCTGCATTGAGCCAACTTAACAGTTTGGATAAACATTTGCAAAATTTTTTTTATGGCATTTGTTAAGCCCTTACTATGTGCCAGGGACTGTACTAAGTAAGTACTGGGGTAAATAATCAGGTTGGGCACAGTCCATATCCCACAAGGGGCTCACAGTCTTAATCCCTATTTTACAGATGAGGTTACTGAGGCCCAGAGAAGTGAAACAATTTACCTACGGTCACACAGTAGACAGGTCATGGAGCCAGGGTTAGAACCCAGGTCCCCAGGCTGTGCTTTTCCCAGTGGGCCACGGTGCTTCCCCAAATCTATATGTTCCTTAATAGTCTCAAATAAATGTCTCCTTAGCCAACAATAAGGGGATTTACTGTTTTCCCTTATTTTTAGATTGAGTAGAGAGGATTCAAAGCCCTATTAAAATCATATCTCTTCCAAGAGGCCTTCCCAGACTAACTTCATATTTCTCCACCCTATTTGCCTTCCCTTCTGCATCACTTGGCCCCTAAAACACCCCTCATTCCACCCACAGCACCTGAGTACACATCTTTATTCTCAGCCGCTTCCTTCATATATAATTGATTTTAATGTTTGTCTCCTCCACTAGATTGAGAGCTCCTTGAGGTCAGAGATCATGTCTACTAATTCTACTGTATTGTACTCTCCCAGGTGCTTAGTACAGAGCTCTGCACAGAGTAGTTGCTCACTAAATAACATTGGCTGATTGTTTCCCCCCACCCCGCCCTCTACAATTATAATAAGAAGAATAATAATAGTACTTGTTAAGCACTTACAACGTGCCAAGCACTGTTCTATGCATCGAGGTGGGTACAAGGTATTTGAGTTGGACACAATCCTTGTCCTGCATGAGGGTCCCAGTCTCAATCCCCATTTTACAGATGAGGTAACTGAGGCACAGAGAAGTGAAGTGACTTGCCTAAGGCCACACAGCAGACAAGTGGTTGAGCCTGGATTAGAACCCAGATCCTTCTGGCTACCAGACTAGTGCTCTACCCACTATCATGCATGCATCTCATTGGCCCCAGAAAAAAAAAATAATGGCATTTATTAAGCGCTTACTATGTGCAAAGCACTGTTCTAAGTGCTGGGGAGGTTACAAGGAGATCAGGTTGTCCCACAGGGGCACTCACAGTCTTAATCCCCATTTTACAAATGAGGGAACTGAGGCCCAGAGAAGTTAAGTGACTTGTCTAAAGTCACACAGCTGACAATTGGCAGAGCTGGGATTTGAACCCATGACCCCTGACTCCAAAGCCCTTGCTCTTTCCACTGAGCCATGCTCAGAACCCTTGCAATAGAGAGCTACTGTCTGTTAGTGCCTGACTGCCCGTTTCTTTTTTATTTCTGGTATTTGTTAAGCGCTTCCTATGTGTCTAACGCTGTTCTAAACACTGGGGTAGGTACAAGGTAATTAGGATGAATACAATCCCTGTCCCAAATGGGGTTCACAGTCTAAATAGGAGGGAGGACAGATTTTGAATCCCCATTTTACAGTTGAGGAAACTGAGGCACAGAGAAGTGAAGTGACTTGGCCCAGATCAATGAGCAAGCACATGGCAGAGCCAGGATTAGAACCCAGTTCCCCTGACTTGTAGGTCTGTGTGCTTTCCACTTAGGCCTGCTGCCTGTGAGCCTGTTCACGCCCATTAGCAATGGAGGAAGGACTTCAAATCAGGCCCTGAGCTGGGGTAGCCAGCTGTGGGCTCCTTGTTTCCTCCTGTTGTGGAGTGGTGCAAAAATTAAATTGTGTTCCATACTTGCCCCTCTCTTTTTCACCCCCATCCTGCCCACAGTCTCTTAATTTGAAAGCACTCTGTGTTATGCTATGTTTGGGCAGGGACAATCTCTATATGTTGCCAGCTTGTACTTCCCAAGCACTTAGTACAGTGCTCTGCACACAGTAAGTGCTCAATAAATACGATTGATTGATTGATTGATTGTCCTAGAGACCTGCCTGAATCCCAGCCTGAAAGATGATGTCTGAAACGGGGGACTTCAACCCTTATGGGTCCTCAGCAGAAGCAGCAGTAATATTTGAAATTACTGAGAACTTACTCTGGGTAGAATACTGTATTAGAGGCTTGGGAGCATACAACAGATATGGTGGCCGTCCACAAGGAAGTGTGACCTTGGGCAAGTCGCTTCACTTCTCTGTGCCTCAATTCCCTCATCTGGAAAATAGGAATTAAGACTCTGAGCACCATGTGGGACAGGGATTGTGTCCAACCTGCTTCGCTTCTATTCATTCATTCAATCGTATTTATTGAGCACTTACTGTGTGCAGAGCACTGTATTAAGCGCCTGTAAAGTACAGTTCGGCAACAGATACAAACAGTCCCTACCCAACAACAGGCTTACAGTCTTGTATCTACCCCAGTGTTACTACAATGTCTGGCACATAGTAAGCACTTAACAAATACCACAATTATTATTATTATTACCATTATTATGATAAGGACATTATTAACATCTAAGGGGGAAGATGAGGGGGTCTGACTAATTTTAAATCTTAGAGGTTAAGAGCAAAAGGTACAAGGGACCCAAAAAACCCTCTTAAATGAGCAATCAAATGATCAAATAAAAAGGATAAACAGATATGCCAGTGACTTCCAAGTTGGCTAATGGAGTAGTATGACCAGAAAGATGGGGGTTAGTCAATTAATACTTCCTTATTATCTTTTATCTAAGACCTAAATTATCTTGTATCTACCCCGGGGCTTAGTACAGTGCTTGGTACATAATAAGTGCTTATCAGAGCTAGCAAAAAGCGGAAAAGAGAATGTACAACACTGGATCCTCTAGAATGTAAGCTCCCTGTGGGCAGGAATTGGGTCTACAGAGTAGAATGGTCTAGTGGAAAGAGCATGTCCCTGGGAGTAGAAGGCTCTGGGTTCTAATTCCGCCTCTGCCACATGTCTGCTGTGTGACCTTGGGCAAGCCACTTAACTTCTCTCTGCTTCAGTTCCCTCAAATGTAAAATGGGAATTAAGACCACGAGCCCCATTTGGGACAGGGACTGTGTCCAACCTATTTAACTTTCATCTACCCCAGTGCTTAGAACAGGGCTTGGCACATAGTAAGTGCTAAACAAATACCACAATTATTACTATTATTGCATTGTACTTTTTCAAGTGCCTGTACAGTGCACTGCATTGATTGAATTGATTGACTGATAGATCCCCTAAGAGGCTTGGGCCCCTGTACTAGAGTAGGTTTCCCTCTGCTCCGAGGAATTCAACAAGTTCCTAGGGTGGCAGCGGAGGGGAAGGACAGAAGAGGACATGTTGGGAGCTTAAAAAAAGCCCCCTAAAATAGGCTGTATGTCAATCAGATGACTGTGCTGACATCAGCATTCAGACATGGGAAGGTTGGCGTGGGATGAGAGATGCTTCCTGATGGTGCCATTGGTATATGATTCTGGAAGTATTATTCTTATCTGCGTTGGGCAGTCCTTTTGAACATTATGTGGTGATTAACATTAGATCTGCCCCCCGCAGATTCAGTCTGAAAGATCTTTCTTTAAAGATACACCCATCCTGGGTTTATATAGAGTGAAAGTGAGGCTTTAGGTAGGTTTGATATTTTTACTGGAGAGATCCAAACCCTTTCATGCCCAACCAACTCAGAAGTCCAGCCTCCCAAGAGCAAACAGAAGTTTTTCCCTCTTCACTATGTGGGTCCTGAGTACAGAAATGAAATTTTCTAGGGCACACAGTGACTGGATCTGGAAATGGTTTTGAGAGCTACCAATTGAATGCAGACACTGGTGTTGGAATCTTTCTGTTTCTTTTTCAGGGTACAACCAACTTTGATCAGCGTCAGATGTATGGCTAGACCCTCTCCTTCTCTCCTCTCTCTCTCTCCCCTTCTGATCTACTTGGTCCTCTTATAGGCAATTATTTTGTGCTTATCTGTCCATCCTGTTGAAGAGTAAGTTCTTCATGGCCAGGGATTGTGTCACTTTGTGATTCTTTGCTTCCCAAGTGCCTAGTACAGAGCATGCTACATAGTACACTATTACACTATGCTACTACTTCTTCTTGTCTTATGCTGTCGAGTCGTGTCCGACCCAGAGAGATGACATAGATGCATCTCTCCCAGAATGTGTCGCTTCCATCTGCAATCGTTCTGGTAGTGTATCCATAGAGTTTTCTTGGTAAAAATGTGGAAGTGGTTTACCATTGTCTCTGTCTGTGCAGTAAATGAATCTCTGCCCTTGACTCTCTCCCATGCTGCTGCTGCCCAGCGCAGGTGAGGTTTGACTTGTAGCAGATTGCCTGTCACTCGCCAGCCACTGCCCAAGCCAGGAAAGGAATGGGTATGACTCCGTTTGACTCTCTCTCCTGTAGTTTTGACTGGTAGAGTACTGGAAACTCTCCAGGTGCGACCCTGGGAGGGGACTGTTACTACCACTGCTACTCTAAAGGCTGGTCAATTAATTATTCGATCAAAGTGATTATTGAGTGCTTAATGTGGGCAGAGCACTGTACTAAGCAGTTGGGAAGTGGCAAAGTTGGTAGACACGATCCCTGTCCACAGGGAGTTTACAATTTAGAGGGGAAATCCTGACACCTCTCAAAAAGATGGAACCTTAGAATGGATGGCCTGCCATGGGCAGAATGCTTATCATGGCTCTAAACTGAATTTCATACTTGTCTTTCTCATGGAGGCTGGAACTCATTGTTCCATTCCAGCCCCACAGGGATTTCTAAAGCGATAGTAGAAAGAAGAATGGGCCGGGAGGATGAAATAACAATGCGTGATGAACAAAGGACTCAAGACTTGGGTTTTCCTAATTTCGGCCTTCATCCTCCACAGAATTAGGGCAAGGCATGTGGCCATGGATCAGGTTTCTAACCTGGTGATATCATGTTGACAAACTCATTTTGGGCTTGCCTGAATCTCCTGACATCTGTGTTCTATTACAATTGCTACAATCAGTCTCTGTCCACCAAGCCTGTCTGTGGGCCAGGAGCGAAAGCTTCAAATAACCACTGGGCTATGCAAAAGGGACTTAGGCCACAGTGGAAAATTTTGAGGTATGTTAACATGAGAAACAATTCCTTGGCTTTCCATAGTCCTGCATTTTAATTCCCTCATTTTTTAGTATTAAGAATGTCCATATGGAAACAAGATCTTTGACCTTTAAAAGGAAAAAAAACAGAATGGTTTGGTTAAAAAAAAATAATAATAGAGACCTCAAATGAGTAACAGAATCCATGTGCAGTCTCGAGCCTGACAAACCTTCATTCCACTTGGGTCTAGCAGTGTAAGAGCAGGAGGTCAAGAGTGGAGTCATGCAGAAGCTCAGGAAAAACTCAGATCTTTTACCCGCTGTGAGTGGTGAAAGAAGGACGGGCAAACTTTCACCAACTCCTTAGAAACGGTGGTTGGCAACTTCTTTCACACTGGCTTCTTTCCTTCCCTCCAGAGAAGCAGCAGGGCCTACTGTAGAGAACATGAGTCTGGAAGTCAGAGGGACTGGGTTCTAATTCCTGCTCTCCTACTTGTCTTTTGTGTGACCTTGGTCAGGTCACACAACTTCTGTGTACCTCAGTTACCTCATCTGTAAAATGGGGATTAAGACTGTGAGCCCTATGTGGGACAGGGACTGTGTCCAACCTGATTATCTTGAATCTACCCCAGCACTTAGCGGGTAAGCATAATAAATGCTTAACTGAGACCATAAAAAAAGAATCTGGGTGCATGTATAAATATACATATTCATATATATATATATATTCATAAAGTGGGTATGTGTTAATGCATGTCACCCAATGCATGTAAGTGTGTGTGTGTGTAGACTTCCCTCTCTATTCAATTCCTACACGTTCCACTTTATTCCTTTCTTCCCTAATGGGAAGAGAGATAAAGGGATATTTGGTCAAAGTTCTTTCCTAGGAAGGTGTGTGTCTGTGTGTTTGTTCAACTTGTCTCTATCTTGTTTCTTCTGTAGTGGAAGATTCTTCAGGGCAGAAGTTATTTTCCTGTGGTTATTGTATGCTGGCAACAGTATGTGGAGTATTGAAAAATCATTTGGTAGATTTCCACAATGGGGACAGTCAACCTGGGCCATTCAGGCCAAAAAATACATTCCTCTTTTGCCTCAGTAGTGGCTTTTGGCTAGAAGCATCACTGCTTATTGTGTGTGTGTAGACACGTTCATGTTATTTAAGTAGGGGCTCTTAAGGATAATAGTAATCAAAATAAGACCATCTGTTTTTAACATCATCATTTGGCTGCATTACTATCAAATATTATTTTATTTTACACTTAATCTAGTTGAAGCATGGGCCTGAATTATGTTTTTATACAAGGACTGTGAAGCAGCATGGCCTAGTGGATAGAGCACAAGCCTGGCAGGAAGAAGGACCTGGCTTCTAACCCTGGCTCCTTCATGCGTTTGCTGTGCGACTCTGGGCAAGTCACTTCTTCTCTGTGCCTCAGTTACCTCATCTGTAAAACTGAGATTCAGACTGTGAGCCCCATTTGGGACATGAACTGTGTCCAACCTGATTAGCTTGTGTCTACCCCAGTACTTAGTACAGTGCCTGTCACATAGTGAACACTTAAATACCATAGAAAAGGACTCTGATATGATGTATTAGTCCACATTGAATTTTCCAGAATTTTAGCCACAGACCTGGCATGGGTGCACTTGATGTCCATACTTAACGATTGCTCATGGTGTTCGGGATGTAGAAAATCAGTGTTTTCTTAGGAAGGCCCCTGTTCCTTCTGCCTTCAAGCCTGTTGAAGGAACCCTGATTGGGAGAGGGACTCTGGGAACATTTTAAGCTTTCCAGGACCTTTGCCTCTCCATACCCATCCTGCTGTCATGTTGGGTGGCCTAGGTGATGTCCCTAGAATCTGTGCAGACGCTCACTAGCGTGTGAGGAAGAAGGGCAGGACTGCCAGTACTTCTATGGATCTGTTCCCTCCTACTATAACCCAACCCGCACCTTTCACTCTGTCAACCTTCTCACTGTACCTCCATCTCGTCTATCTTGTCACCAACCGCTTGCCCATGTCCTGCCTCTGGCCTGGAATACCCTCCCTCTTCATCTCCAACACTTCCCTTATTGAAGGCACACCTCCTCCAAGATGCCTTCCCTGATTAAGCCCTCCTTTCCTCTTCTCCCACCTCCTTCTGCATCGTACTGACTTACTCCCTTTATTCATCCCCCTCCCAGCCCCGCAGCACATATGTCCATATCTGTGATTTATTTATTTATAACTGTCTCCCCTTCTAGATTGTAAGCTCACTGTGGGCAGGGAATGTGTCTGTTTATTGTTGTATTGTAGTCTCCCCTGTGCTTAGTACAATGCTCTGCACCCAGTAAGCTCTCAGTAAATATTATTGACAAACTTGGAAGACCAACTTGGAAATCTGAACCAAGATGAACTCCCTCATCTTCTTAAGTCCAGTCTGTCATCAGGAATTGGATCTTGTAGAAGGAGCTTGGGCCTGGGAATCTGAAGATCTGGGTTCCAAACCCAGTTTTGCCAGTGACATGCTGTCTGGCTTGGGGCAAGTCACTCAATCAATCAATCAATCAATCAATCGTATTTATTGAGCGCTTACTGTTTGCAAAGCACTGTACTAAGCACTTGGGAAGTACAAGTTGGCAACATATACAGTCCCTACCCAACAGTGGGCTCACAGTCTAAAAGGGGGAGACAGAGAACAAAACCAAACATACTAACAAAATAAAATAAAGATTGTTCTGGTATTCAGTTTCCGCCATGATAAAATGGCAATAATTCCACCTGTCTCTCCCTTTCTCACAGGGATACTGTGAGGGTAAAACTGGATATGTGATGTGAAATCCCCTTGGAGAAATAAAAGCATCATACAAATTCAGAGTATCATTATTATTATTTTAATTTACAATCTCCAGCGCTATTTGTCTAGAAATTAGTTTAGCTTACTCTGAAGTGCAGCCTTCCATGAGGGTTGTGATACTGGCTGTGTCAATAGTTAAATGCAAAAACACCAGCTGCTCTCTTAATAATGAAGGGGCAACCAGAAAAAACACAAAAAGGCAGCAGCCTGGGTGAATACTTTTTTTTTCCTTTACTGCACCAGCAGTATTGAACACGATAAACAACGAGTGAGTTGGGTTTGAATTCCAAGCAATTTCAAAGTGAATTGCTGGTTTCTTCCCAGAAAGCAGAGTTACCAAGTGGATAGCGCCTGGGCCTGAGAGTCAGAAAGATCTGGGTTCTAATCCCTCTCTGCCACTTATCTGCTGTGTGACCTCAGGCATGTCACTTCACTTCTCTGTGCCTCAGTTACCTCATCTGTAAAATGGGGGTTAAGACTGTGAGCCCCAGGTGGGACAGGGACTGTGCCCAACCTGATTAGCTTGTATCCACCCCAGTGCTAAGAACAGTGCCTGGCACTTAGTAAGTGCTTAACAAATACCATTAAAAAATAACAACCCATAGATGCAGAGGTCTCCAAGTCTAAGAACGGGATTTTCCAGGCCAATTCCCAGTGATTAGGCCTGGACTTTATGTGACTGAACCTCCCTAGACAATCAATCAATTGTTCAATTATAGAGACCTTGTGCTGTGCAAAGCACTATAGTAAGCACTTGGAAGGGAATAGTAGTTAGTAGACGCGATTCTTGCCTTCAAGGGGCATAAAATCTGCAAAGCAGTGGAGAGGGTTATGAAATTACCTAGTAAACATAAGCAGGGTAAGCAGTCAACATGTATATATAAGCCCCCAACTGATTTTTTTTTCAAGTTGTAGGATCTAAATTAGCTAACTACATTTCTCTCTAGTACCAACTAAGCAACCAGTCAAACAACCAGAGAAGCAGCATGGCCTAATGGATAGAGCATGGACTCGGGAGTCAGAAGGACCTGGGTTCTAATTCCCATTCTGACACGTTTGCTGTGTGACCTTGGTCAAGCCACTTCACTTCTCTTTGCCTCAGTTTACTCATCTGTAAAATGGGAATTTGGACTGTGAGCCCCACTTGGGATATGGTCTAAGTCCATCTTGATTACCTTATGTGTACCCCAGCAGTTAGATCAGTGCCTGACGCATAGTAGGTTTTTAACAAACGCTATTAAAAAAAATCAATCAATGGTATTTACTGAATATTTACTGTGTGCAGAGCACTATACTAAGTGCTTGGGAGAGTGAAATGTGACAGAGTTGCTAGACACGTTCCCTGCCCACATAATAATAACAATGATGATGGCATTTGTTAAGCACTTACTATGTGCAAAGCACTGTTCCAAGTGCTGGGGGGGATGCAAGGTGATCAGGTTGTCCCATGTGGGGCTCAGAGTTTTAATCCCCATTTTACAGATGAGGTAACTGAGGCCCAGAGAAGTTAATTGACTTGCCCAAAGCCACACAGCCGACAAGAGATGGAGCTGGGATTAGAACCCATGACCTCTGGCTCCCAAGCCTGGGCTCTTTCCACTGAGCCACGCTGCATCCAGCTTACAGTCTAGGGGGAACTAATAGAACTCTCCTCATCTAAATTTGGTTAGGTAGACTTTCTAATCTGATGATTTTGTATCTGCCCTAGCACTTGGAACAGTGGTTGACACATGCTTAACATGGACTGGGGTTAAGATTGGATGCCTCGAAAGTGCCCAACACATATCCAAGGTGATCCATGGGAAACATGGTTCTCCATTCAGACGAGTTTGAACCTCTTCTACTCAACACTGTCTGCAAACAGCTCAGGCTGGTCCAGTCTTGGAATTCTGGAGAGAGCAGGTGAGAGAGAGAGAGAGAGAGAGAGAGAGACAGAGAGAGAGACAGAGAGAGAGACAGAAAGACAGACAGAGACCGAGAGAGAGAGAAACCACTTCTCCCTAGGGGACTCCCACCAATTTAACAATAGATATCTGGTTTGCTTTGGGTAGAGCAGATCTCTTTCCTCTCCTGTCAGTAATGAACTGCAGGATCAGTTCCAGTCCATCTCCTTCCTATAAATCCTCCAACAGCAGAGACTTCTATGCCCAGCGGCCCTATAGAACTAACACTGTCAGAGAGGCTGTGAGCGCTCAGTCTGCCTCATTGTGTGTTTGCGCAACAAGAGAACAATTCTGCTTACAGAGAGTGGAATACCCAGTGGGCCCATAACCTGAGGACGTCATTAGTGCGCTGTTCCTCCTTTTTACTGTTCTAAAGAAAAGAGTCCGCTCAGCAATAACTCTCCGTGAGCCTGGGACTGAGAAGATTGGGGTTGGGGGGTGGGGGAGCTACAGTATGTGGAGAAAAACTGATTAATTAGAAAACCTGGACAATGTAGCATTAGAGACCTCATTAGAATAATTCTGCATTTTTGGTTTTTCTGCGTGTTGAACATATAAAGAAAATAACACCTTGTTCCTCTGCCTTCTCTGGGCTAAGTGGTTGCCATTCTATCCTCAATGGAAATCAAAGTTTTGCTTCTTTTTCACCCCCTCAAGATGATTCTCTGTTTACTTTTTTCTATTTTCAGTAGTCAAAATAAAGGAAATTGATCAACATTTTCCAAACATGCACAGGCCAGTCTCTCCCCTTAAAAATGCACAGAGACACATTTCAGAAATGAGAGACTCAAAGGAATAACCCTCTCCTGATTTACTGAGATCTGTAGCAGAAACCCAGGAGAGGGCTGGGACATAGGGTGAGTAAGGCTTATGAATATAAAAGGCCAGGGTTTCCAGAACTCCAACTCCCAACAGCCTCTCTTCTTTGTATCAAACCTGTTGAAGAGATTGAGGAATGTGTACATGGGTGGAATAGTGGAAAGTGCATGGATTTGTAGTCCTGGCTCTGCCACTGCCCCACTGGGTGGGAAAATCCCTTAACCTCTCTGGGGCTTAACTATCTTCATCTGCAATATGGGGATAAGGCAGATTGTGAATCCTGTGAGGGAATGTATTGACCCCAGTGCTTAGGATGTAGTAATTCTGTAATAGAGAGAAAACCAGAAGTACTGTTAGTCTCCCTGTGGTTACCTGTTTATAGATCATACATCTTTTAGTCCTGATCTCTAAATGTGTCTGTTTCAGGGAAGTCTATCGTAATTTGTTGTAAAGTATATTTTCTTTGCTGTTTATTGTATAAGAAATATGGCAGAGGGGAGCAAAATGCAATTAGCTGAATGAGGTAGACTTCATTGGTCATTGTAGTGGAACTATTGAAAGAAATGACCCAGCAGGCAATCAATCAATCGATCCATTACATTTATGGAACGCTTACTGTGTGGAGAGCACTGTACTAAGTGCTTGGTAGAGTACAATATAATAGAGTCGGTAGACACATTCCCTGCCCACAGTGATCTCACAGTCTAGAGGGGGAGACAGACATTAATATAAATAAATCATGGATATGGACATAAATGCTGTGGGGTTAATGGAGGGGTGAATAAAGGGAGCAAATCCAAGCATGAGGGTGAAGCAGAAAAGAGTGGGAGGAATTGAGAGCTTAATCAGGGAAGGGCTCTTGGAGGAGTTGTGCCTTCAAGAGACTTTGAAGGTGGGGAGTTTAATTGTCTATCGGATATGAAGAGAAGTGTATTCTAGACCCAGAAGCAGGTTGCGGGCAAGAGGTTAGTGGGGAGATGGATGAGATCAGGGTATAGAGACTAGGTTGTCATTAAAAGAGCAAAGTGTGTGGGCTGAGTTTTAGTAGGAGAGCACTGAGGTAAGGTAGAAGGAGGCAAAATGATTGAGTGCTTTAAAGCAGCAGCTCAGTCATTTGAAAATTTGTGATGGTCAACAAGCAGCATTGGGAAGACAAATAATGAAGAGAGAAAATCAGTGTGGCCCTAGTGGAAAAAGTTGAGGATTGGGTGGCAGGAGATACGATGTCTTAATCCCAGCTCTGCAAGACACTTAGCTTCTGTATGTTTCAGTTTCTTCTGTAAAATGGGATCAAATACATCTCTGAGCCCCATGTGGGAGAGGAATTATAACCAATTGTATTACATTGACATGAAGTGGCACGATAGAGCAAAGGCCTGGGAGTTGGAAAGTCATGGGCTCTAATCTCAGCTCCCCCACTTGTCTGCTATGTGACCTTGGGCAAGTCACTTCACTTCTCTGGGCCTCAGTTAGCTCATCTGTAAAAATGGGATTGAGACTGTGAGCCCCTATGTGAGACAGGGACTCTGTCCAACCTGATTAGCTTGTATACACCCTAGCACTTAGTACAGTGCCTGGCACAAAGTAAGCATTTAACAAATACCATTATTATTATTATTTACCTCAACACTTAGCAAAGTGCTTGGCACCCAGTAAGCAAATTAGAAATACCATACGTTGATCCTCATCTTGCAATAAATACTGCAATATTATTATTATTCTAAAAATATTATTTTTACCAAGAAAACAATATGGATACACTACCAGAATGATTGCAGATGGACATAGGGGCATTCTGGGAGAGAGGTGTCCATGGTGTTGCTATGGGTCAGAAACAACTCGACGGCAAAAAACAAGACAAATATTTATTAGAAGAAGAGGGGGCAGGAAAGAGCAGGGGAATAGGAAGAGTATTTGATTTAGTATAGGGCTTGAACCAGGAAAAACTGGGGACTCAAGGCAAGTCTGACTCAAGGCTAGCCTCTCTGTAAGCTCACTATGGGCAAGGAGTTTATCTGCTAATTCTGTTGTACTCTCTCAAGCACTAAGGACAGTGCTCTGCACGTAGTAAGTGCTCAATAAATACCACGAATGCCCCCTCTTGTTCTCTATGCAATCCTCTTCATCTGCGGCCCCCAGGTGAAATTTCCTGACCTAATCCCCACCTAGGAGAGCAGACTGAAATGCCAAATTGTCATTTTGTCGGCTATTGTGCCCGTGAGGAATCCTGCCAGGAGAAAGCCCCACTGAACCAGAAATGAGCTTAGGGCACGATGACTTAGGGCTCCCTTCTGAAAAGTGCCCTCAGACAGGCATAAGCCATTTCTGGACTGCTGAAACTCAAGCCCCAGTAGCCCAAAATGAGCAATGGAACCCAGAGGACGCAGCACTCTTCAAGTTAGGTAGGGACCATTTCTGATTTGGCCTGGCCTCACTTCTGTATTATTGTGCCTAGTAGTAATAATGTTTATTGTTATTATTATTATTATTGTTCATAATAATAGCAGTATTAATAGTGAACATAATAATAATAATAGTGGCACCCTGTGGGGCTCACAGTCTCAGTAGGAGAGAGAAAAACTTTTTTCTTATGGCATTTGCTAAGTGCTTATTGTGTGCCAGGTACTGTTCTAAGCACTGGGGTAGATACAAGGTAATGAGGTTGAACGCAGTCCATGACCCACATGATAATAATAATTATGGTATTTGTTAACCACTTACCCTGTGCCAGGCACTGTATTAAGCTCTGGGGTGGATACAAGCAAATCGAGTTGGACACAGTCCCTGTCCCACATCGGGCTCACAGTCTCAATCCCCATTTTACAGATGAGGTAACTGAGGCACAGAGAAGTCGAGTGACTTGCCCAAGGTCACATAGCAGAAAAGAGGCCAAGGTGGGTTTAGAACTCTGGTCCTTCTGATGCCCAGGCGCAAACTTTCATGAATCCCCTTTCTACAGAGAAGCAGCATTGCTCAGTGGAAGGGGCACAGGCTTTGGAGTCAGAGGTCATGGGTTCAAATCCCGGCCCCGCCTCTTGTCATCTGGGTGACTTTGGGCAAGTCACTTCTCTGGGCCTCAGTTACCTCATCTGTGAAATGGGGATGAAGACTGTGAGCCCCCCTGTGGGACAACCTGATCATCTTGTAACCACCCCAGCACTTAGAACAGTGCTTTGCACATAGTAAGTGCTTAATAAATGCCATCATTACAGATGATTAAACTGACCACAAGGAAGTTGAGTGACTTGCTGAAGGCCATACTGCTGGTAAGTGGCAGAGCTGGGATTAAAACCCAGATCCTCTGGCTCCTGGGCACAAGTTCTTCCATTAGGACACACTGCTTCTCTAAGCACTTACTGCATGCAGAACACTGTGCTAAGTGCTGTGAAAGAATACAGGGGTGGGAATGAGATACTTGCTGAAGTGGCTTGACCAGGACATGGATTTGGGGCCTGTGGAGGGCTCTTTTCCGCCCTTCGGTGGTTTTATTGGCACATCAAAATGGCTATCAATATCAGCACCAACAGTGTTTTGGACTTAACATTGTAGAAAAAAAACTATACTAGACACTCGGGACCCATGCAGAAGGAACTGAAGGCACAGTAGTACTGCCTGTCCTGCCATCATGGACATTACAATCTAGTGGAGAAGCAGCATGGCTGGATGGATAGAGCACGGGCCTGGGTTCTAATCCCAGCTCCACCACTTGTCTGCTCTGTGACCTCAGGCAAGTCGCTTAACTCTTCTGTGCCTCAGTTACCTCATCTGTAAAATGAGGATTAAGACTGTGAGCATCACGTGGGACAAAAACTCTGTTAATCTGATTAATTTGCATCTACTCCAGTGCCTGGGCACATGGTAAGTAATAATAATAATAATAATGATGGCATTTGTTAAGTGCTTACTATGTGCGGAGCATTGTTCTAAGTGCTGGGGGAGAGGATACAAGGTGATCAGGTTGTCCCACGTGCGGCTCAGTCTTCATCCCCATTTTACAGATGAGGCAACTGAGGCTCAGAGAAGTTAAGTGACTTGCCCAAGGTCACACAACAGGCGTGTGGCGGAGCCAGGATTAGAACGCATGACCTCTGACTCCCAAGCCCGTGCTCTTTCCACTAAGCCACGTTTGACAAAATAAGTGATTAACAAATACCATAAAAAAGGAGAAGGCAAATATAGAGTGAGACGGTAGTTAGAAATAATATACAATTTAAAGATATGTACATATGGAGTTGGAGGTTTGGGGAAATTGGAAGTCCAAAATTCTCTGAGGTATCTTTACCTCCAGCCGAGGATGGATCCCAAACCAGATTAGACCCTCTTGAACTCCAGGAGCTCAAAGCAGAGATACCAACCCCTCCCCTGTCCGCTTTGGCTCTCTTTGAAAATGGGAGGTTTTTGTAATCAGAATATGCCCTTCCAGGGTTATTGTGAGACTTCATTAGTGCTGCTCCTTTAGGGATTAAGCCATTGTGATATTGTGTTTATTTGGGAGGCTGGAGGAGGTTTCCAGGGAAAACTAACTCCTCATTCTTCCTCGAGATTGTTAAATATTTTAGTGAATGGTGCAAGCGACCAACGTCCCCGAGGTTCACTTAACAGGCTGGTTCAATTGAGCTTCTAGAGGCAGGAGTGAGATCAATCCTTTGTGGAGAGAATTGGTTGCCCCTTGGCAACCAGCACTTGGATGTTAGTGTTTTCCTGTACTTTTTCTCCCTGTTTATTCCATTTTCCTATTACACGGACAAAGGGAGTTTTATTCAGATGGGTAAGAGTGAATACAACGGCCTGATTTCCAATTGATGGCCACACACACGTAGATAGGTAGATAATAACCCCCCCGCCCCCAACCCCCACAACTAAGTTAGGAAGCAGCATGGTGTAGTGGATAGAGCACGAGCCTAGAATTCAGAAGGTCATGAGTTCCAATTCTGGCTCCACCACTTGTCTGCTCTGTGGCCTTGGGTAAGTCACTTCACTTCTCTGGGCCTCCGTTACCTCATCTGTAAATTTGAGATTGAGATTGTGAGCCCCATGTGGGACAGGGACTATGTCCGACCTAATTTGCTTGTATTCACCCCAATGCTCAGTAAAGTGCCTGGCACATAGTAAGCACTTAACAAAAACCGCAATTATTATTACTATTATTAATTAATATGGTGTGGCTAAATGGGTCTAGAATGAATCTTATGAACTGTATCATTTGATGGCATGATGTGTCTGGTATTTTGTCAAAGGTTTTTGTTTGTAACTGCTTTTGGCCAATCACACAGTATGGAAATTGAAGAGAAAGAAAAGTGGGGGAAAAAAGAATCAGGCGCCCCAGTAAGTGTTTACTCTTTAATAGGAAGACAGGTGATCAATTGCTAGACCATAATGTGGATCATTGCTATATTGTTCCAGAAATATTACCAAGAGCCATGTTGATTATTTGTCATCCACCAGAGCTGTAAATCAGAGCACACATGAGCATTACTTGCAAGTAGGCATCCTTCTCTCCTGAGGCCAGGATAATTTTCGGTGGGGCAGAGAGGGATCTTTTATTAGGTTGTAGTAATTGGAGGGGCACAAGCTTCTGTCTGGAAATTCTCTTTTAGGACCAAGACATTGAAACAGAAAGGATTTTTGAAACAATGAGAAGAAAATGTTATATATTCCTATGGTTTATCTCACCCTTTCCATTTCACTTCTCTAGACATGATCCCCAAATTCAACCTTCTTTTGATTCTCACTTTTGATTCTCCCATCTCTGTCCCCTTGCTCATGATCTTCTCCCAGCTTGGAACTCCTGACCTCCCTACTTCAGACCCACTACAGCCCCACATGGGGCTCACAATCTCCATCTTCATTTTACAGATGAGGTAACTGAGGCCCAGAGAAGAGAAGTGACTTGCCCATGGTCACACAGCAGGCAAATGGCAGAGCCGGGATTAGAACCCATGTCCTTCCGACTCCCAGGCCTGTGCTCTACTGGGCCATGCTGCCTCCCAATAAGAATTGTTACCTAATGTTTCTTAAACTCCAATCCTATACAATACAGAAAAACATGTTCATTATCTAATTGCTCTGACTTTCCTTTCAGTGACCCTAGTCCCCATCAGTCTAATTTGAGATCCATTTATTTCAACACAAAGAACCCTCCTTACTTCTTAATTCTATATGTCAATGAGCCATATGGTAATGATTTGTTAAGCTCTTACTATGTGTCAAGCACTGTTCCAAGTGCTGAGGAAGATACAAGCTAATCAGGTTAGACACAGTCCATGTCCCATATGGGGCTCACAGTCTTAATCCCTATTTTACAGATGAGGTAACTGAGGCACAGAGAAGTTGTGACTTGCCTAAGGCCTACCAGACAAGTGGGGAGCTGGGATTAGAATCTAGGTCTTTCTGATTCCCAGGCCTGTGCTCTATCCAGTAGGCCATGCTGCCTGTCATCTTTTAGTGAAGTAGTGGGAAAGCTACTTTTGTCCTCTGCTGGACAGGCAAAAAGATGGATGTAGTAGAACTGGAGGGTGGGTGGAAGTTGCCCCAGAAAGGAATTGGAGAGTCCCAGAGGGAAGAGTTTGCAGGCCAGGGAAGGCAGGGGAAGGAACTGGGGAGCTAGTCAGGGCTGAGTTTGGAATGTCGGGGCTGAATCCTGATGGAGTTGGAAGGAAAGAGGGCAAAAACAACTGCCAACAACAACGCACAAATTTGGCTTGTGACTTAAACTTGACGATACCTGACTTTTAGCTAGCAAATGTGAAGAGGTTTGGCTCCTGGTGCTTTCTGGCAGAATTTAGCCCAGAAGAGTTGAGGAGCGGGAGGCAGAGATGGGCAGCCGGTACACTTGCTGAGCAGACATCCTTGTGCGAGCTTCCGAATCTGCTCCACTGGCACCGTTGTATGGGGCTCTTGGCATTCTGCTGCCCCTTGCCCTGGCAAGCAGTCTGCTCTGACTCCCGGGACTTTCCCTGAAGCTACCCCATGGGACAGTGGAAAGGTGGGCAGAGGAGCCATGGAACAGGGGAGGATGCCAGCCAGAAGGAGGGCTGATTTTCTGGGGAGGTTGTGGGTCATGACTCTAAAACAACAGTCTTTGTCTGTACAGTCCTATGCTGTAGGATTAATGCTAGGTGGCATTTGTTAATAATAACTGTGGTATTTGTTAAGCACTTTCTATGTGCTAGGCACCGGCACTACGTGAGGCTCACAGTCTCACTCCCATTTTACAGATGAGGTAACTGAGGCACAGAGAAGTGAAGTAATTTTCCTAAGGTCACACAACCGACAAGTGGAAGAGCCAGAATTGTGGCTAGGTGGGCCATTAGGCTCTGGCTGGACAGGTTTGGATCCTAATCAGTTTTAATAATGCAAAAAGCACACTTGCCCCTTTCAAACTTGGTATCGGTGTGATCCCAGCAGATTTGCTTGTCTTAGAGGCTGATGGGAATAATAATTGCTCTGGGTAACATCCTTCCCCAACTTGGGCAGCAGAAATGCTCATTCTGGGGGAAACTGAGAAGTAACCTGCCCTAGTAGAAAGAGCACAGACCTAGGAGCTAGAGGACCCGTGTTCTAATGCCAGCTCTGACAAATGTTTGCTGTGTAACAGTGGGCAAGTAATTTAACTTCTCACAGCCTCAAGTTCTCTTGTTCTCCCTCCTACTTAGACCGTGAGCCTCATGTGGGACAGGGACTGAATCCAACATAATTCACTGGTAACTACCCCAAAGCCTAGAACAGTGTTTGACACATAGTAAGCACTTAAATACCATTTTTTTTTTTAAAGAAACAAAAAACTGTCCTTTCCAGCACCAGAGCCAGTGACTCACGGGTAAGGAACATGTGACTTTTAGGCATCGGAAATATGACATTGCTAGCCAGTCCAGAAGTCATATTGCTCCAACAGCCAATATAATCCTGGTCATGCACCCTTTTAGGAACATCCCCGGATCTCAGAACATCATTTAATTTCTTTGCCTCAGTTTCCTCATTAGTAAAATGAGGATAATACGAAGCTCTCCATTCCAGCATCCTAGAATGGAATGGATGGATAGAAGAGGTTATGGAGGAAGATAAAGAGGCAATGAGTCTAGAGTATTCTGAGGTAAATGCCATCCATGCTTTTCATTGGAAGACTTTGGAAAAAACCTAGCCCATTGTTCTGATTCTTATTAACCAGTGTGTTGATGCAATAATGTCTCTCTCCGTCTCCGGGTTGAGGGATGCTACTTTAATAATAATTATAATGATAATAATAATAATGCTATTTGTTAAGTGCTTATTACATTCCAGGCACTGTACTAAATACTGGGGTGGATACAAGCAGATTGGGTTGGACACTGACCCTGTTAATGTGGGGCTTACAGTCTCAATCCCCATTTTACAGGTGACGTAACTGAGGCACAGGGAAATGGTGTGGCTTGCCCAACATCACACAGCAGACAAGTGGCAGGGGCAGGATTAGAACTCATAACCTTTTGATTCCCAGGCCCGTGCTCTGTCCACTACACCATACATTCCCTTCTGGCCCCATTGATGAGAAATCACTGTAGAGGATGCAAAATGTTCCAGCACTTAGAACAGTGCTTCACACATAGTACACGCTTAACAAATGTCATCATTATTATTATTATTAAAATGTCATGCCAAGTTAATGACAGTGTTAGGACGGAGGATGCAGCTGAGAGTTGATGGGGAGCCATGAGGAGGTTTTAAAAAGGAACCTTTAAAAAACTGCTATTCTTCAGGTAGTCTTCCTCGACGGTGTAGTCTTCCTAGCCATTTTATATAGGCGAGCTATAAAACCTTTCCTGGAGATGGGAACTGTGAATAGTGAAAATGGCACATCGGTGCTCATCAGCGAGGCCAAGACCTTTATGTCAATGTTCATTTATACTCTGCAGGCTCCTCTGAGCAGCTGCAGAGAAGCAGCATGGCTCAGCGGAAAGAGCACGGGCTTTGGAGTCAGAGGTCATGGGTTCGAATCCTGGCTCTGCCAATTGTCAGCTGTGTGACTTTGGGCAAGTCACTTCACTTCTCTGTGCCTCAGTTACCTCATCTGTAAAATGGGGATTAAGACTGTGAGCCCACATGGAGCAACCCGATCACCTTGTAACCTCCCCAGTGCTTAGAACAGCACTTTGCACATAGTTAGGACTTAATAAATGCCATTATTATTATTAATATTATAAATATCCCTATTGTCCTAATGGGAGGGAGGAAGGCTGTGGCTGGAAACTGCAGACCAATTCAGATAACAGCGCTAGCTGGATATATGCTGGGAACGTTTCTGCTAATTCTGTTGTATTGCACTCCCCCACCCACTTAGTACAGTGCTCGGCACAAAATACGTACTCAATAAATACCATCAATCGATTGATTGATTGGAATTAACAGATCCAACTCATCCATTTGTCATCAGCTCTGAATGATTTTGAAGCCCAGGCCCCCCGGTCACTCTTAAAGTTCAAACACTTGGCGCCTGAGATTTCGTGGCCTTCAACATTAAAAAAAAATTCCACTGGAGACTCCTCCTTCCCAGAGTGGTATAAATGGGGGATGGTAGGAAGGGAGTTATTTTATAAGTTCCCTCATCTGTAAAATGGGGATTAAGACTGGGAGACCCATGTGGGACAGGACTGCATCCAACCTGATTATCTTGTATCTACTCCAGCTCGTGGTACAATGCCTGGCACATAGTAAAAGCTTAAAAAAATCTCCCTGACAAAAAAGGAGTGGTGCAGGGTTGGAAGGATGGTGGGGAGGAGGAATAGAGGCAGAAGGTCATTAACAAGAGCAGTGAGCGATCACTTTCTACAGTGCTCTGCACACAGTAAGTGCTCAGTAAATACCATGGATTAACTGACTGATGGGCTGACTGTATCTCGGCCCTCCAACCTGACTGGTCCCATTTCTGACCCTGAGTTGGTCAGGAATCCCTGACCCAATCATTACTCTCCCCACCAGCCACTCCCACCTTTTTATGGTATTTGTGAGGTGCTTACTATGTGCCGGGCACTGTACTAAGCACTGGGGTAGATACAAGCTAATCAAGTTGGACAGAGTCCATGTCCCAGTTGGGGATCCCATTATTCATCCCCATTTACAGATGAGGGAATAGAAGCACAGAAAAGTGAAGTGACTAACCCAAAGTCACACAGCAGGCAAGTGGCAGAGGCAAGATTAGAACCCATGATCTTGTGACTCCCAGTTCTGTGTTCTACCCATATTGCTTACTCCCCTTACCTTAAAGGGTTGGGAACTGAGCAATTGCCCAGAGCTACTGTTTCATTCTGAAAGGGGGTCTCAGCTGAAATTCTCCAGGCCCCTCCCTCCTACAAAGTCAGACACAGGGAATGCTCATTTAAGATTTGGAGAGGACAGGCTGGATGGACTGTAAGCTGTAATCTAGGTGTCAGCTCACTGTGGTCAGGGAATGTACTCTCCCAAGCACTTAGTACAGTGTTCTGCACACAGTAAGTACTCAATAAATATCACTGACTGAGTGAGGTGGTAACCTCCCAGAGTGGGGTTAATCACCCTGATCTCTTCTCTAGTCCCTCCACGGCCCTCCCCTTCCCCAACAATGACCAAGGCATGAGGAGGCTTGGCAAGTTGGCTGATTCCCTCCCCTAGTGCTTCCTTGCCAAGTGACCCTTAAACACCCCTGGTTTTGGGGGGGCTCAACTGTGAAATGGGAAGAAGTGCCATTTTTGCCCTTCACACTCTCAAGCTCATTACGAAACTGATGAATGATCATCAATACCCTTCCTGGTCAATCATTCAATAAATCATATTTATTGAGAATTTACCATCTGCAGAACACTGCACTGATAACTTGGGAGAGTACAATAGACCAGAGTTGGAAGAAACATTCCCCATCGACAATGAGCTTACAGTCTTATGATCATGCCTGATTTGTGCTCAGTTGGCTCTTTCTCTTTCCTCTTTTTCAGGAACTTTTCAGTATTTTTCATGTATTCCTCATGAGATGAGTGAACACTGCTATCCTCATTAAACCCATGGAAAGAGTAGAGCAGAGAGGTTAATCAACTTTGTCCAAAGCCCCACAGAGGGTGAAGTGGCATGGCTAAGAAAGGCAGATTCTGAAAGGGTCTTTTGCAAGCCCTATTAAGTGCTTAGTGCAGTACTTTGCACACAGTAAGCAGTCAATAAATGTGACAATAAAGAATGGGGCATCTGTGACATCTCCTGCCTATATAAATTATTCTCTTTAACGTTGAGCTCCTTACTTGGTTACCTCTAGCACATAGAACAGTATTCTGCACAGAGTAAGTGCTCATTAAATATGATTTTTAAAACAGATATTTGTTAAGCACCTACTATATGCCAGCACTCTACTAAGTGTTGGGATAGATACAAGCTAATTGGGTTGGACACAGTCCCTGACCCACATGGGGCTCACAGTCTTAATCTACATTGTACAGATGAGGTAACTGAGGCACAGAGAAGTGAAATGAGTTGACTGATAGATAAATTAATTTCCTGTTCCACTACCCCTGCATCTTTTCCAGGCCTTGCTGTGCAGAGCTGTGGAGGGAAGGCTCTGTGGGTAAATTGCTCTACTCCATCTCTGACTCAGCTGCAGGCAATGAGCAGAGTCAGGTGAGTATGGCAGCTGAACTGGGTGCATTTGGGCAGAAGCAGTGTGGCCTAGTGGAAAGAACACAGGCATGGGAGTCAGGAACCCTGGGTTCTGATACCAGACTCATCACTTACTTGCTGTATGAAATGGGACCAGTCTTTTAACTTCTCTGGGCTTCACTTTCCTCTTCTATGTAATTAGGGATCAAATCTTTTCTCCTCAGTCTGTAAGCACCATGTGGGACAGGGACTGTGTCTACCCTAGCACACAGTTGGCCGAGGCCACAGTTATTATTATTGTACTCTCACTTATGTAGAGACTCATCTACATAATCTCTACAATTTGGCAGTATTGCCCCCCAGCAATTCAACTGGGACTACTAGGTTAGGGTAATTGGGGCAGATACTCTGGCCCCATGTGTTTTAGAGGGTCCATTTTTAGAGGTAGGTGGTCCATTTGCACTTTGGTGGTAACCTGTACAGAAGAGGTGTATTTATCCCACTGCCTTGAACAGTGCTTGGTACATGGTAAGTACTTAACAAATACAATTATTATTATCATCCTTGTCCTTATGCTGTTTTAATGTTTTATCATTTCCTGACTCATGATATGTGCATCTCTAATCATCACTCCAACCTATACCTTTAGAATGTGAGTCACTCGGGCTATGGAGTCTAATTCCCACCTGTCTCCTCTTTCACAACATTCAGTAAAGTGCTCTGCACACAGTAAGTGCATAAGTAAGCACTACTGCTACTAATAGCTCTGTCCGAAGCAGTTGCTGAGACGTAAGATGTAAGGGCATTAGGGAGCTTTCTGCCTCCAGTTTCCCAGTTACCGTATATTCATCTGCACGTACTATTTTTGTAGAACACTGATTACAGTATATCACCGCTTTTTCTCAAAAATTTCCAATGGCTCCTCATTGCTTCTCATTTCAAAAAATAACAGCCTCCTAAACCTTCAGGCTTCAAGATGCTTCACCGTTTGACTTCCTCTTATCTATTTCTCTTCTCCCACTTTACTAGCTAGAACTCCTAGTTTTCCTGAAGCACATCCCTTATCTGTCCCTCATTCTTAAGTAAATAATGACAATACTATCTGTTAAGTCTTACTATGTGCTAAGTGTTGGGGTAGATCATCAGAATCGATAGAATTGAGAGCTTACTGTGTGCAGAGCACTATACTAAGAACTTGGGAGAGTACAATGCAATGGAATTGGTAGATATGTTCTCTGCCCACAAATGAGTTTACAATCTAGACTGTGAGCCCACTGTTGGGTAGGGACCATCTCTATATGTTGCCAACTTGTACTTCCCAAGCACTTAATACAGTGCTCTGCACACAGTAAGAGCTCAATAAATACAATTGAATGAATGAATGAATGAATCAAGAAGGGCAGACAGGGAAGTTACACTGGGCAGAGTCCCTGTCTATCATGGAGCTCACCATCTAAGGGAGAGGAAAAACAGGCATTTTAGTCCCATTTTACAGGTGAAAACTGAGGCAAAGAGAAGTTGTGACTTGCCTTTCCCAATTACCTCCCAGTTCCTACCTGGCTCAGTGGAGGTACGTTCCATTTCTCCAGCAGGATGCTTTCCGCTGTTACTACAGCTTTCGTTCTCCAACAATTAACAAGCTGGGAAATATATAGACCATTACAGTCCATCTTATAAAAGATTTAATAAAGGAATAAATGTGTTCAAGGAGCACATCTTGCCCAGTGTCCAATTATAATGATGCTGAATGCAAAGAAACTCCTCTTCAATAAGCACTTGATAACCTGGAATAAATCTGTTTGAGAGAGTAACTGCAGATTTGCCATTCACAATGGTTGCACATTTTTGAGATCTCCACTACGCCTTGAAAAGCTGCGGACATTATGGATGGGATCTTTTGTGTTCTCTTGTGGAGAACTAAGTTTGGATTGTTTTTCTGAATTAATCAGCAGCAGCCGGGAGTTTTCCCCTGATGAGGCGGAAGAGGGAATGACAAGGTCCCTTGGGAAATCAGACCTTTGAACTCTTTGGGAGAGTTTTCTAGTCATGCTGGGTAAGGCCAGGAAGTTAGCCCCTCGGTCCTCCTCACTTCCTGCAGAGTTGTGTTGTGGACAAGGCAGTGCTGAACCGATATCTTAATTATTTTGATCGTTATTATTACTACATCATTATCATTATGCCCCTCTAGACTGTAAGCTCGTAATAGGCAGGGAGCGTGTCTGCTAATTCTATTCTACTGAACTCTCCCAAGCACCTAGAACAGTGCTCTGCACATACTAAGGGCTCAATAATTGATTTATTGATTGATTGATGGAGGGTTAATTTTGGTCCATGTTGGGGAGCGGAGAGGAGGGCAGAGAGACCAGATGGCTTCTGGGTGGGCTCGTAGGCCATTTAGTTCATTAGCAAAGGAACCTGGCTACCTTAGTTATTCAGTCCTATCTCCTGCTCCTCTCTGTCTTTCTTTGACAGGATCCCAGTGGCAGATTGCAGCAGCTATGTAATAGCCATCCAGCCATGCCACACAGCAGTTTAGGGCTGGAAGTGACAAGACTCCCAATCCAACTGGAGAGGGAATACCAGTCAGCAGAAGATGCCATTCCAGACCCATACTCTCTCAAGGAGCCTCTCGAAGCATCTTGGCTTTGGGCCCAGTCAACTGTGAGTCGGGCCTGCTCTTTATGTCTCCTTTGCTTGCCCTCACATTTTTCTCCCTGAAGGCAGCAGAGCACCCCTGTGTCTTTCAAAGATGAAAAGAGGGGGTTACTTCGAAGTTTTGTATGAGTAGGTGTCTTGATTTCTCTCATGGGCTAGCCTCATGCAAAATACATCCATACCACCTTAGGGAAAAGCTGAGCGATTCCCAAATCTATTGGAACCAAGTAAGAATTTTGTTTCTTCCTGCTTTCTGATCTGGGTACTCCAGGTGTGGAATGGGGAGGAGCTGGTATTGGCTGTTGGAGATGGTAAGGAACGCTGAACATGTTCTTTCCAGTGGGCTCTGATAATTTTTTTTAATGATATTTGTTAAGTGCTTACTATCTTTCCAGCACTGTTCCAAGCATTGGGGTAAATACAAGCTAATCAGGCCCTGTCCCACATGGGACTTACAGTATATGTAGGTGGAAGAACAGATATTGAATCTCCATTTTGCGGTTGAGGAAACAAAAGCACACAGAAACTAAGTGACTTGCCCAAGGTCACACAGCAGTGATTAGCACCCAGGTCATCTGAATCCCAAGCTTGTGCTTTAACTAGTAGACCATACCACTTTCCACTGAATAGAGTTTGGGTGTTGTCTCCTCCCTAGGCATGGGAGAAGGTTTGGTGTAAATCAGATGGTCCACAGCCAGGGGTTGCCTTGGGTCGATGTCCTTGGGGAATAACCAAAAGGGCAGTGAGAGAGGAAGAGATGGGGATGGAGAAAGGGGTCCGGAAATGAGGAGTGGGAATTGTTCAATTTAAGTGCCTCGGGGGGTACCAGTCAGCAAAACCAGAAAGTAACACTTGTAAGGCTCCGTCTCTGCTTGGATAAATCTTTTCTTTTCCTCGTCATTATCTGTCTCCCCCTGCAGATTAATTGCTGCTCTTATGTGATGTTTTCCTGCTTCTCCCTAAGAGAGAGAGAGAGCCAAGGAGAGAAAGTGAGCAGTGCAGCCATGCTAATCCAGAGCTTGTACCTGGACAGCTGGTACTTTTCACAGCGCCTTCATTTTAAAGCTATCCATCACGCTCCCACTGTAGCAGTCAGGCCCCAAATCGCAGAACTGGCACCTCGAGGGCTGTTCAGCTGTGAAACCTGGCTTGGCGTGCAGAGCAACTTTGCTGTGCCACATGAAAAGAAAAAAAAAAAGAAACGTTCTGACTTTTTAATTTTATTTTTTGTCAGAGAAGGATGAGGGGGCAAATGGGGAGTCCAGAAGGGACCTCATCCTTCTCAATCCTTTCTTTCCTTTGCCAACCCAAGGGGTCCTAGGAAACACAAAGGTTGCTTTAAGAGCCCAGAGGGTAGGCTGGAGACCCCCTCTGTGGGACTCACTTTGAGGTAGTTTGATACTCTGACATTTAAATGGAGGAGTTGGTCCTTGGGTTTCCCTCATCTCGTAACCAAGGGGCAAATATGTATGGGCCACTGAGATGGTCCCAGATGGTAAAGACTTTCAGTCACACCCATACTTGCTCAAAGACCCACGCTGATCTGTTCTGTCCCGGGAGTCGGTATATGTCAGTGCTCAGTGGGCTGGAGAGCCCCAGGGGATCCTTCTGATTGAAAGGTAAGTTGCTTTTATGATGGCTGCTGCTATTATTTCCGGTCACCAATCCCCAGAGCAATCCCGTTCCCCAATAAAAGCCACTGATTTAATCAGAATTCAGTGTTCAAAACCTTCGCAAGTAGAAGAATAAATAAAACCATTTCAGGAGTTGATCATTTATTTATTAATCTATTTACAATCTACACTTTGCATGTTAATCAAATCTTTCTAGGTGTCAGTTCCTTATTAAGAGCCTATTTTGGGGGAAGGGAGAGCTCTTTTTTCCCTAGATAATATGCAAGAAATTAGATTAGGGATAGATTTATAAATAAATGATCAACTGCTGCCTTGGTTATCCGTTCACATGGAGGTGCTCTTGGGAGAATTAGGTTTTCCTAATGCGCCAATGGCCCGAAGGAGCTCTTGGATTTTACCCCACGGACTTTGGATTTTGGCAGGAAAATCACTGGCTGGCACCCAAGAGTAGACTTGTCAAGGCCTGATTCCAAGATGTCCCTCCCAGAGAGCAGGATGAACCAGAGAATATTCTCTCACATTCTGGGCAGGGCTTCTATGGAGAGAGCCCCTCTGATGGCCTTCCTGGATGGCAAGAAGGGGATTTCAAAAGTGTTCAGTTTGCATAGGTGAGAGCAAGAAGCACAATTCAACAGTGCAAGTAAGAAGTCTACGGTCTGCCTATGCTTGCTGCTTTCACATCTGACAAATCATTGAATCTTTCTGAGCCTTAGTTTTCTCATCTGTAAAATGAGAATAACCCTTGCCTCTTCCCTTTTTACCCTGGCATTAGCGAAGACATAATGAGATAATTGATCAGGAACCTTTTTGAGAAAATTCAAGGGCTCTGCACATTCTAGAAACTGTCTATAATTGTGGACCCTCCTTTTGCTCCTTGTTTCCAGTGATTGCAGTTAGGAAAAGGAGAGGGATAAAAATAATAATTGTGGTACTTGCTAAGCATTTATTCCATGCCAGACACTGTAATAAGAACTGGGGTGGACACAAGTAGGTCAGGTTGGACACAGCCCCTGTCCCACATGGAACTCGCCGTCTTAATCTCCATTTTACAGATGAAGTAACTGAGGCACAGAGAAGTGAAGTGACTTGCCCAAGGCCACACAATAGACAAGTTGTGTAGCCGGGATTGGAATCCAGGTCCGTCTGACTCCCAGGCCCAAGCTCCATCCACTAGACCCCACTGCTCCTTAATTTGGGGGCCTAGAGAAACTAGAAGACTGTAATTTCAAAGACCACGAAAGGCCCTAATTAGGGTTTTGGAGCTTTCCAGGGTGATTGTGTCTTTGAATCCCATCTTGTGTGCGGCTGTGTGACCTCACTGGAAAATAGAGACACTTGGGTGGAGGCGCATATGGGAAATAAAAGCATTTTTTAGTAAAATCTGTTGCGAGTTCTAAATGGATGAAAAAAAATAACAACCTATGAATCAACCCCGCCCCCCCATCTTTCCCCCAATCCCCATGGCTTCCCCTTTCCTTTCATGTGTGATTATAATCTCTGTGGGGAAATTGAGTAAAAGTATTATTATTATTATTTTTAATCATTGGATTGGTATTGCACCTTGGGTGAGCTTCTAAGGCCATCAAGCTTCTTGTGGGAAGGGAATGTGTCTAACCAATTCTGATTTATTGTACTCTTCCAAGCACTTAGTACAGTGCTCTGTGCACAGTAGGCACTCAGTAAATACCATTGGTTAATGATGAATTGATTGATGATGGAAGAGGGCCATACAAAAATGGTTTCTCAGGGTCTTGGGTGCTAATCTTCATCCTGCCTTGAATTCTAAGGGTGTTTGGAGTGGGTCTTAGCCTGTTTCTTCATCTGACACCCCTCCAAAGAGAACCAGAGGCATCTTTCTGCAATTTTAACTATAATATTACTGTGATTTTTCTTTAAATGAGAGCTCTGATTAAATGGCCCCAGAAAATTGATGACAAGATTAATGATGGTATTTAAGTGGTTACTGTGTGCCAGGCATTGTACTAAGCGCTGGGGTGGATACAAGCAAATGGAATTGGACACAATCCCCATTCCATGTGGGTCTCACAGTCTCAATCCCCATTTTACAGGTGAGGAACAGAGGCACAGATAAGTGAACTGAATTGCCTAAGGTCAAACAACAGACAAGTGGCATAGCCAGGATTAGAACCCAGGTCCTTCTGAGACACAGAGCCGTGCTGTATTCATTCATTCAATCATATTTATTGAGCATTTACTGTATGCAGAGCACTGTAAGTGCTTGGAAAGTACAATTCGGCAACAGATAGAGACAATCCCTACCCAACAATGGGCTCACACACCTTGCTACTTCTCTGGTCTCTGTCTTTGTGGTTCCCAGTATGTATTCTCCCGTCTCAGGGAGGGTGGAAGGGGCTTCAGGTGACGAAGGAGGGCTGAGAAATTCTGTTGGTCCAAGGAAGATCTGCTGCTTCAGGGGATTTATGGAGTGTGCACATGTTTCTGGAATGGTTTGGGAATCTGCCCTTTCTGGATCTGTCTTCCCCTGAAGATCCAAGTGGACTCTGTGGAACAGTGGGGTAAGCTGGGTTTCCTGAATGTAACAGTGAAACTTGGGATTTTGTAGGACATAAAAGGTTCCCTCCTAGGAGTGATCATCATGTGGCTGGGTGTACCTCTGTAGCCAGAGTGCACCTCAGAGAAGAAGCGTGGCTCAGTGGAAAGAGCATGGGCTTGGGAGTCAGAGGTCATGGGTTCTAATCCCGGCTTCACCACTTGTCAACTAAAATGGGGATTAAGACTGTGAACCCCATGTGGGACAACCTGATTACCTTGTATGCCTCCCAGTGCTTAGAACAATGCTTGGCACATAGTAAGCACTTAACAAATGCTATTATTATTATTATTATTGTTGTTATTACCAGAGGGACTAGTTAAATGTGACCAGTTTGGAATCTGTCCATACAGAAGTTTTAGAGAGATAATCTCTTACCGTAGCTGGGTCTTCATTCTTTCAAGCCTCTAGAATAAGGGTTCCCAACTGATGGAACTTTGATATTGTGAATGGATAGAGCACAGGCCTGAGAGTCAGAAGATCGTGGGTTCTAATCCCAGCTATACTACCTGTCTGCTGTGTGGCCTTGGGCAAGTCACTTAACTTCTCTGTGCCTCAGTTACCTCATCTGAAAAATGGGGATTAAGACTGTGAGCCCCATGTGGGATAGGGATTGTGTCCAACCCGATTTGCTTGTATCCACTCCAGTGCTAAGTACAGTGCCTGGCACACAGTAAGCGCTTAAAAATATTATTATTATTATTATTATTATTATCATTATTATATGATTTGGAGTCCTCCCAGCATACCTTGAGAATTAAGGATGCCACTATCTTAGATTTTTGCTAGCGGGTCACAGAAATGCCCAAGCTCAAGAATGTTCTCGCCTGTGCTTAATGAAATAAAAAATGGCAGAGGTACTAAAATAGGGTCCTATCCCGACATGAGAAGCATTCCCCTATGAGCTTCTGACAGGGCAGGTGGTTTTCATAGAGGGTTCCTGGGGAGTGTATCATGCCCCCCAAATAGAAAAGGCAGTCTAGGTATTAGATCTAAGCAAAAGAGCTACTCTCAGTGCTCTCTGAAGCTCATATGGTCCTGCCAGAGAAGGTCTTGGGCCTTGAGTTCCGTAGGCTCAGAATGTTCAATGATACCGAATTAGATCACATACTTTTCTGTGTCTTATGAACACTGGACTATATGATGTTTGAGAAATAGTCATCCCTACAGTAACTTTAGGGACTTTTCTGTGTTTCTCTAGGTCTGAATAACTTTTGATGACATTTCTGGACCAATCTTTTTAAAATGTGAAAAAAGTCTGTGAACCCTCTGCGGTCATGAACTGAATATAATAATTATTAAACCACACGCGCACGCACACACACACACACACACACACACACACACACACAGAGTTAAAGATCAAAGTTCTGACTGAAAGCCAGAGAACAAAGACATTCAGAAAAATTCTGGGTCCCAGCCTCACCAGGAAAGAGAAAAAAAATGGATCACTCAAACTTTGTTTAGTCTTTTTCATTATTAAAATTTTATCGTCGTGGCTGTACAGTGACTGATTCTGCTCTAGAAAGTGTTCTTCCTATCTTCCCTATCATCATTTTCCTCTTTAAGAGCTTATCAAGAGCTCTTCAGAATCCAGTAAATAGTTCTCTTGTGGTCATCTACTTCCCACCTCAATTAATACCTTATCAGCAAACACTTCTCCAAAGTTTTAATTGCCTGAATTTTTCTTTTTTTAAAAATTTTCCTCCATGTTTTAACTTCTTTGCCTCTTTTTTAAAATCCCATGACCCTTTGAAATATAGCCCCATGTTTTCCAGCTTCTCAGCTCTTTAGCTTTTTCTCTCCAATTCAGTCTTTCCCCAGAACTCACATTGCTAATGCTAACGAGTCCCCATGTTAATAGTCATACCTCAGAGAAAGTTCTCCTCAAGCATCCACAGTTCTGGTTTCTTCCCTTTCTTCCATTATCTTTCCAATTCTTCCTATCCCCCCTACAATAAATACCAAATGAAAGGCAGTGCGACAAGGTTAATTTTCCCAGACTTCTTACAAGACATCTTTATACTCTTTGAAAGGAACTGTAACCTTTGGGCATTTGATATTCATCCTGCCCTAAAATCCGTGGCACTTATTTACATGTCTTTAATTATATATTATTATTTATTCATATTAAAGCCTGTCTCCTCCTCTAGACTATATGCTTATTGTACGTGTCTGCTAACTTTGTTGTATTTTCCCAAGAGCTAAGTGCTCAATAAATACCATTAATTGATAGATTGATGGATTTTCTCTGTGAGTCAATGTTTATTTCCCAATTAACACAAGTTGTTAGGTTGACAGTTTTATATCTACTCTTCAAACTCCCCCCCATCCAATCTCTCCCATAGTTGGGAATCATTTGGATAATAATAATAATAATGATATGATTATATTTGTTGTTACTATATGCCAAATTCTGTACTAAGCACCGGGGAATACGTGATAATAAGGTCATACACGAGGGTGATCATGTGAAGCGCAGAATCATGATCATAAGTCTGGAAGGGTCTTTGGGAGAACTCCAACTTCAATACTTTCTGCTTTCATTGTTTTGGGACTCAAACCAGAAATGAAAGTGAAAGTGGAAACTAGCTAATTCAGGGTCCAAAATGCCTGTGCTGGAAATACCACTTAAATGAAGGTCCAGCATTATTTTCTTTTGTTCTCATGGCTCAGTGGAAAGAGCGCAAGCTTGGGAGTCAGAGGTCATGGGTTCAAATCCCAACTCGGCCACTTGTCAGCTGTGTGACCTTGGGCAAGTCACTTAATTTCTCTATGCCTTAGTTACCTCATCTATAAAATGGGGATTAAGACTGTGAGCCCCGTGTGGGACAACCTAATTACCTTGTATTACTCCCAGCACTTAGACAACAGTTCTTTGCACATAGTAAGCGCTTAACAAATGCCATCGTCATCATCATTATTATTACCTGGATATAATTGCCTCTATTCTTCACTCCTCTTTGCTAATTTGGACTTGACCATCATGATGGTTCTAATCTGTTTGACCATGACTGCTCTCTGCTGGATAGACCCACCATTACTCAAGAGTAATGTGCCCTAACTGTGTTGCAAAGAAATCTACTTATCTTCCAATTTAAATAGGAGAGAAGAGGTCACTTTAACTACTGAGTAGAAGTACTTTTTTTTTTTCAGTCCCAAATGTTCTGGAGCTGAGGGATTCCCAAAGCCACTGGATTTCTCAGAGGGCTTTTGGCTCGGTTAGCCAATCAATGATATTTATTGAGCACTTACTACATGCAGAGCACTGTACTAAGCACAGAGTTCAATGCAACAGAATTAGCAGACATATTCCCTGCCCAAAACAAGCTTATACCTGAAATGACAAATGGTGAGGTGGAGGGTAACAGTTTTTCAGGTGAGAAAAAATACGTTTATATCTATAATACAAGAACCAACAATATACATTTTAAAATTGCATTTTGCACCCTGCAAACTCTATGAACATATTGATTGGTATTTTTTAAGCATTAACCATGTGCCAGGCACTGTACTAAGTCCAGGGGTAGGTACAAGATAACCAGGTCAGACACAGTCCCTGTCCCACACTGGGCTCACAGTCTTCATCCCCATTTTACAGGTGAGGCAACTGAGGCACAGAGAAGATAAGTGACTTTCTCAAGGTCACACAGCAGATAAATGGCCGAGCTAGGATTAGAACCCATGTCCTCTGACTCCCAGATGCATGCTCTTTTCGCTAAGCCACTCTGCTTCTCTAAGTAATCTATATTTAGTGGTTGTTCCTATCCATCACAGCAGCCAGGGCTTCACTCCCAGTATGGCCCAGAGCACAGTGGGCCATGTGCTCTTCAGCTGATGCTGAAAACGTCTCGGACTTCTCTTTAAGGAGGTCACATGACCCCTCTGGTGACCTGCCACAGCCTTCCGCCCGATTGTGGTTCCCAGGGTCCTCGGTTTCCCCATTATCTGACCTCCCTGCTGATTCCCCGGGTTTCTGCGCCAGTAATAATAATAATGATGGCATTTATTAAGCGCTTACTCTGTGCAAAGCACTGTTCTAAGCACTGGGGAGGTTATGAGGTGATCAGGTTGTCCCACAGGGGGCTCACAGTTTTCATTCCTATTTTACAGATGAGGGAACTGAGGCCCAGAGAAATGAAGTGACTTGCCCAAAGTCACACAGCTGACAATTGGTGGAGCTGGGATTTGAACCCATGACCTCTGACTGCAAAGCCCAGGCTCTTTCCACTGAGCCATGCTGCTTTTACAGCATGCACTAGCCCTCCACATCACTGACGAGCCTCCATCTCACCACGCCAGCGGGAAAGAAAAGCAGGCACATCCTGGCACTGCTTCCTTAAAATCTGAGGAAGACTGGTGGCTGCCACTGTAGTGATGCCTGTGGCTACAGTAGTGACAGTAGACTCTGAACCACCAGGAGCCTGAATCCTCTTTCTCCTCCTGCCACGGCACACTATCAATCTTCATTTTTCTCTTTATGTTGCCTTAGTTGTTGGTTTTTTTTTTTCATCTTTCTTCATGTATCTGACACTGGACCCCACTCCCCTTTAAATAGGTTGAACAGCACTAGATAAAAAAAAAAAAACTAGAAGAAAAAGAAGAGTGATGGTGGCAGAATTATTATTGGTGATATTTTATAAAGATTTCTTTGCTGTGAGGAGAGGGAGGCTTTGGTCTGGGCAAATTCTAGAGGAAGTTCATTGAGTAATAGGGATATTTTCAGACTTTGGTAAAAAAAAAACAACAAAACTTCATGCTTAGTTATAATGTTAACTACAGTGTGAGCGATTAGTACAGTACTCAGCACACAATAAGGGCTCAATAAATACCACTGATTGATTGAGGTTAAGCTTAATATCTTTGGGTTAAGCCCACGTCATCCCCCTGGCCTGGAATGCCCTCCCTCCCAACATCCGCCAAGCTAGCTCTCTTCCTCCCTTCAAGGCCCTACTGAGAACTCACCTCCTCCAGGAGGCCTTCCCACACTGAGCCCTCTCCTTCCTCTCCCCCTCCTTCCCCTCTCCACCCCCCCGCCTTACCTCCTTCCCTTCCCCACAGCACCTGTATATATGTATATATGTTTGTACGTATTTATTACTCTTTATTTATTTATTTTACTTGTACATATCTATTCTATTTTATTTTGTTAATATGTTTTGTTTCGTTGTCTGTCTTCCCCTTCTAGACTGTGAGCCCACTGTTGGGTAGGGACCGTCTCTATATGTTGCCAACTTGTACTTCCCAAGCGCTTAGTACAGTGCTCTGCACACAGTAAGCGCTCAATAAATATGATTGATTGATTGATCTTTGGGCAGGAAAAGGAGAAATTTGCCCATGTCCACAACCACTAGGACTGCACACAGCAACCATGTTGGTGCTACAGGTTCTCCTTAATCTTACCTCTTTACTGCACTCAAAACATACTTGGTTGTGTCCAAGAGGGAATGTGAAATAAGGGGGAAGGCATGTTCCCCAGAGTTTGGAGGAGGGTGGTCTCTGTCCCAAGAGGACTCATGGAGTTTCCACTTGCACTTCCTTGGAATCACCAGAGTATTCATCTGGGCCAGGAGTAGGGCTCTATCTCCTCTTCTAAGAAGGACTGTTTGCTTAGTTACTTCTCACTACGCGTCATCTGGAACAGATGTCCTTGGATTCGTGGCCATGCTCCAAATCTCGGAATGGGAGAGCTACTTTTCCTCCTCCTGTGGCCGACGTGTCTTTTGCTCCCTCAGAGGCTGGGCTAGGGGTGAAGCTGTGAGTAGGTTTTTTTTGCATAAGATATTTCTCCAACTTTGGCTGTTCTCCTTTCTCTTGCTACTTTCCAACTGAATGCTCATTAATCACTGTCAGCTCAGGGTTTTATGGGCTCCCTGTTTATAGGGCCTTCAGGTCTCATAGTCCTCTTCTTTCCTTGTTTCAAGACCCTTTTGCAGCATTTTAGCTCCCATCCTGGGGGATGTGGTTTTTTGTGTGCAGTTGACTGGGGTAATACTAATCTTGCCTCACTTTCACTAGGGACCTCTGATCTTTGGAGACCCTGGGACGATCCTCAGAGAGTCACAAGCATTTTGCAGAAGCAGGTAAAATAATTGCTTTGAGTAATAATAATAATAATGGTATCTGTTGAGTTCTTACTATGTTATTATTATTATTATGGTATTTGTTAAGCACTTATTATGTGCCAAGCACTGTTCTAAACACTGGGGTAGATACAAGGTAATCAGGTTGTCGCACTTGGGGTTCACAGTCTTAATCCCCATTTTCCAGATGAAGTAACTGAGGCACAGAGAAGTGAAGTGGCTTCCCCAAGGTCACACAGCAGACAGGTGGCGGAGCCGGGATTAGAACCCACATCCTCTGACTCCCAAGCCCGTGCTCTTTCCACTAAGCCACATTGCTTCTCTTATGTGTCAAACACTGTTCTAAATCCTGAGGTAGATACGAGATAATCAGGTTGAACACAGTCCCTGTCCCACAAGGGGCTCACGGTCTTAATCGCCATTTTCTAGATGAGGGGTAACTGAGGCACAGAGAAGTGAAGTGACTTGTCCAAGGTCACCCAGCAAACAAGTGGCAGAGCTGGGATTAGAATCCAGGGCCTTCTGACTCCCGGGACTGGGCTAGATCCAACAGGCTTCGAGAGTGGCTGGGTGGCCGGTGATTTCCTGAGTCAAGTGCCTTGCTTGGTATCACTGCCCTCCACACTTCTTCAGGCCAGACAGTGTATCTACTTAATTTGTCTGGCCCAGCACGGAGCCAAGTTTACCAATAGACACTTGGTTTCTGGCGGTGGTGATGACACATGGATGACACTCAGAGAAGCAGCGTGGCTCCATGGAAAGAGCACGGGCTTGGGAGCCAGAGGTCATGGGTTCTAATCCTGGCTCTGCCACTTGTCTGCTGTGTGACTTCGGGCCTCAGTGACCTCATCTGTAAAATGGGGATTAAGACTGTGATCCCCACATGGGACAACCTAATCACCTTGTATTCCCCCCTCCCCAGCACTTAGAACAGTGTTTTGCACATAGTAAGCACTTAAGAAATACCACCATTATTATTATTATTATTACCTGCCAACAGGCTGAAACCAATCTTGTGGTAAGTCACCATTTTAGTCCAGGGGTATCTAGTTATCTAGATTTAATAGAATCCTTGCCTGACTCTGACTTCCCAACTCTCCCTTGGATAAGTAACTTCTAAGTCCATCCTGGATTCACCAGGCTGTAAAGAATTCCATCTACAGAGATCCTGCTTGAGGAGCCTGAAGAATGGGGTCTTTGGTTCCAATTTAAACTCATCCAGGCTCAGAGCAGACCCAGACCTTCCCCTCCCCACTGTGAATCCATCACATGTACCGTTCCTGGCGCTGACCTGGTCTCGTTTGAATACACTATGGCTGTACCCATTTCTGTAGGGGTAGGGACCAAAAGTGTTCAGTTGGTAAGAGGGCCGATTTCTCCCTTCCTCCTCCTCTCTCCTTCTCTCTCCTTCTTCTTCTCTCTCATTCTCTCTCCTCCTCTTTCTCCCTTTCTCTTCTGTCTCCCTCCTCCCCCCTCCGCCATGTTTAGGGATACCTTGGGTGGATTTATCCTTGAGGGAGCTGCTTCTAGACTTTTCTACCTCCATTATCTGGCCGTCAATTTTGATTCCCTTTCTTGCACCACCAAAATTCACTTCAGAAAATCAGGAGGCACAGGTTGTCATCCTAGTTACAATGCTATTTATTTTGTTATGTTGTGCATTAAGCTTTAATTCTATTTGTTCTGACGACTTGACACCTGTCCACGTTTTGTTTTGTTGTATTTCTCCCCCTTCTAGACTGTGAGCCCGTTGTTGGGTAGGGACCATCTCTGTATATTTACCAACTTGTACTTCCCAAGCGCTTAGTACAGTGCTTTGCACGCAGTAAGCGCTCAATAAATATGAATGAATGAATGAATCTACATTCATTCACACTCGGGTTACATTGTTTGACCTGCAAAATTCATTCATTCAATCGTATTTATTGAGCACTTATTGTGTGCAGAGCACTGGACTAAGCGCTTGGAAAGTACAAGTTGGCACCATATAGAGATGGTCCCTACCCAACAACGGGCTCACAGTCTAGAAGGGGGAGACAGACAACGAAACAAAACATGTGGACAGGTGTCAAAATCGTCAGAACAAATAGAATTATAGCTATATGCACTTCATTAGCAAAATAAATAGAATAGTAAATATGTACAAGTAAAATAGAGTAATAAATCTGTACAAATGTATACAAGTGCTGTGTGGAGGGGAAGTCTCCTAGCCCAGATAGGAGACTCAACCATTCCTTATGATTCAGTAACCACATTTGGAGCAGCATGGAAAAGTGGATACTCCACGGGCCTGGGAGTCAAAAGGTCTTGGGTTCTAATTCCGGCTCCACCACTATTCTGCTGTGTGGCCTTGGGCAAGCCACTTCCCTTCTCTGTGCCTCTGTAGAATGGGGATGAAGACTGTGAGTCCTGTGTGGGACAGGAAGTGTGTCCAACCTGATTTGCTTATAGCCACCCAGCGCTTAGTACAGTGCCTGGCGCAAAGTAAGTGCTTAACAAATTCCATAATTATTATTATTAATTATTATCACTTGGAGGCACTTATTTTTCCTCTGCAGCACTCATGCTGATTATACTGCCAGCATCAGTGACCTTTTCCAGCTTTGGCAGGTGTGATCAATCAGTTGGTGTTACTTCTTAAGTATCAAATGTGAGAAGCAGCATGGCTCAGTGGAAAGAGCATGGGCTTTGGAGTCAGAGGTCATGGGTTCAAATCCCATGTCCACCAATTGTCAGCTGTGTGACTTTGGGCAAGTCACTTAACTTCTCTATGCCTCAGTTACCTCATCTATAAAATGGGGATTGAGACTGTGAGTCCCCCGTTGGACAACCTGATCACTTTGTAACCTCCCTAGCACTTAGAACAGTGCTTTGCACATAGTAAGCACTTCATTCATTCAATCGTATTTATTGAGTGCTTACTGTGTGCAGAGCACTGTACTAAGCAGTTGGGAAGTACAAGTTGACTTAATAAATGCCATTAAAAAAAACCCAACAAAGCATGCTTAGGAGGGTGCCTCAGAAATAAGTTCCATTTCCTCTGTCCTCAGGAGCTCATAGTGTAATAGAGGAATTACGATAGTTAATAATGGATGCTTAAGGAAGCAGCATGACCTAGTGGAAAGATTAGGGAGTCCTGAGACCTGGGTTCTAATCCTAACTCTGCCACTTCATGCTGTGTGACCTTGGGCAAGTCACTTAACTTCTCTGTGTCTGTGCCTCAGTTTTCTCATGAAAAATAACCCTAACCCTACAAATGTACGTATATACCCATTCTCCCTCCATTTAGTCTCTTAGGCTCTGTCTGGGATGCTAATGTCTCTCTGGAACATTATTATCTGTCCCTCCCTCTAGACTGTAAGCTTGTTGTGGACAGAAAATGTGTCTGTTATATTGTACACTTCTAAGTGCTTAGTACAGTGCTCTGAGCACACTAAGCTCTCACTAAATATGACTGACTCACTGACAGGGACTTTGGCTCATGGATTCTACACCAATTCTTAGGACAGTCCTTGGCAAATAGTAAGCCCTTAATAAATACATTTGGTATTTGGTATATGGAATGGTGTGTGAGAGTATGTGTGTTTGTATGTGCATATTGTGTAAATATGTATTGCTTGCTTGTTTTATGGTACTTGTTAAGTGCTCAATATGTGTCAAACCCAGTTCTAAGCGCTGGGGTTAGGTATAACTGGATTAGGTTGCAAACAGTCCCTCTCCCACAGGGGGGATTACAGTCTTAAATAGGAGGCAGAACAAGTATTGAATCCCCATTTTATAGTTGAGGAAACTGAGGCACATGGAGGTTAAGTGACTTGCGCAAGGTCATACAGCAAGCAGTTGGCTGAGCAATTGGCAGAGCCAGAATTAGAACCCAGGACTTCGACTCCTGGGCCCATGCTCTTTCCACTATGCCTCACTGCTTTTAAAAATCCATAGCATAAGAACATCACAAGACTGACCTGAAGTGAAATTTGTCCGATGGACTCTAATTTGAATAACACAACTGCTTTCGTCTGGCCTTTTATCATCTCTTGATTCCTGTAGTGGAAGAGGGCCAGGCAAGACAGTGAAGCTCTACCAGTCCCGGCTGCACCATCACAGATCTTGGTAAACATCATAGAGACTGCATAATGCCTGAGCCCCACTGAGAGTGTCGAACACTTGGCTCAAGTACTAAGAATTAGCATTCATAATATCCTAAATCAAAAATGCTTTATCTTCTTGGAAGCTTTTTTCTTTAGCTTTGGTTGAAAATTGGCCTCAGCCTCTCCAGTAGGACAAGGAGACACCCCAGATAATTATCTCTATGCTAGGGTGTGGGTGGATAATAACAACAATAATGTTGGTATTAAGCGCTTACTATGTGCCCAGCACTGTTCTAAGCACTGGGATAGATACAAGGTAATCAGGTTGTCCCACGTGGGGCTCACAGTCTAAATACTCATTTTACAGATGAGGTAACTGAGGCAGAGATGTTAAGTGACTTGCCCAAGGTCACACAGCTGAAAAGTGGCGGAGCCGGGATTCGAACCCATGACCTCTGACTCCCAAGCCTGGGCTCTTTCCACTAAGCCACGCTGGATGTCTGTTTGCGGTTTGTGTGTACGTATTTAGAAAACCCTCGTATGCCATTTTCCAAAGGATGCAAAGCCTAGCACCCCGTGGAGTCATATCAAGGAGAAGCAGCATGACTTAAGGGGCAAGAGAATGGGCTTGGGAGTCAGAAGACATGGATTCTTATCTCAGCTCCTCCACTTACCTGCTGTGTGACCTGGGGAAAGTTGCTTAACTTCTCTGTGCCTGTTACCTCATCTGTAAAATGGGGATTAAGACTGTAAGCCCCATGTGGGACAGGGACTGTGTTCAACCTGATTACCTTGTATGTTCATTCATTCAATCATTTATTGAGCTCTTACTGTGTGGAAAGCACTGTACTAAGTGCTTGGGAGAGTAGAATACAAAAATGAACAGACACAGTCCCTAACCATAATGAGCTCACAGTCAGTGTGACTCAGTGGAAAGAGCACGGGCTTTGGAGTCAGAGGTCATGGGTTCAAATCCCGGCTCCGCCAATTGCCAGCTGTGTGACTTTGAGCAAGTCACTTAACTTCTCTGGGCCTCAGTTACCTCATCTGTAAAATGGGGATTAAGACTGTGAGCCCCCTGTGGGACAACCTAATCACCTTGTAACCTCCCCAGCGCTTGGAACAGTGCTTTGCACATAGTAAGCACTTAATAAATACCATTATTATTATTATCTCCACTAGTCTACATCTCTGAGCCAACAGGGCTCTTTCTTGTCCCATAACTGCCAATTACCAGTGAACCTAGCCAGTAGTCAGTCAATCATATTTATTGAGGGCTTACTGTGTGCAGAGCACTGTACTAAACGCTTGGGAGAATACAATAAAACAATGAACAGACACACTTCCTGCCCACAACACGATTACAGTCTAGATGGGGAGACAGACATTAACATAAATAAATGAATTACAGAAATGTACATAAGGGCTGTGGGGCTTGGAGAGGAGATTAATTCATTCAATCGTATTTATTGAGCGCTTACCATTTGCACAGCAGAGTACTTAGCACTTGGGAAGTACAAGTCAGCAACATATAGAGATGGTCCCTACCCAACAACGGGAGATGAATAAAGGCAGCAAGTCAGGGCGATGCAGAAGGGAGTAGGAGAAGAGGAAAGGAGGAGTTAGGGATGGCCTCTTGGAGGAGATGTGCCTTCAATAAGGCTTTTAAGGAAGGGAGAGCAATTGTCTGCTAGATTTGGGGAGGGAGGGCGTACCAGGCCAGAGGCAGGACATGGGCGAGGAGTCAGCGGTGAGATCAAGTTAATAATAATAATAATTATGTTTTTAAAGTGTTTACTATGTGCTAGGCATTGTACTAAGTGCTGGGGTGGATACAAGCAAATCAGGTAGGACATGGTCCCTGTCCCATGTGGGGCTCATCATCTCAATCCCCACTTTACAGATGAGATAACTGAGGCCTGGAGAAGTAAAGTGACTTGCCCAATGTCACACAGCAGCCAAGTGGTGTAGATGGGATTAGAACCCATGACCTTCTAACTCAGCTCTATGCTCTGTCCACTATGCCATGCTGCTTCTCAGGAGCAAAGTGTGTGCCTGGGCTCACACCTCCAGGGCTTTAGAACTGTTCCTGAGTCCCTGTCATCCATTCTCCCTCCCCATTTATTTCTTAGATTTTGACACCTGGGAGGCCAACTACTCCATCTTAAACTCATCTGTACACACAGCAGGTGTGGAAAAAAAAATTCTACTGCTGTTACTACTACTACTAACTACTACTACTTGCCTAGTGGAAAGGAGACCTTGGTTCTATGATGGCTCTACCAACTTGCCTGCTGTGTGACCTTAGGCTCGTCCCTTGACTTCCCTAGACCTCAATGTCCTCATCTGTTAAATGGGGATCAAATACCAGTTCTTTCCCTCTTAGAATGTGACCCCCATGTGGGACAGGGACTGTGCCAGACCTGATTATCTTCTATCTACTCCAGTGCTTAGTATAGTGCCTGGTACATAGTTTGGTATAGGGCAAACACCATTATTATTATATTATATTTGTTAAGCACTTACTATGTATCAAGAACTGTTCTAAACTCTGGGATAGGTACAGGTTAATCAGGTTGGGCACACTTACTGTACCACATGGGGCTCAGAATTTAAATATTATTATCCAGTTGACAGCGCGAGTTGATCTATGACCTTTATCCCACTTGGACTGTGATCTGGACTCTTAAAGTCAATTGACTAGTGAGACCTGGGCAGATTGATGTGGATTATAATATTACCGATATTACTATGTACCCTTTTGGGTGATTGTCAGGAGAAGCTTGAATATGTCCCCCCACACACATTCCCCTTGTTTGTCCTTTCTTTCAAAAAAAAAAAAATCATGTAGAACCCTCTCTTTGAGATCCCCTACCCCAAGAAAGTGAAAAGAAGGAAAAGAACCCAACAAGCCGCCTGCTGTTTGCTGCCACAGCTACTCCTGATGACATCAGCTAATTTCAGTCTGGAAACATTGTTGACAATGTGATTTCTGAAATGCGAAAGGCGTTATCTCGTCGTGCAATCTGTAGCATGTCTGTGTCAGGGCTTTCACTGCTCCTGCTCCACCCGTCCTCCTTCCCTCCCCCTCCCCACTCCTCCCTCCCTCGCAGGCTCTTTCTCCTGCTCCATCATCATCTCCCAAAACTAATTACTTCAAACTGACAAGAAGGGCTTTTTTTTATTAAAAAATACAGGAAAACACTGAACTTTCTTGCTGATGCAGTTTCCAAGTCAGTTGTGCAATTGGGATTCCAATTTGCCTTTTGGAGTAAAGCATCTTAACTATCTTTTAATTCTAGAAGGGTGATTCTGGCCTTGGAACAAGTAGCCTCAGGCTCTCAGAGCTCCAGGGTCAGCTGGGAATGATGTGCAGGGAAGAGGGTGGCATGAATGAGTTTCCTCAGGCCACTAGGCAATTTTCAGTGCTTGTAAAACTCTCCGGTTCAAACGTGGACACCTCGCCTAGGGGAAAAATCAAGAATGAGTCCAGTGGTCTCAGATGGGCCCCAGGAGGGTTTAGCTCCATTCTCTTTTCTAAAGTCTCCCATGCCGGATGGCAGAGGAAAAACGGTCTGTTCTTGGGCTGGCCAAGGCTTTGAAAAGCATTATATCCAGGGGCATGAGGGCCACCTTCATGGTATTGATGGATGCATCTTCCCCAGCAGGTATTTGAGTTGGATTTGCAGCCTCCTCCTCCCGAGTGTCTAAATCAGAGCTGGAAAGAACGAAAATGGTGGACTTTCTGGCCTGTCATCTCTTTGAAGTTTTGATCTTTAAACATGAGCCCAGCTAGACTCTTCTCCCAGAAGCTGTTTAGGCTGTTGGCAGATGCCAGTTTATTATCCCCATTGTCCAGCTGCCTGCATTCATTCATTCGTTCATGAGGTGCCAGCATTCATTCAGTCATTTGTTCTTTCATTCGTTCATTCACTCAGTGGTGTTTATGAGTACCTACTGAGTTTTCTCTGTGCTTGGAGGAGAACAAGTCCTCAAGGAGAATATATTTGCTTATAAATCTTTCTGCTCCTAGGGGGAACTCTTCTTTGCATTATACAAATAATAAGTGATTGTTTTTGTTTGTTTTACATCACATTTGTAGCTCTGAGGTTCTCACCCTTGTCTGTCCTGAAGGTAAATTCTAATCTGAAGTCAAAAATTTCCCAGGATGCGCTAAACATAGGCAAAAGTTCAAAACAACAGGGGAGCTAGGTGGTAAAAGACATGAAGTTAATTTTATGTTTGAGACTACAGATATGTTTGGGAGCTGCCATCCCAAAGACATTCTGGGATGTATAGAGACAAGGATTACCAAAGAAACCTCTTTTTCTTTCATGATCAGGAGGTTAATAATAATAATGATAAATGTGATATTTGATAAGCAGTTACTATGTACCAGGAACTGTACTCAACTGTGGGGTAGATACAAGATATCACATTGGACACATTACCTGTCCCACACAGGGCTCACAGTTGTAAGGGCTTATTTTACAGGTGAGGTAACTGAGACACAGAGAAGTAAAGTGACTTGTTCAAGGTCCCACAACAGGCAGAGTGGGATTAGAATACAGTTCCTTCTTACTCCCAGATCCATGCTCTATCCACTAGGCTACTCTGCTTCTTTATTATACTTTCTGACCCCTCTTCCTGGTCACTGTCCCTCTGGATCTCTTTTCTTGCAAGAACTACCACCCATCTCCAAAACTCCCAGCACTCATTCTCAGTCAATCAATCAATCAATTAATCAATCAATCAATAGTATTCATTAAGGATTTATTAGTGTAGAGTATTGTACTAAGTGGTTAGGAGAGTACAAAGAGTTAGTCAGCACAATCCCTCTTTCCATGGAGTTTACAATTTAGCTGGAAGGCAAACCCTAAAGTAAATTACAGTTAGTGTTAAAATAATATGGTGGTAGATAGCATATGTACCTAAGAGCTATAGGAACCACTCATGCTTAAATGGTTCACAATTGCTGAAGCAGCAGTTGTGGGGACATAATCTATGGAGTTTAGTGATCAATAGAAGGTCTCTCGGAGGAGATGAGGTTCAGAAGGACTTTGAAGATAGGGAGAGTTGCTTTCTGTCAAATTTGAAGTGGGAGGGAGTTCCAGACAGGGAGAAGGACATGAGTAAGTGGTAATTGAGGGGAGTCACAAGAAGGAAGCATAAAGAGAAGATTATCTTGAGAAGGATGAAGAGCCAGGATGAGGGGAGAGAAAAGAGTAGATAAGAGGAAGAGAGCTGATTAACTGCCTTAAAGCTAATGGTGAGGTGTTTTTGCTTGACGCTGAGAGGAAAGAATTGGTGGCTTTCAAAGGATTGGGATTTGTGTGACTGAATAAAGATTAAGAACAATGACCTGGGCTGCAGAGTGAAGTGTTGATGGGCAAAGGGGAGAAACTGGAGGCAGTGAAGTTAGTGAGGAGACTAACATAGTAGTTGAGTTGGGATATGACAAGTCTCCTAAACCAGTGAGGTGTTTGTTTGGTTCGAGAGGAAGGTGGAGGAGAAAGCAACTGTATCAGTCAACAGAATGAATAAGATTTGAAAGAAATGGGGGAGGAGAGGATAATGCCAAAGTTGCAGATTTCTCTCAAATCAGCCTTTCCTTGGAGACAGATCCCTTTCCTCTGTAACCAATAAACCTGTTCCTACTGTTACCTCTGTTTCTTTAGTGAGTTAAGTGACCTTTCATCCTGTAGCCTCCGTGACATCTAGAAACCCATCACAGGATGTGCTGGGAGTGGAGGCCCTAAATATGGTGTGTTGTCAGGGAGGGAGTCCATCGTGTTGAGTCTCCCAGAAACCCAAATGCTTCAGCATGATCTAGTATAAAGAGTACGGGCTTGGGAGTCAGAGGACCTGGATTCTAATCCCAACTCTCCCACATGTTTGCTGTTTGACCTTGGGCAAATCACTTACCTGTGCCTCAGTTCCTTCATCTGTAAAGTGGAGATTAAGACTGTGAGCCCCATGTGGGACAGGGACTGTGTCCAACCTTGTATCTACCCCAGTGCTTGGGACAGTGCTTGGCACATAGTGCTTAACAAATACCACTATTATTATTATTATTCAACAGAGTAGTTCCCCCAGCCAAAGAGCGATTCTCTGGAAATGCTTAGATAGTGTTATTGTGGTAGAAAGCACTGTTCACAGAATCTTATCCATGTCAATCCAAGAGCATAGCAATGCAGGATGAAGTTACATTCCCTTCTCTGGTCCAGCAAGGGCAATCTCTGTTCTAGGATGAAGCCCCTAGCCCTCAATCAATCATATTTATTGGATGTTTACTGTGTGCAGAGCATTGTACTAAGCACTTCCTAGCCACTACTACAATGTCACTTTGCAACAGGTCAGGAAAGATGAATCTAATGATAATAACGATAATAGTAATAATAATAATTGCGGCATTTAAGTGCTTACTATGTGCCAGACACTCTACTAAGCACTGAGGTAGGTTCAAGCTGATTGGGTTGGACTCAGTCCCAGCCAGCATGAGCCCCACATGGGGTTTATAGTCTTAATCCCCATTTTACAGATGAGGTAACTGAGGCACAGAGAAGTGAAGTGACTTGTCCAAGATCAGAGAGCAGACAAGTGGCAGAGCCAGGATTAGAACCAGGTCTACGCGCTATCCATTAGTCCACACTGCTTCTCTACTAGAGCCCCTCCTCTCTCCAGCCCTGCCCACCCCAACAATTGAATTTGACATCAATTCAGTGACTAACGTTCAGACCTAGGAACAAAACCCAGTACAGTTCAAGGGAAGCATCACGGCCTACTGGAAAGAGCATGGGTCCCGGAGTCGGAGAACTTGGATTCTAATCCCCACTCTGCCACTTACCAGCTGTGTGACCTTGGGCAAGTTACTTCTTTGTGCCTCAGTTCCTTCCTCTGTAAAATAGGGATTAAGACTGTGAGCCCCATGTGGGACAGGGACTGTGTCCAACCTGATTACTCCTATTCCTCCACAGTTCTTAGAACAGTGCCTGACACGTAAAAAACTTTCAACAAATACCATAAAAAAGGGATCTACCTTCCTTGAACCTTTTAATTATTTAAGAAAGAGCAAATGGCTTCTGAAAACAGGAGCATCTGGGGAAAGGAGATTAAACCTGAATATTTGGTATCTGCTCATGCCTATCCTCAATAGCGAGTTGAGTTTGACATACTTAGAACAAATCCACATATTATTTTATGAAAGGAATTTGCAGGCAAAGCTTATGTCTTTCTTTTTTTATGGACCACTTAGAAAATAAGTGGCACTTTAAGTCTCCATTAACTCCCGCTTAACTAATGCTAAATTGCAACCAAGCACCTATGGACACACTTGTGAGAGTGGAATTAATACCAGATGAATTCATTAGGAGCAGCCCTATTACTTCCAATGCTAAATGAATTCATAACGATGGGAAATTTGAAATAAAGTGTTACCAAAAAATAATCGGTTGCACATTAAGTGTCCATTAAGTACAGCTGAATGACACTTGAACGTCTGCGGAAATACAAATGAAATCTATAGCAGTGAGGCGGGAAAAACGAAGAGGCAGAAAGTGACATTTTCTCCTGGAGTGTCTGGGGATGGAGGAAACATAAGCCGGAGTTAAAAAGAGATGTTGGCTTCGGGGACATCCCCTTGTTAATTTTTTCCTGAGAGGGGTTTGAGGAGAGCCTAAGGGAAGGGCAGGAGTCACTCTGAAAAAGAAGAGGGCTGACTTGAGGAAATATTTGAGGCTCTCAGTTTCTGTGATGTGTCCTGAATTTCTTGCTTGCAATATTCTGTAAAGAGGTGGCAGTATATCTACACGCGAGTCTGCTCCCCTGCTCCTCTTTTCCTTGGGCTACTGATCTGAAACATGATCAAATGGAACATCAAAAATGGAAATAAAAGTAATATGGGTCACAGGAATATCCAATTCCTCCCAACTTCAATGCTGATCTTAAAATGTTAGGAGACATCCAAAGAGATTATTTAAAGGCATGGGAATGCACAGCCTCAAGCAGGGTGGTGTGGAGATGGACTACTTGGAGGGGATGTTGACCGTCAGAATAATCAATCAATCAGTGGTATATATTGAGCACTTACTAAGTGCAGAGCACAGTACAAAGCACTTGGGAGAGTACAATATTACAGAGTTTTGGCCCACAGTGAGGTTACAGTCTAGAGAGGGAGACATACATTAATGTAAATAAATTACAGATGTGTACATATCAGTTAATCAACCAATCAACATAATTCTTTTACCCTTACTGGTTGCAGAGTCCTGTATTAGGTTCTTGGGGGAGGAAAATTGAAAGAATGAATGAATAGAATTAACAGACACAATCCCTTCTTTCAAGGAAGTTACAGTCTAGAGGAAGAGATAGAAACTAAACTAATTTATTGATAGGAAGAAAGAAAGAAAGTGAACAGGCCTGGCATGGAACAGTCAAATAGGGATTTCTCTGCTTTTACTTGTAATGCATCACCAACCCCCACCTGAAAATGAAAATGCTTCCCCTACACTCTCCTATCTAATTATGACTACTGATTACCCTCTTCCTCTAGACTGTAAGCTCACTATGGGCAGGGCAAGTGTTGATCAACTGCATTGTATAGCACTCTTCCTAGGGCTTAGTACAGTGCTAGGTTCACAATAAGTACTTAAATATTAATAATAATAATGGCATTTATTAAGCACTTACTATGTGCAAAGCACTGTTCTAAGCACTGGGGAGGTTACAAGGTGATCAGGTTGTCCCATGGAGGGCTTACAGTGTTAATCCCCATTTTACAGATGAGGTAATTGAGGCACAGAGAAGTGACTTGCCCAAAGTCATACAGCTGACAACTGGAGGACCTGGGATTTGAACCCATGACCTCTGACTCCAAAGCCAGTGCTCTTTCCACTGAGTCATGTTGCTTCCCCTACTATTACTATTATTAAAATTAGTCATTTCAATATTGTTATCCTCTTACAGTTTTTGTATTTGCCAGCAATCACCTGTGGGAAGGAAGCCTGCATTCTCTGTGGAAAGTTTCTGCCACTGAATTTAGACTGAAGAATCCCAGCTCCATTTACACAGGCCAGCAGGGGTGGATAATGCTTTTTTTTTTTTATCGCACTTCTTAAGTGTTTACTAAATGCCAGGTAACAGTAAGTGCATAGCAAATACCATAAAAACAAACAAATAAAACAAAATGTGGGTCAGGGACTATATCCAGCCTGATTATCTTGTATCGATCTAGGCTTAGTACAGTGCCTGGCACCTAGTAAGTGCTCAAAAAAAACCATGGAAAAAAAGGGACTTCTTTTATGAATTGATCGTTTCCACTGTACGGATATACGTATATAAGGATTCACTGAGAGAGGGAAAGAGGGACAGCAGCTGAGGTTCAGGCAATAGGAGATGCAGATCTTTAGTTGAGTCTAATTAGGACTCTGTCCCTTTAAGGACAGCTAGATTTGGAATTGCATAACATGCTTCTGACACCACACATGCTGTAGTCCAGCTGGGGAAGGCGTGAGCTGGGACAGAATGACCTATGTGACATTGTTCCCATCCTCACCCCACCTCTTCTGGGAAAGGGGGCAGGGAAGACCCAAAACCTTAGCTGCAAAGATACCTAAAATTGCCAAATTCCACAGCATCATCCTTTAATGGAAAAGAAACTATATGGAATGGTTGTGGCATGAAACTGAGCATCTTCAAAGAATATGCTTCATAGTTCATTTCAGTGTTTCCTATTTTGCAGCCTATTTGTAAATTTGTTTCAGCTTTAGTACTTGAGCTGAGTTCCAAGACCTGCACATTCCCCACAGCCAATAAACAAATTTCCTTCTCCTCAGCTAGTTCTTTCTCTCTGTCTCTCTCTCAATCTTCTTTAGAAAATATGAGTGAGCTTTATGTGAATAGTTCACCAGCCCAGTTTACTTGCTGGTACCATTTTTTATTTTTTAGGAACTTCCCCTTAATATTAATGGTGCTATTGGGTAAGTGCTTATTATCTGTCAAGCACTGTACAGAGTGCTGGGATAGATACAAGATAATCTAGTCGGACATGGTCCGCATCGCACACGGGGAATCAATCAATCAATCAATCATACTTAATGAGCGCTTATCATATGCAGAGCACTGTATTAAGCACTTGGGAGAGAACAATATAACGGAGTTGGTAGACATGTTCCCTGCCCACAAGGAGCTTGCAGTCTAGAGGGGGAGATAGATATTAATGTAAATAAATAAATTCTGGGTATGCATATAAGTACTATGGGGCTGAGGGAGGGGAGAATAAAGGATGCAAATCCAAATGCAAAGATGATGCAGGGGTGGGAGAAAAGGAAATGAGGGTTAGTTTGGGAAGGCTTCCTGGAGGAGATTTGCTTTTAATAAAGCTTTAAAGGTGGGGAGAGTGATCATCTGTAGGATATGAAACTGGATGGCGTTCCAGGCCAGCATCAGGATGTGGGTGAGAGGTCGAAGGTGAGATAAATGAGATCGAGTTCCACTGAGTAAGTTGGCATTAGAAGAGTGAAATGTGCGGGGTGGGTAAGCGCTTAACAAATGCCATCATTATTATTATTAGCAGCAGGAAATTAGGGAGGTGTGGTAGGAGGGGGCAAGATGATTGAGTGCTTTAAAACCAATGTAAGGAGTTTCTGTTTGAGACAGAGCTGGAGGGGCAACCACTGGAGATTCTTGAGGAGTGGGTAGACACAGACTGAACTTTTTATTAGAAAAGTGATCCAGGCATCGAGTGAAGTGTGGCCTGTAATGTGGAAAGATAGGAGACAGAGAGGTCAGCAAGGAAGTCGATGCAGTAATAACGGTGGATTTGGATAAATGCATGGATTAACATGGTAGCAGTTTGGATGGAGGGGAAAGGGTAGATTTTAATGATGTCACGAAGTTTGAACAGATAGGATTTGGTGACAGATTGAATATGTGAGTTGAATGAGACAGCTGAGTCAAGGATAATGCCAAGGTTATGGGGCTTGTGAGACAGGGAGGATGGGAACTTCAAGGGGAGTGCAGGGTTTGGGAGGAAAGAGTTTTGGATATGTTAAGTCTGAGGGGTCAGCAGAACATGCAATTAAAATGCCCTGAAAGTAGGAAGAAATGCATAACTGCAGAGGAGAGAGATCAGGGTTGGAGATGTAGGTTTGGGAATCATCTACATAGAGATGGTAGTTGCAACCCTGGGAGTGAATGAGTTCTCCAAAGGAGTGGGTGTAGATGGAGATTGAAAGGAGAGCCAGAAATGAGCATTGAGGGACTTCCACAGTTAGGGGGAAGGAGGCAGAGGAGGAACCCATGGAAGATTGAAATTAACATCCAGAGAGATGGGAGGAGAAGCAGAGCAAGACAGTGTCAGAGAGCAGGGGTGTTGTATTTGGCCCTGGATTATCAGCTGCTGCTGCTGTAAATACTGGAGGAGGGACACCAGCAAACCTAAATAAATACCTATCCTCCCTCCCTCTTAAATTGGGAACTCCATGTGGGACAGGAACTCTATCCTACCAGATTGACCGGAATCTACTCCAGTCCCCAGTGCTTAGTACAGTGTCTGGCACAGAGTAAGCTCTTAAGGAATACCACAGTTATTATGCAGACAAGTTGAAACAGCAGTACTGGCATATAAACCAGAGGCAAGAGAAATTGTTTGGGGTAAAGTTTCCTGGAGGGTTTGCAAATCTAAGTTTGTGTATTTGCCTAAGATTGTGTTTCCAGGCTCCCCACAAAGAAGTCATATTTTATCTTTGGACTCAATCTCTTACTGTGACAGGAAGGTGAAAAGCTTGGCTATGTCATTCCCTTCCATCTACATGTCTGGGAGCTGGGTTGAAGAAAAGCCTGGATTGAAGAGAGAGGGAGGGAGAGATGGAGTGGTGTCAGTGACACAATTCAGGCATCTGAAAATGAGTCATAATTTATAATAATGGTAATTGTGATGTCTGTTAACTACTAAGCACTGTGTTGAGCTCTGAAGTAGAGAAGCAGTATGGCTTAGTGGATAGAGCATGGAAGTTGGGAGTCAGAAGGACATGAGTTCTTCTCCCGACTCTGCCACATTTCTGCTGTGTGACCTTGGGCAAGTCACTTCACTTCTCTAGGCCTCAGTTCTCTCATCTGTAAAATGGGGATTAAGCCCGTGAGCCCCATTTGGGCCAGGGACTGTGTCCAACATGATTAACTTGTATTTGCCCCAGTGCTTAGAACAGTGCTTGGCACACAATAAGCAGTTAACAAGTACCATAATTATCAGGTAGGTACAAGATAATCTAGTCGGCCATAGTCCCTGTCCCATATAGGGTTCACAGTCTATGAGGGAGGGGGATCAGGTATTTAATTCCCTCTTTATGGATGAGGAAACTGAGGCAAGGGCATTTTAGAGACTTGCCCAAGGTCACAAGTCAAGTTTCATCTAGTTTGAGAGAAATGGTTCCATTTTTATCTGGTCTGTTTCCTGTCTGGTACTGATAAGGCCCCAGGCCCCTTTCTGGGTTGTAGCTTTCCTCCGCCTGGCTCCTCTTGCCAAGTTTCATGGCTCTGAAGTGGCTCCCCTGCTCGCTGGGACACACAAAAGCTCTGGACTCTAAAGCCGAGTGGTATTAGCAATTCCCCTACAGATACACTGTAGGTTTTGGGGATTTTGGTAAGACGTTCTGTATGAGGTCATAATGCTATGTTGCACAACTTACCTACTGCAGGTAACCTGATATTCATTCATCATCATCATCATCATCAATCGTATTTATTGAGCGCTTACTGTGTGCAGAGCACTGTACTAAGCGCTTGGGAAGTACAAGTTGGCAACACATAGAGACAGTCCCTACCCAACAGTGGGCTCACAGTCTAAAAGGGGGAGACAGAGAACAAAACCAAACATACTAACAAAATAAAATCAATAGAATAGATATGTACAAGTAAAATAAATAGAGTAATAAATATGTACAAACATATATACATATATACAGGTGGTGTGGGGAAGGGAAGGAGGTAAGATGGGGGGATGGAGAGGGGGCGAGGGGGAGAGGAAGGAAGGGGCTCAGTCTGGGAAGGCCACCTGGAGGAGGTGAGCTCTCAGTAGGGCCTTGAAGGGAGAAAGAGAGCTAGCTTGGCGGATGGGCAGAGGGAGGGCATTCATCATCGTATTTATTGAGCACTTACTGTGTGCAGAGCACTGTACTAAGCACTTGGGAAGTACAAGCTGGCAACATATACAGACAGTCCCTACCCAACAATGGGCTCACAGTCTAGAAGGGGGAGACAGACAACAAAAAAAAACCATGTAGACAGGTGTCAAAATAGTCAGAACAAATAGAATTAAAGCTATATGCACATCGTTAACAAAATAAATAGAACAGTAAATATGTACAAGTAAAATGAATATATTTGTTATCCATTTGTTCTGAGTTAGTAATGGCATATTTGGTATCTGAGTACCCTCAGCATCTGCCTTAGACTGAATCCAGTAATCCACTCCAGATTGCAAATCCTTTGAGGGCATCTAGCAACTTTGTTGTACTGTACTCTCCCAAGCTCTTACTATAGAGCTCTGCACACAGTAAGCGGTCCACAAATTCCACTGAAGAATTGACTCAAAGCTGTCTACTCCCCCAACTAACTCACCAGTGGCCCTTCTTTTAAGAAGGCTTTTCTCCATTTGGGGGAAAATTCCAGGGGGCTTTATTTCTTTTCAATCTTAAACTGGCATATTATGCTTAATTTTTCTACTTTGGGGAGCAGCGTGACTTTGTGGAAAGAGCACGGGCCTGGGAGCCCCAAGGTCTGGGTTCTAATCCTGGCTTGGCCACTTGCCAGCTCTGTGACCTTGGGCATATCACATAATTTATCTGGGCCTCAGTTTCCTCATCTATTCTTGCTCCTCTCTTAGACTGTGAATCTCACGTGGGGCAGGGACTATATCTGACCTGACTAACATATATCTGCCCCAGTGCTTAGAAAGTGCTTAGCACATGGTAATTGCTTAACAGATATTTATTATAACAGTAATGAATATTATTACATTTATGCTAAGCACTGGGAACCACCTCAACCTCTAAATCCTCATTTCTGAAATTAGCTGTGTCAGACACTCAGTGTGGCTCTGAGCTCTTTCTGGGATCTTCTGATAGAATCAGTTATTTTTTTTTCCCCATTAACATTCCCTTAAATATACCCAGCCAGTTGATAACAGGTGTTCAGGGATCTTTTTTAATATATCGTTTTCATCTTGACAGTTTAATATCACAGAGCTAATGCCAGAGAAACCTTTTAAATGTATTAATTTGTTTCCGCTAACATTGTTATAGAGAGGAAATAACACATCCTGCTAAGAGGCAAAAGCGCTCTGAGTTCAAAATGTAGTTACTATTGAGGTGTGAATACGACTACTACTACTACTACTAATGAAAATAAAAATAAAAGTATTTGTTAAGCACTTACTACATATCAAGCACTGTTCTAAGCTCTGGGGTAGAGGCAAATTAATCAGGTCAGACCCAATCTCCATCTCACTTGGGCTCACAATCCAAATAGGAGGGAGAACAGTTATTGGCGAACAGGTGTGAATGGGAATAGTAGCCTCCTTTAAGCATTTGGGAGATACAAGAATAAAAAGCTCAAAGGATGTAGGGAAAGTTCAGTGACACAAATAACTGACATCAGCCGAATGTACTGCAAACCTAGTAGGAACAGATTTCTGTATTAGGGAGCTGGTAAATGTTCAAAGGTAAAAGAGGTGATCAGGTTCCTGGAAGAGTTGACAATTTTTGCCTTTTAGTGTACTCAGCCATGTTATATATTTTTTTAAATGGTATTTGTTAAGTGCTTACTATGTACCAGGCACTTTTCGAACTGCTAGGGTAGGACACGGACTGTGTCCAACCCAATTTGCTAGTATCCACCCCAGCGCTTAGTCCAGTGCCTGACACATAGTAAGAGCTTAACAAATGCGACAATTATCATTATTATTATTATTAAGTCCAGATGTTAACACAGGAAAATGAGGAAAACATAGGATTCATTTAGTCGTATTTATTTAGCACTTAGTGTGTGCAGAGTGCTGTACTAAGTGCTTGGAAAGTACAATTCAGCAACAAATATAGGCAATCCCTGCCCAACAATGGGCTCACAGTCTAGAAGGGGGGAGACAGATATCAAAACAAGTCAACAGGCACCAGTAGTATCAATATGTATGAATAGAATTATAGATATATGCACATCATTAATACAATAAATAGAATAACAAATATGTACATATATACACAATTGCTGTGGGGTGGGGTAGAGCAGAGGGAGTGAGTTGGAGTGATGGGGAGAGGAGAAGGAGCAGAGGAAAAGAGGGGCTTAGTCTGGGAAGCCCTCCTGGAGGGCTTTGAAGGAAGGGAAGTGTGCTAGTTTGGCAGATGCTAGTTTGCACCCACCTGACACACCATGGTCCAGTTGCAAATCCAGTATAGGAGTCCAGGAATCCAGTCACCTTGGACTCAGATCTTCTCACAGACCCTATTTCTTCCCAGAAAAGAACAGAATGTCTGAGGAACTATTTACTGGATACATCATCAGGAAGAGGATTCTTTTAATGAGATCTCATATGCTTCTATTGACACCTCTTAACCTCTTTTATGTTCATACAAGTGCAATTATAATTAAGGCCAGAACTGAAATTAGGGTGTGCTTTTCTCCATTGTGATGCTTTTTATCCAGACCTAAGTTCTGGGTAATTGCCTAACAATATTTGCTATTGTGATGTGCTGAAATTTACACTTTGCTTTTTGCTTGCTGTATAAATCCTGAATACTGGTACCAGAGTAATTAGCCTAAAGGATAAAAAAGAAAAACAAAACCAGAGGGATAAATATCACAGCAGTAGCTATAGAGTCTGTGGTCTAGAATAGCTGTCCTCTATTTTCGAAGAGGGGGCTGCTGACAGTGAAATCCTCTCCATACTTGCAGATGTGGAAACAGTATGGCTTAGTGAAAAGAACAGTAGCCTGGGAGTCATTGGAACATAATAAGAGCTTAATGAATACCAGGATCACTTATTATTATTATTATTAATAATAATAATAAACACAAACACACACATACGCACACTCAGCAGTGTGGTCTAGTGGATAGAGCACAGGCCTGGGAATCAGAAGAGCCTGGGTTCTAATCCTGGCTCTGTCACTTGTCTGTTGTGTGACCTTTGGCAGGTCACTTCATTTCTCACTGCCTCAGTTACCACATCTGTAAAATGAGAATTAAGACTGTGAGCCCTATGTGGGACAGGGATTGTGTCCAACTCAATTACTTTGTATCCACCTCGGCACTTAGACCAGTGCCTGGCTCAGACTAAACTCTTAAGAAATACCACTAAAAAAAAGAACAAAAGCAAAAAAAAATACACAATGAGACAGAGAAAATGACAGCAAACAAGTTCCATAGTAAGTTAGTGGCAGGACAGGCGCCATGTGGCACAACATCACTGGGCTCTGTCAGACTGGCTTGGTTTTCATCTCTAGGTATTTTGCCACGTTAACAGTTTGCATGTTTCTGCACTCTGGTGTAACAACACTTCCTACTGTCACTTAATATGAAGAAAGCCCATGTGTTTGGCGATGAAGCTCATGATTCTTACTCGACACATTGGATTGGTGCAGTTCTCTACTGCAATGGGCAACCCGACAGTTTTCGAAGTCGTTACCAACCCAGAGAACATTTTGTCATTCATCTCCCTGGCTGCATCCCTCAACACTCTTCCAACTCTCATACAGGTGGTAGACCAGCCCTGGTGTGAAGTGCTAGCTCTACGTTTGAATTAATTACCTACTTGGACACAGTTCTCATTTGATCCATGGTGTAGCCTTTCTGAAGCAACACAAATGTTGATTTCGTAAGCTCTGCAAGCTCCTGACATTGCACTTGTCAAATGGTACTAAACTGGGATGGAACAGGGAGGGTTGGGTTTTCTTCCTGTTGTTCAAAAGCGTTTTTATGCTTTTAGACTGTGAGCCCACTGTTGGACAGGGACTGTCTCTATATGTTGCCAATTTGTACTTCCCAAGCGCTTAGTACAGTGCTCTGCACACAGTAAGCACTCAATAAATACGATTGATGATGATGATGATTTTTATAAATGGAGCACACGACTGAGTGTTTGTGGCCCTCTTTAGACTGAGGTGGAGACATCTGTTAGTGTTTCTGAATGTTCTCGGCCGTTTCTCTTGAAATGGGCCCCTCTGAATCTGCTTGTGGCATCACAAAATTGGTCTCCACGAAATCTCTAAAGTAGATGCTGTTTAACTGGGAATACTTGCTTCTAAATTTATTGGTAAAGTTAGACTGTAAGCTCCTTGGGGACAGGGGAGATGTGTTATGCTTTTTGGGTACACTCCCAAGCAGTTAGTAGGGTATTCTACATTCAGTAGGCGCGAATGATAATAATGCTATGTGCTAAATTCTTCCTCTAGACTGTAAGCTTGTTGTGTCTACCAACTCTACAATATTGTACTCTCCCAAGCACTCAGTACAGTGCTCTGCACACAGTAAGCACTCAATAAATGTAGTTGATTGATTGTTTAATGTTTACTATGTACTAAGCATCGTATTAAATGCAGAGTATTAAATGCACACAATAATTAGGTCAGAAACAATCCCCATTTTACAGATGAGAAGACTAAGGCACAGAGAAGTGTCAGCATGGCCCAGTGGAAAGAGCATGGATGTGGGAACAAGAGGACCAGGGTTCTAATCCTGGGTTCACTACATATCTGCTGTGTGACCTTGGTCAAGTTACTCAATTTTTCTGTGCTTCAGTTACCTCATTTGTGAAATGGAGAGTAAGAATGTCAACCCCAGATGAGACTGTGTCTGACCTGATTAGCTCGTATCTACTCTGCTGCTTAGTATGGTGCCTGGAACATAATAAGCGCTTAAAAAATACCATTTTTTTAAAAGAAATCACACACCCGGAAAGTGGTAGAGCTAAGATTAGAACCTAGATTAGAACCTCCCAGGCCTATGCTCTTTCCATTAGGCCACACTGCTAAATACTGTAAATACCACCAATTACTTGATTTTAAATAGGGTTTATAGCATTAGGTACATCATATGATTTCCAGGAATAAAAGGAAGAAAATGTTTCTTAGGAAACTGTGAACTGTTCTCTGTGTTTTGGAACTTCCAAACTTATCAGCCTTATGCCAGCCTGCAAAAACAGCATGAACCCTGACTGCATTCAAAAAGCGTAACAGTAGAAAACAGAAAGTAAATACATAGACTAAAATAAAGTTTTATTCCTTGTATTCCCCTTGTTTAAAATGTTTAATTTGCTGGAGAACAGAAGGGGGATGTTTCAAAATATTTAATGTTCATCTTGTTCCTTTAAATAATTTCTGTGTAACCAGTTTTTAACTGCCGTCTACTGGAAACCTGCATGTGATGTCATCTCTGTTATGGTTCAAAAAATAGCACTTGGGAGCTATTAAATAGGAGATCTCAGTTTTAGAACTCTGCCTGTTTGTCTTCTTTCCTTTATAAGGATGATTAAGATTTATTTTTACTCAGGTGAAAACAACCTCAATCGATCCATCTCTGCAGAGAACGGCAGGGCCACTCTTAACCCTCTCCTATCCCAGATACAGATACCTGTGTAGTTTTGAAAATGAAAATCCAACACACTAAATGGATACCTCTGTCTTTGTAATTCCTTTAGAGCCGAACAGGGAACAAGATCAAACACTGGTAACAGTTGAACGTGACAGAAAAATAGCTTGTCCCCTCTGTAGGCAGGCAAAATTTCAGACAAAATAGAAGCAGGTGAAATAAAGTCCAAGAGTTAGGGGGCATTCATATTTCCCCTTGTTTGCCCCAGTGGCTTGCAGAAGAAGGAATTATAATGCCAAATCTTCCTATCCTAGAGAGGTATCTGCCACAGGTGTATATCCACTAGATTATAAATTTAACTAGACTGTAATCCCTTTTGGGCAGACTTGTCCTCTCTCAAGTGCTTAGTACAGTGCTCCGTACACAGTAAGCTCTCAATAAATGGATTGATTGTGTATGATGACAGCAGATGATTATTGACAATGACCACGTCTGTGTGTACCTCACTAACTTTTTTTAATGGTAATTGTTAAGTGTTTACTATGTGTCACACACTGTTCTAAGTGCTGGAGTTAATTAGATCGGACACAGTCCCTGTCCAGCACCGAGTCCACAGTCTGTCGGAGGGAGAACAGGTATCTAATCCCCATTTTACAGTTGGGGAAACTAAGGCTCAGAAAAGTTAAGCGATTTGCCCGAGGTCACGCCGCAAACAATTGGCAGAGTCGGAATTAGAACCCAGGTCCTCTGACTTCCAGGTTTGTGTTCTTGCCACTAGGCAGCACTATCACTTTTCTCTATCACTTTTGATCTCAATCCATGGTGCTGGGGGGATGGGACAAGGGTAAACTGATGGCAAACTGGGTAATGAATCAATCAGTCTATTGAGCAATACTATGTATTGTGTGCCTATTGCACAGAAAATGCTGTCCTGAGCAACAATAAAATGAGTAGAGAGGAACATATAGTAGCCAATAATAGCGAGGGTTGCCACAAGCAGGCAATCTTTGTGTTTCAGGAGCACCAGGCTTCTTAGAGAAGCAGCATGGTACAGTGGATAGAACACAGTCCTGCGAGTCAGAAGGTCATGGGTTCTAATCCTGCTCCACCACTTATCTGCTGCGTGACCTAGGGCAAGTCACTTCACTTATTTGTGCCTCAGTTACCTCATCTGTAAAATGGGGATTGAGACCGTGACCCCTGCGTGGGACAGGGACTGTGCTCAGCCTGATTATCTTGTATCCACTCCAGTGCTTAGTACAGTGCCTGGCACATCTTAAGTGCTTAACAAGTACCATAATTACTATTATCTTGCCCTGACATCATGACGTCAGACTGTCCACCTGATGGACACTTGAAATTTTAGTCTTTTCCAATTGGCACGAATCTGTGAATTCCTCAGAATCATCCAAACCCGCAAGAGGTTCCCTCCTACCTCACCTCCCTTCTCTCCTTCTACAGCCCAGCCCACACACTCTGCTCCTCTGCCACTAACCTCCTCACTGTGCCTCATTCTCATCTGTCCCACTGTCGACCCCTGGCCCACCTCCTACTTTTGGCCTGGAATGCCCTCCCTCCTCATATCCTCCAGACTAGCACACTTCCCCCCTTCAAAGCCCTACTGAAAGCTTGCCTCTTCCAGGAGGCCTTCCCAGTCTGAGCCCCACTTTTCCTCTGCTCTTCCCCTCCTCATCACCCCGACTCCTTCCCTCTGCTCTACCCGCATCCCTGCTCCACAGCACTTGTATATCTATGTACATATTTATTATTCTATTAATTTTATTAATGATGTGTGTATCTATAATTCTATCTATTTATATTGATGCTATTGATGCCTGTCTACTTGCTTTATTTTGTTTTGATGTCTGTCTCCCCCCTTCTAGACTGTGAGCCCATTGTTGGGTACGGATTGTCTTTGTTGCCGAATTGTACTTTCCAAGTGCTTAGTACAGTTCTCTGCTCACAGTACGCACTCAATAAATATGACTGACTGAATGAATGAACAGGTGGCCCTGGGGCAGCCTTGACTGGAAATCAGAGTTGATCCAGCTCACTCTGTCCCTCCTCCAAACCTGACTTCTCATCCACCTATCCCACTCCTGCCCTGAAGATTTTGCTTGCCGTTAAAATCTCTTTAAATATGAGATAGGGCCACAGAACATAGTGGTCCCTGGAATCCCCCTTGAAGCTGGAAGCTTCTGAACAGTTTCACGCAGTTCTTTTTGACTCTAGGCTATAGGACGATAGATAAGAGGCTGATCGATTCCCTATCACATACACCATAGCATAATCCTTGATCCTTAGATGAGGAAAGAATGGGGATGTCTCTCCTAACCCTATAAATACACTGCAAATGATTTCTCCGTCTTGTCATACATCATGTCTGTGGAAAGCCTATTTTCTGCAGTGGATGATTCTGTGGGTCTTAACAGCGCTTCTCCCTTTCAACCAGGATGTCTGGAAGCCAAACCGCCGTGTGTTCTCTTAAGCATCTTTTGTCTATTCCCTGTATTTTAGGAAGCATGCACCATTGTCAGTTTCATGCGTTAACAGGAAGCTTTCAGAGTTTCAAGCCCTACCTTTTCAGAGTACCTTTAAATCAGCTCCTAAAATAACAGTTACGGAACTCTGTATTATTATTATCAGAGTATTATTCTGAGAGTTTTAGCATCTTCATATTTCCCCTAGCTCTTTGCATTGTTGTCATCCACCATTAAAAATAGCGAGAGATTAAGTTCATTGTGGGCAGGGAAAGTGTTGACCAACTCTACTACCCTGAACTCTCCCAAGCACTTAATACGGTGCTCTTAACTCAGTAAGTGCTCAATAAATATGAATGATTGATTATTTGATTATATCCTCCCATGTGTGGCTGCTCTGACTTTAGTAGGGACTGTCAAATTCCTAGGGGGAATTGCTAAACTATTTCAAGGAACTGGAATTATGTTTTTGGGTTGACTGTCATAATGGAATCTGGGAGTGCTCTAATCCGATGGCAAAATAGGGGTGATTGGGACCCTACTGCTATTTGATCTGGATTCCCAGATTTGTTTTTTCCTGGTCTTGGACAAGGTCTGTCAGTGGGTCATCCCTTTATAATACAGTGTAGTGGTGCAAACTTCTGAGTAAAAATGGGACTTTTCTTGCTGTGGGCAGGGTATGTGTCCGTTTACTGCTGTATTCTCCCAAGCACTTAATACAGTGCTCTGCACTCAGTAAATGCTCATTAAATCGATTGAATGAATGAATGAATGACTTTGGTTATTGTGTAATTGCAAGGATTTCTAAGTGAGCCGGTTCATAAACTGTATAAAATGGTATTCATATATATAGTAGCAATATGTTTATTAAGTGCTTACTTTATGCAGAGCACTGTACTAAATGCTTGAAAAGAATAAGCAAATGGGAATTAGACATGGTCCCTGTTCTTTGAGGGGCTTACAGTCTATAAATATACACTCTATATTATATACTCTATATTATAGTATATAGTATAGTATATCACACTATAGTATATATATGTATGTGTATATATATATATATATATATAGAGAGAGAGAGAGAGAGAGAGAGAGTGTATATAGAGAGAGTTTATAGTATACTCCAAAGTAGATAAATATATACTCCTCTAAACTGTAAGCTCATATGTGCTGGGAATGTGTGTTAAATTGCTATATTGTCCTCTCCCAAGCACCTAGTAAAGTGCTCTGCACACAGTAAGTGCACAGTAAATACGATTGACTGATTTGCTGATGTATATTTCAAGAAATATACATATATATATTATATATGCACACATACATAGACACACACATATATACATGTTAACACTCTCAGGGTAACACCCTCAGCTCCACAGCACTCATTTACATCTCCATAATTTATTTTCTAGTGTGTTGCCCTCTCTACACTCTAAGTTTCTTGTGGCAGGGATCTTGTCTACCAACTCTAGGTGTATTGTACTCTCCCAAATGCTTAGTATGGTGCTCTGCATGCAGTGAATGCTCAATAAATTCTAGGAAGATAGCTAATTAGATAGCTAAATAGCTAAACAGTTGGATAAATACAAAAGTGTCTTTCAAGTATGAAGACAGAACCACTGTTGATGAAATTCACCCATGGGTGTGTGGCCAAGCCCATCAGTCAATCAATCAATGGTATTTATTCCATGCTTACTGTATGTGGTGCACTGCCCTAGGCACTTGGGAATGTATAATACAACAGAGTTGGTATACGCTATCCCTGCCCACAAGGAGCTTACAGTCTAGAGGGTGAGACAGAACTAAAAATAACTTACAGATGGGTGAAATAATAGAATATTAAGGTAAAATTAGATTACACACTGGTAAAGGACTCACAGTCTCAACGACAGAGAAAATATACAATCATATAAAAAGCAATTATTGACACAGTTACTGTGAAGCTCCTTCACGTGTCTTAAAATAAAATGGAAGTGAGACAATCTGGGCTGCCCTCTCCAAGTGTTCTGACTGGCTCAGAAGCAATTCCAGGTAAACTGATTTACTGATAGGCCTGGCATGTTGGGAATAGCAGGTGGCATTCACACTCCTGCCCCAATCCTCCCATAAAACATTTATGCTTTCCCTGGCATTACCACCTGGAGTAGCAGGACTGTGACCAAAGGGAGAAGGGGGCCTATCAACAGGCAGTCCTAAACCCAACAGCCATGAGAGGGAGATAATAATAATAATAATGATGGCATTTATTAAGCGCTTACTATGTGCAAAGCACTGTTCTAAGCACTGGGGAGATTACAAGGTGATCAGGTTGTCCCACGGGGGGCTCACAGTCTTAATCCCCATTTTTACAGATGGGGTAACTGAGGCCCAGAGAAGTTAGAGAGAGAGAGAGAGAGAGAGAGAGAGAGAGAGAAGAAGGGAACGGGAAGGGAGAAGGGAAGGAATAATAATAATAATAATGGCATTTATTAAGCACTTACTATGTGCAAAGCACTGTTCTAAGCGCTGGGGAGGTTACAAGGTGATCAGGTTGACCCCCGGGGGGCTCACAGTCTTCATCCCCATTTTACAAATGAGGTAACTGAGGCCCAGAGAAGTTAAGTGACTTGCCCAAAGTCACACAGCTGACAAGTGGCAGAGTCGGGATTTGAACCCATGACCTCTGACTCCAAAGCCCAGGCTCCTTCCACTGAGCCGTGCTGCTTGTCTTGAATCACCAAGACAGACATCCTGGAGTTAGTCAGTCAATTGTATATTTACAGAGTGCATACTGTATGCATGGTACTATACTAAGTGCTTGGGAGAGTGCAATGTAATAATATAACAGACACATTCCCTGCCAAAAAAGAGCTTACAGTCCAGAGGGGGAGATAGACACTAATATAAATAAATTATGGATATGTACACAATTTGGACCCTCTCAGGATCATACCTGGGGAGTTTCCAATACTATACTAGAATTGGCTATGAGAGGGAGAGTCAATCAGAGGCCTACCCATTCCATTACTAGCTTGGGTGGTGGCTAACAAGGAAAAGGCAATCTGCTACAAGTCAAAACTCACCTGTGCTGGGCAGCAGCTGCGTGGGAGAGAGTCGGGGGCAGAAACACAATTGACTGCTTGGAAGAAGGCAATGGTAAACCACTTCCATATTTTTACAAAGAAAACTGTATGGACACTACCAGAACGATTGCAAATGGAAGTGGAACATTCTGGGAGAGATGTGTCAGGGGAGTCGCTATGGGCTGGAGACAATGTGACAGTACAAGACAAGACGTAATGTGGGGTAGAGCACAGGTGAGAAGCAGGGACTAAGAAGGTCCACAGGACTACAGTCTGGTGTCACTATTGTCACCGCTGCCTCCACTGCTAGGAGCTGCCTGAATTTCTGACCTCCACTTGCTCAAACTGGTTCTGTTCTGCAAATAGGGGTAGTCATGTTCTACTCCTGGTACTCCTTGGCCTCTGTGCTGCGGATAGTTATCAATGCGTATGTTTCTGAGTGTTTGGTGAATTCATTCATTCACTCATTCAACCAATCAATCGTATTTACTGATCACTTACTGTGTACAGAGCGCGTGAGTTTACACCTGCATGTATTTCCCTGTTTTCTTACTTTTTCCCTTTTATTTTCCTTACTACCACCGGAAGCCAGATGATTCTCCTCTTTTTTTAAAATCGTATTTGTTAAACGCTTACTATGTGCCAGGCTCTATACTAAATGCTGGGGTAGCTATGAGCTAATCGAGTTGGTCACAGTCCCACATGGGCTTGCAGCCTTAATTCCCACTTTAGAGATGAGGTAACTGAGGCACAGAGAATATAAGCGATTTGCCTAAGGTCACACAGCAGAGAAATGGTGGAGGCAGAATTAGAACCCAGGTCCTCCTGACACCCAGGCCCATGCTATATCCACTAGACCACCCTGCCGCTCTGTAAAGATATCAACAAGAATAGAAAGACAAATTCAGGATGTGGGCATGAGTGCCCATCGAAGGATGCAGTTGCTTGGGGATCTATGTGTGTGAGAGGCAATAATGGAGATAAAGAAACCAACTCCCCTGACCTCCAATGCAATCCAGTTGCTATCTGACAAGAGTCTGGACTGTTAAAGCTCATTTTTATATTTTTATTTAGAACCTTCAATGCTGTAACTGATGGCAGAAAATATGCAATAAAACACAGGGAGGCCAGTGGGTAATATCCACGGTAAAGCGTTAATTGCCTATTGAGGCTGCAAACTATGTCAATATGCCTGGATCTCAGTTATTGACAGGCACCTATTTATTCCAGCCTCACAAAGCCGGACTCCTTAGAACTGGGCTCTAATCAGTCATGCTTTACTGATCCTACCAAGAAGCACCAGTCAATAAGTGCATTTGCTGCCTTAACCCTTTGAAGTTTGTGAAACTGGTGGGACTATTACCATTGATCCACAGAGAACTCTTAACAATGGAAGCCCTTGGAAGAAAAAAAAAAGAGGATCCTTTGGTGTAAATGACACCCAAGTTGAATAGGAGCTGGAGGAACTGATGAACTGATCTATACTGTTCAAAGACTGGATTAGCCCAGAAATACCATTTTCCCCCACTCCTTTCTGGAATCTTTCCCCAAAGTGAGAGAATGAGTTGGGTATGATCCCAGATTTGGTCCCTTTTTTTTTTTTTTGCACAGATCAGGAGGACCATGGAAATGTTTTCTTGATTAGACTGGAGTAGAAGATTCAGTGTCTTTCATCCCTTACCATCAAAGCACAACCTAAAATTGATATAGAAATGCAAATCCAACTGACTTTGAACTACAAACACAACAACAACAGAGTCGAGTCTTTCTTTTTTGGTTTCTGGGCTTCTTGTTTCCTGCTGGGACTAGAAGTAGGGAATTTCTGATAACTTGAGGGGAAATCTGTCCTTGCAAGATTTTTCAATCATCGTGGCAGTAGTGATCAGTCTTTTTAAAATTTTAAGATTAAGCTCAAGGACATTTTTTTGGAGGCTGAAGGAAGACCAACTTGTACTTCCCAAGCACTTAGTACAGTGCTCTGCACACAGTAAGTGCTCAATAAATGCGACTGAATGAATGAATGAATGCTTCATGGTCACTGGGGGCAGGAGGAGAAAGAGCTCAATGCTTGACCTTATTTGCCCTTGACCTCAGATCTTTTGGGCATAAAGAACAAAATGGTATATGCATATCTTGATTGTCTAGCATGGTGCTCGGGTGTGTTGCAGTGATGCTGGAGGAAATGGTCTTCTGGCAATCATTCTTAAGTATGAACTTCCAGTCTCGGGGTGTCTTTGAATATGAAGAAGAATGGATATAATGAACACATTTTTAGTAATTGGGAGGTAAGAGGCTGTTGTTTCTGAAGGACAAAAACTCATACCAAAACCTGCCTACTTAAGCTCCTGCTAAAATATTTGAGAGTCATTTGTTCTGATGGGAGTTTGAAGCCTGAAATTCTCCTGGAAAGTCGAGATGCTGAGGTCCTACTGTTATAATCAAGAAAAGGCTTTTGACATGGAGATTGCTACTGGAGAGAACGTATTTGCCAAAAGGACCTTACCCATATTGCTTGGTCTATAATCAATCAATCAGTGGTATTCACTGAGCACTTACTGTGTGCAGAACATTGTACTAAGCACTCTTGAAAAGTACAATAGTGGGTAAACATAAACCCTGCCTAAAATGCTCATAAGATGATGCAATCCTATGAAACAAAGGTCCTCAGTTCTTGAGTTTCTGTTTCAAATAGGATTGAGGTAGGGAGGAGGGGAAGTCACTGCTGTGGTTTAGGTTGCTTTGGATACAACTGCCTGTGTAGTAATAATAATAATAATGATAGCATTTATTAAGCACGTACTATGTGCAAAGCACTGTTCTAAGCACTGGTGAGGTTACAAGGTGATCAGGTTGTCCCACGATGGGCTCACAGTCTTCATCCCCATTTTACAGATGAGGTAACTGAGGCCCAGAGAAGTTAAATGACTTGCTCAAAGTCACACAGCTGGCAATTGGCAGATCTGGGATTTGAACCCATGACCTCTGACTATCCAAAGCCCGTGCTCTTTCCACTGAGCCATGCTGCTTATGTTATTCATTCAGTCAGTCAGTCATATTTATTGAGTGCTTATTGTTTACAAAACACTGTACTAAGCACTTGGAAGAGTACAGTATAACAACAAACGGCCACATTCCTACCCACAATGAGCTTACTAGGCTATAAACGTCTTGAGGGAAGGGATTGGGACTATGAACTTTATTGTATTGTGCTCTCCTGAGTGCTTACTACAGTGCGCTGACACAGAAAGCCCTCAGTGACTACCACTGATTGATTGATTAATAGAAATGTTCCTGCATTGTTCCCTGAGGCCTTGGCTCCTAGTATTATAAATTGAAGCCACTCAAAGGCCTATCTGGTGACTGTACTGAATCCTCTTGGCTCATTCATCTTTCTCACTTCGAAGGATTTCCTATGAACTGCAGCAAGGGGCTCTTCCAAAACATGGATTCATTCATTCAGTCATTTTTATCGAGTGCTTACTGTGTGCAGAACACTGTACTAAGTGCTTGGGAGGGTACAGTATTTTCCTGCTCATTCACAGCTGTTCTCCAGTCTCTAACTAGTTGCACCTGTTTTTTTTTTTTTGGCTTAAGTTTTTCTTCTGGGTTGTACTGATTTTTAATAATCATGTAATTCAGCTTTCTCTTGAAAATGCAAAGCAAAACACAAATCACTTAACTGTGACCTTCAAATGGAGACCCACTTCCTTTTGCCTATAGGCTGTTTTCTGTCAGATGATTGATCTGTACCTCTGACCTAGCTCTCCTGCCTGTAGCCAGCCACATACAAGATTTCTCCTATGTAGCGTTTATTTTTTTTGTCAGCTTAATGCCACATAGTTAGTCCTTCCCAGTTAGTTCATTTTCCTGATTTCCCTAGCCCAATCAACATTATTATCAAGGGAGGAGTCCCTTTAAATTCTTAGTAGTAATGCCATTTATTAAGTACTTATTTTGTGCCACTAGGATAAATACAAAGTAATCAGATTGGATACAGCTCCATCCCCTAAGGGGCTCACTATCTAAGGTGGGGCGGGGGGAAGGAGAACGGATATTTTATCCCCTTTCAGCAGATGAGGAAACTGAGGCACAGAGATGCTAATGATTTGCCCATGGTCTCCCAGCAGGCAAGTAGCCAAGTGAGGACTAGAATCTAGGCTGCCCGATTCCCAGGCTTGGGATCATTCACCTAAGCCATGCTGTTTCTTTGGGTTTTTACAAGAGTTAGAAAGGGAGATCTGGAAATACTTTCTGAAGAATAGGGATTCAGGCCCACTATCTTTTATCTTTCCTCTTGCTCTGAATACATTGATATGCATTGTTGCACAAAAGGGCAGCAATGAACTTTGGAGGACAGGGAGAGGGGCAAAGGGAGTTTTTTTCTGCATTGACTTTTGAAATTTAAGTTAATGAATGGTATTTATTGAGCACTTACCGTTTACAGAGCACTGTACTAGGTGTTTGGGAGAAAACAATAAAACAGAGTTGGGACATATGCACATCTCCACCAGTAGCTTACATGGCATCCCTTATTCTCATGGATGACTTGATTTCTACCTTAGAGGACCTCAGAGTCTATATGCTTACATAGGGATGTTTGTATGTGTGTGTGCGTGTGTAGGAATAGATGTGTGTTGCTGGGTGTGTGTTCTATGATGACAGTCACTATACAGTGGCACAAAGATAAATTACTAGATTCTTGAAGAATGATTTTGGTATTTGATTAATTTGTGATTTATTCATTTGTAAGACAAAACAAAATTGTATATCAAAACCTTTCCACCAGACTAGAAGTTTATTTCTCTGTGAGCCACTGTAGGGTAACTTTTCATCTCAACCAATGTGTCTGGTGGGTGTGAGTGTGTGTGTGTTGGCCTAAATAAATTATTCCCAACCATCACTTTTCCTAACTTTAAATTTTAGGAATTTATCTCCCCACATTCTTTTGAATCCAGGGCAGTAATAAATGCTAATATAAAGCTGGCCAAGCACTGTTATGTTTATCTGTTTCTTTGTGAGACTGTAGAAATAGTCTTCACCTAAGGGATAAAGATTATTTATGAATGTCCTGCACATCAGGTGAGTGTGCTTTTCTTACATTCTTTTTCTTTCAGCACAGATGGTCATTTATGCTAGGATGCAGCAACGAAACACTTAGAGTCCCTATCAGGTTATTGTGCAAGATCGTGGCATGTTATGGGTTGGGAAGCATGTGTTTTGTTACTGTGGTCCTTTCCCCAGCACTCGGGACAATGTGTTGCATTTGGTAGGCATTCAATAAATACAATCTTCCTGAAGGATGGATCACTTCTATTAATCGACGCCTTATCGTGGCAGGACAGTGAGTGTACACGGATGAAGCTTAGAGCTATGCCATATAGGGCTACCCATAATGGACAGGTCTAAGCCAAAGCACGAGGCAAGTCAATTCACCTGTTCAGGGCAGCAGAGGCATGGGAAAGTGTCAAAAGCAGATGATCAAAACGTCGATCAAAGACAACGACAGAGACTCAAGTTTTTACTGCGTGGAAGAAAGCAATGGTAAACCACGTCTGTATCTTTTTGTATCTTGAAGTGCCGCCATTGTACGCACAGGGCAGCATCTGGGTGTGCAACTTCATGTAGCTGTTGTACATGAAGCATCTTGTCCTACGTAAATGCCCTTTTACCTGGTCAAAGTGGATAACTGAGCCCATGACAATTGTATGGATACACATACTAGAACAACTTTATGATAAAAGATGGGATGTTCTGAAGAGGGGGTATCCACGGAGTCGCTATGGGCCGGAAACAACTCAACAGCATTTGAAGAAGAAAAGATGGATGTTCACCAGTCCTCCCCATCAGCCAGCCCCCGGGAACCCTGATGTTATCATCATGATTTGATCTCACAAGTTTCCTATCTTGAAGGCCCGTCCTCTGAGTCAAGGCAGGTAGATGACCGGGTGTAGGATCGGGGAATCAAGACTGCCAACACCCCTACACCTCAGCCGTCAATTTTGTAAAGTCTTGAGCAGTCAAAAAGGATGCTCAAGAAAACCACAGCACGAGCCAGCTGCAGTACCTCTGTAAACCCAAGCAAAGTCTCGAAATTAGCCATGCTCAATTTGGGGAATATTATCAGCTCCCAATCCCCCATCCGTTGGATGGAAAATGAGATTGCGAACACTTAAGTCATTAAGCCATAGATAGCACCCTCCCAGCTGCTTTACTTTTCCGCTTCAAAGCCACTAGGATTTCCTGGTAACTTGCTGGAAACGTACCGTCACATTAGGGGTGGAAATTACAATTTCCATCTGGATGGCATCCAGACACTCAATTGTCACACAGCCTCGATCAGATTGAAATGCCGCAGTTGTATGCACAGGGCAGCATCTGGGTGTGCAACTTCGTGTAGCTGTTGTAAGTGAAACATCTTGTCCTACATAAATGCCCTTTTACCTGGTCAAAGTGGGTAACTGAGCACATGACAACGCGCCTTTTGACCTCCGATGTTCACCTGTGCTCCAGGGGCCCCAGATGACGGGCAACTGCGATCTTAATCCAGTGCCCCCAATCACAAGTCCAATAACATTTTCCCTTGAGATAACCCTCTAGCCACTTACATGTTCTATTAGGGAAAAATGCAAACCCCATTCTCCCCACTCCCACCCCACCATGCCTCCCTCCATCAATTCACCCAACTATTCTGTTACTGTGCTATGAAAAATTCCTTTAAAGGAAGCAGGAACATAGGTCTTTTTGGAAAAAAAAACCCAAACAACAACGAAAAACCAAAAAACAAAACAAAAATGTTTCATGAAGGATCCTGAACGGTTAGAAAAGATTCAGGAAAGAAGAGTCAGATTGAAATTGCTGTGAGAATGTAATCTTCAATACATTTACCTGCTTGTCTTTTTATTGTGGGGGACTTGAGTATATTATCATTTGTTTCACTATAGGCACAGCTTCATATGTCTTTGTAATATGTCCACTAGAGAGCACACTTAACCTAGTAACATGAACTAATTAGTCCGTGGCCTGTTCATTTCCTCCCCCCTCCTCCTCCCCCTGCTTCCCCCCTTCTTCTTTTCTTCTTCCTTCTTCTCCTCTTCCTCCTTCTCCTTCTCTCTTGCTCCTCCCCTCCTCCTCTTCTCCATCCTTCTCCTTCTCTTCTTCTTTCTTTCTCCTCCTCCATCCTCTATTTCCTCCTTCTCCGACCTCCTCCTCCTCTCTAGCCCCAGAAGGCTCTCCTCCCCCCACACTTTAATATATAGATAGAGGGGATTTAGATGGTTCTTAGCTCTGCCTCTGACACTGCGCAATCTTAGGCCTAATTAAAACACCACAGACGGCCTGAACCCCACATTAAAATTTGATGAGGAATTGATCAGCCAAGCAAACAGGAAATTTAGCTGTGAGTGAAGGTAATGTTTGCTCAAATGTGTAATGAGGTCCATAGAGAATATTTATGGGGACCTTGGTGTCGGAGAAAACAGGGCCTTCCCGTAGTTTCATCCTTCCTTGCTCAAATATTCCAAGGGAACTTTAGCCAAGTCTCGGTCAACTTTAGCCAAGGAGTTTAGGCATGGTTTAAAATTGTTCCTTCTCCTAATTTGTACACTTCAAGTCTTTAGAGCCTATATTTGCCGAAGAGTTTGAACTTATCTTTTCTATTTATCGTGCGTGAGGGACAGAATATATCCCACAGTGAACCTACAGGAATAGGGGACGTTATTGGAACAAAGTGTAAGCCAAAACAGAAAGATTAGGTATTTGTCAGTATTACAATTAAATCTGCAGTCATCTCCAGAAAGAAAAAATTCTTACAAGGCTCACTCCTCCTAATGGCTCCAGATATGACCAACATGTGAGGTCAGGAAAAGTGATCATTACTAAAATATTATTATTATTTAATAGGTACATTCCGGGTTGGTTTCACCTTCCTTATAATGGCCTCAGCCCAAATAAAGGGCAGATGCCAGAGTCAGCTATAGGTGACCGGGTACAGCAATATTTTCTGCTTTCATTGGAGTTTTTTTTCCTAAACAATACCCTTCTGATCTTCTTCAGTGATCCTGTGAGCATGTGGTGGGTACTAACAATATTCCTTGTGGTCATAAATTATATTTCACATTTGATTCTTTGGGAAAATCTTCCAGATTAAATACTGTATAACCTGTGCCTGGTTTTTTACCCTCTTCGGAGAAAAAAAACCGAAGCGGTGAGTTCCTTTGCACTCCCATAACACTGCCTCAGCTGAATTCCAGACTGGTTTTCATGGTTCAGTCAATAGTGCTCGGATTTAGGGAACTCATCGGAATGATGCAGTCAAATAATTTAATGTCTAAGGACAGTACTCCTATCAAATGGCCAATATCCTATATCTGTAATATCCTGTTTTGGAGTTTAAAACTATAAATAGTCTGACTCTTCAAACAGACCATCTTACGTAATCAAATCTCTTGGATGTGAATTATATCCTTTAGGTAGATGCACCTCCCAAATCATGACTCTCATTTAAATGGGAAATGTTTATTTTGCAGATCTAGAGGGCTGCCTTCTTTCTTAAGATTCTTTTTCCATATCTACTACCTTTCTGTGCAATAACCGTGATGGTAAATCATATGGCTGTCTCTATCGAGATGCATTTATGGATTAGCAGCTTTGGTGACAGCACAAAGAAAACCCAATATGTGAATGCCATTCTAAGGCACAAGCAAACTGCTGGAAATAGGAAAAAGTAATGATTTATGTCCATAATTGGGTGGCAAATTGTGAACTGTATCATTGGTAATTGTAAATAAGGTACTTGCAAAGAAGCAGGATATACTGTTAAAAAATTTGCCTATTGTGGAGGACTGGTGCTGTATACGTAATATATAGTCTGCTTATTGAAGCTGATATTGGTTAGGGTAAGAGTAGGTGATGAAAAGACCTCTTGTAACCAATAATCATTTGTATCTCGTGGCTACATTGAAGTTGTCCTGGGCTGAAGTGATGTTTGCAATTTGCAACTTTAATTGCTGTTTTAGTTGTTTCTCCTGACTTCTTGTAGACTGTTGCTTCTTTTTTATGGTTATTTGTTAAGCACTCATTATGTGCCAGGCACTGTACTAAGCTCTGAGGTAGATACAAGCTAATCCAATTGGACAGAGTCCATGGCCTGCATGGGCTCCGAGCTTTAGTCCCCATTTTACAGTTGAGATAACTGAGATGCAGAGAAGTGAAGCGACTTGCTGAAGGTCACACAAGGAGACAAGTGGTAGGGTAGGGATTAGAACCCAGGTCCTTCTGATTTCCAGGCCCGTGCTCCACCCACTAGGAAACACTGCTTCTCTCCATGGGCAGGATTCATGACTACCAACTCTGTCATATTGTACTTCCCTATATTCTTAGTACACTGTTCTACAAACAATAAGCACTGATTAAATACCATTAATTGAATAATTGTTTCCCACACACCAGATTGATCTGTCTGCTACCATTAACCCCCTGGCAATTTGGCTGCTGTGCTACATGGTTTTGTTACTTATGTTTTGGCACATAGTAAACGCTTAACAAACACCATTTAAAATACAAAGCAAATAAACAAAACTCTATTGTGCTCTCTTAAGTGCTTAGTTGAGTGCTCAGAACAAAATAAGGGCTCAATAAATATTACTGTTTAACTGATTGAAGTACTTAGCAAGAATCAATCAATCAATCATTTATTGAGTGCTTACCGTGTGCAGAGAACTGTATTAAGCATTTGGGGGGAATGAAGATTTTTGTGGCTGCATTTTGGATGGTCAGGGGTGGAGCTGGGAAAGGTAGGGTGGGAAGTCTGCAATAATCCAGGTGTGAGATGATCAAATTTTGGCCAGAGATTTGGAAGGAGATAATGGCATATTGTAGAGGCTGTGTCAGAATGGTCATGGCCTCAGCTGTTTAAAGGCCCAGATAAAATTGGCTTGTGTAAATTATTATTCCAGGCAACCTAAAGCAAGCACTTTTAGCCTTCCTCTTTGCTACCTCCTTTTGATCCTAGAGAGGGATTTCCACACATTTTTTTGGTGTTCTCTATCTCCAAAAGTTCTTCCATCCATCAAAGGTAATAATAATTGTGGATTTGTAAAGCATTTATCAAGTACCAAGTACTGGGGTAGATACAGGCCTTTCAGAATAGGCCCAATCTCTGTCCCATTTTGGTTTTACAGTCTGAGGGGTGGGAGAACAGGAAGATAGATGAAGAAACTGAGGCCCAGGGAAGTTAAGTGACTTGTCCAATTTTACAAGGCAAGCAGTGGCAGAGCCAGGATTAGAATCAATGTCTCTTGACTCCCAGGCCTGTGTTTTTTCCAGAAGACCACTCTGCTTTTCCTAATCTCCATCCCTGCTTTAAGGGCAAATTTCCATCACTCCAATGGAGCAGATATCTTAAGGAACATGGCTAAAATCTCATCCTGAATAATGGTGGGAAAAATGTTCTGATAAACCTTGGTAAACCGTATTGCCACACAGTTCCGAGTTGGCAGCTAGATGCTGAGAAATGAAATAAAGCTGCAGTCCATTATAATCAGTGGGGTAATACTACATTAATAACTGCTTGTAAATGTCTCACCACTTTGGAGAGGCAGGCCTTCTACAGATTTGAAGGATTCCTCGATAGAGAAGCAGTGTGGCTCAGTGGAAAGAGCACGGGCTTTGGTGTCAGAGGTCATGGGTTCAAATCCCTGCTCCACCAATTGCCAGCTTTGTGACTTTGGGCAAGTCACTTCACTTCTCTGTGCCTCAGTTACCTCATCTGTAAAATGGGGATTAAGACTGTGAGCCCCCCAAGGGACAACCTGATCACCTTGTAACCTCCCCAGCGCTTAGAACAGTGCTTTGCACATAGTAAGCGCTTAATAAACGCTATCATTATTATAAAAGGACCCCATGAACATGGAAGGTTGTCAAACATTACAACGCTTTCACCAGTAATCAACTGTTATGGCAACTAATGTCAATCTAGAAAGGAACATCCTCAGGGCAATTCATGGTGTAACTTCTCTGCAGCATCTCTGTCTAACTTCATAAACTTTTCATGTCCAAAAGTTTCAATTAAAGAGAACACATCTCATATTTAAAACCTAATCTGCCATGAATTTCTGGGAGTAAAATGGAAGCCACGATGCCATGAAGAGAGAGCACTGTCCTCGAAACAAGCTGATTTGAGATGTTGTGTGACTTACAGCTTTATATAGTAACATCCGCTGCTCTTAAGGGGCCCGCAATAAGATATGCTTCTCCCTCCCTGCTCCTGTGGGTATGGAGACCTTAGTTTCCTGCAAATGTTCTCGAAGATAAAAAAAGATTTTCTCTTTTTCTCCCAGAACAGAGTCGCCTAACAGAGTTAGACAATTTTGAAACCTCCCAAACTGAGGTACAGTTACTTGCCAAAACTAAGTTATTTTTGTCTCTTTAGTATGTAGAGGTGTTGTGGCATTGCTCTGATAAAGAGGGGGTGAAGGAAGATGTGCTAGAAATAGCCATTCAGAGGGCAGCTTGGGCTTTAAGGTCAATAAATCCACAGGGTTTCCCTCTAATGCCCTTCAGGGTTGATTAGTATTAATCTACAACTGCGGTTTCCTAAAGCCTTCACCTTCTCAGATTCAGGATCCTAAGTCAAGGGAACCCACTGCTTAGAAGGCAGCTTTAAAGTTCACTGTCATAAGAGGGAATCTTTAGTAATGCTTTTATTCTCCTTTGTTGAAGCTGAAAATGGAAGCTTTTCTCAGCTCAAGAGAGATGTTAGGAAAGGTCAATTTCCCATTCTCCATACTGAAGCTGAAGGGAAACGTCTGATACCGTGGCTTAATCTAGATTTCCCCAAACCTGCTGTTCCATAGGGGAAAAAAAAAAACACCCCCAAAATTGTGTTCCATGTTTACTTGAAGAGAAGTGCGGGGGATTTATGACGTAAATTCTAATCCTGGTTCTGCCATTTATCTGCTGTGTGACTTTGGGTGAATCACTTAACTTCTCTGGGCCTTATTTTCCTCATCTGTAAAATGGGGACTAACTGCCTGAACTTCCTCCTTCTTAAACTGTAAGCCCCATGAGGAAAGGAGATTGGGTCTAACTTTTTTGTATTGTACCAGTGCTTAGTACAGTGCTTGGCACATAGAGCTGAACACATTCTATTATTATTATCATTATTATTATTAATAATGATCATTAACATTATTATTAATAATTATTATTATTCCTAATATTGTGAGGCCTGGGTGATTAAGGCCAAAAACTGCTGGCAAATACCTCCCTCCCATTAATTAGTTCCACTTAAAAGGACACTTGTTATCTAGAAGTACCATTTCCTCAAACTTGGGCCCTTTCAAATTGTTCAGTGAAGAAGAACAGGAAAACGGAAGGACCTAAATATAGCTTTGAAACTGTGAAAATCTTTTATTTAGAAGAAGTCCACAGCCATACCAAAGATATGCCTAGTGTGGCAGCAGCCACACTGGGTGGAGGAAAGGTGTCTCCAACCCTGAGGAAGGAGAATGACAGGGGAAGCAGTGTGGCCTAATGGAAATCAGTCAGTCAATCAATCTATCATATTTAATATGGCATAGTGGATAGAGCCTGGACCTTGGAGTCAGAAGGTCATGGGTTCTAATCCTGCTCTGCCACTTTTCTGCTGTGTGAGCTTGGGAAAGTTACTTCACGTCTATGTGCTTCAGCTATTTCATCTGTAAAATGGGGATTGAGACTGTGAGCCCCACGTGGGACAGGAACTATGTTCAAGCTGATACAATAGTATCTATCCCAGCGCTTAGTACAGTGCCTGACTCATAGTAAGTGATTAACAAATAGCACATGAATAATATTTATTGAGTGCTAACTGTGTGCTGAGCAGTATATTAAGGGCTTGGGAGATAACAACCTGGCAATATAACAAACACTTTCCCTGCCTACAGGTAGCTTACAGTCTAGAGGGGGATACAGGACACGGGCCTGGGGAAGGGCACGGGCCTACCAGAAGACCTGGGGTCTAATCCCAACTCTGCCATTCACCTGCTGTGTGACCTGGGCTAAGTCACTTCACTTCTCTATGACTCAGTTATCTCGACTGTAAAATGGGAATTCAAAACCTGTTCTCTCTTCTACTTAACTTTGAGCCCAGCGTGGGACAGAGACCATCTCTTACCTGATAAACCTATATCTACCCCAACATTCAAAACTATGCTTGAGAAGTAGTAAGTGCTTAACATATACTATAAAAAGGAGAGCATTAAAAATATGTTTTTAAGAGGTAAAAATCCTTCCCTCCACCATCTCTCTTTGGTCATTGCACCTGAGCTGCTATAAAACCAGAGCTCTAAGGGTTTGACACAGAGAATGAGTGGAGGCTGAAGATGAACCGGGGAGTTAATTAGAGTGTCACCACATCCTGGAGCCAATTGCTGGAATAGGAATGGAGCAAACAGGGCAGAGGGTCACATGAAAGTGAAACTTCTGTCTGAGCACACAGAATGGAAACTGTAGATTGACTGAGGGATTGTAGCATCAGCCTGGCTGGGGCCATAGAAGAGCCAGCCTAAGTTGTAGCCAAAAGACCAGCCCGCCTGGGCAAAGGGTGGCATTATTTACCATGATGATTATGGTATTTTTCAAGTGGATGTTATGTGCCAGGTACTATACTAAGCACTGGGGTGGATACAAGCAAATCACATTGGAAACAGTCCCTATCCTACATTCATTCAATCCGTTCAATTGTATTTAATGAGTGGCAGCTCACAGTCTTAATCCCCATTTTACAGAGGAGGGAACTGAGGCCCAGAGAAGTGAAGCGACTTGCCCAAGGTCACACAAAAGACAAGTGGCAGAGTCGGAATTAGAATCCAGGTCCTTCTGCATTCTAGGTCCATGCTCTATCCATTAGGTCATGATACTTCTCCATGAGGCCTAGACCTTGGTGATATGGATTATCTAGAATAATCATGATAAGATGGCCTACTTTCTGAAGCTATAAACTTCAGATCATTTTGTGTAATCCTTCTCTTCCTGCTTCAGTGTTCAGGTCTCCTAGCAGTATTTCTGAAAACTAAAAACATTCCTCATATGTGGACTTCTTTGGAGAAGAAAAGAGAAGTTGCGGATAAAAGCATCCTCAAGAGCCACTGCCAAAAGATCTACCAAGAGTTGGCAGAAGCCACCTTTCTACCTGGTACAACATCCTTTCAATTTGATGGATGTCTTGGGAAAAATCCATTTCTAAAGCTTTTGCTTCTTTGTTGTTTAATGGTATTTGTTAACTGCTTACTATGTTTCAGACACTGTAGCTATGCACTGGGTTAGATACAAACTAATCAAGTTGGACACAATCCAAGTACTATATGGGGTTCACGGTCTTAATCCCCATTTCACAGATGAGCTAACTGAGGCACAGGGAAGTTAAGTGACTTGCCCAAAGTCACACAGCTGACATAGGGCAGAGCTAGCACTAGAACCCAGGTCTTCTGACTCTCAGGTCTGTGTTCTTTCCACTAGATCATGCTGCTTCTCAAGAACTTAAGAACTAGGTGAGTTTCAATACATAATTTTCAGATGAAGAAATAGAGAAGTGCAGGGATTTACTCAAGGAATATGTACCCACCAATTTTAATAATACTTTAATAATTACTATGGGCCCGAGTAATGCATTGAGTGCTGGGAAAGATCCAAGATAATCAGATTGTATACCCTGACCCTCACAGGGCTCGTGATCTTATTCATTCATTCAATCATATTTATTGAGCGCTTACTGTGTGCAGAGCACTGTACTAAGTGCTTGGGATGTACAAGTCGGCAACACATAGAGATGGTCCCTACCCAACAATGGGCTCTGAGATAGGGGATGCATCTGTCTAATGCCTATTTTCTAGATGAGGTGGCTGAGGACCAGAGAGGTTAAGTGATTGGCCCAACATCCACCAGCATTAAAGTGGCCAAGTTAGGACAAGAACCTGGGTCTCCTTGCAGGTTTTGGTAGGTGTGGGCCTGGAGCTCACTCAGCCTGGATTCCTCTGCTGAACTGTGTTCTCCTCCAAGATGAAAGGGCAACTCTCACCAAAGGTACAGTCTCGGAGCTGCCTCAAAAACGTTGCAAATAAACAATTAATGAAGAAGGGTCAATCTGCTCGTCAAAACCTAAAAAGTTAGAATAGAGCCAGTGTCTTAGCTGTCGGCCCTTCCTCATGCTAGGGAAGAACAGGATGTCATTTGGTTTCTGCTCTGCCCTACTTCCATAATGCCCCGAGGAAGACCGCCAGCAGAAAAATGGTGCAGCTAATTGACTTATAAATGAACTTACCCCCTGCCTCCACCTTAATCACTTCAGATGCCACCGATAATGGTTTCAAAGCAGAAGGGCAGACCCAGTCTCTTGCTCCTTAAATATCTTCACGGAGACCATGTGCCCTCAGTATCATCCTGGAAGAATGTAAAGGGTCACAAGCATTCAGTGTACTCCTTTGACCTGCATGGTTCAGCTCATGTTGCCAAAGGAAGAAAAGTTCCCTGAGATTGCTTCTCTCTTAGGGTTTCATGTGATGATAACCAATTTCTCCATGTCCCACCCAAGTCTCCATTTGTTTCCAGAGGGAATCTGCTTAAGCATGTTGGACACCACTCTTTTCTGGAAACGAGCTCTTAATTTCCTTAGTTAATCAATTAGTCCTTTAGGTCACTGTGGCAGAGAACATGTCTGCTAATTCTGTCATACTGTGCTCTCCCAAGTCCTTAGTTCAGTGCTCTGCACATAGTAAGTGCTCAATAAATACGATTGATTGATGTTGATTGAGTGTTTACTGTGTGCAGAGCACTGTATTAAGCACTTGGGAAAGTACAGTACAACAGAGTTGGTGGACATATTCCCTGCTTACCAGGAGCTTATAGAACAGAGGGGGAGACAGGCATTAAAAAACATATTGGGCATGTGCTGTAAGACTGAGGGTGAGGTGCTTATCAATTACTTAAAGTTTACAGAGGAAGCAGTCTGGTCTAGTGGAGAGAGCATGGGTCTGGGAATCAGAAGGTCCTGGGTTCTAATCCCGGCGCTGCCACTTGTCTGCTGTATCACTTTAGGCAAATAACTTAACATCTCTGTACTTCAATTTCCTCAATTGTAAAATGGGGATTCAATCCCCGTTCTCCCTTCTTAGACGGTGAGCCCTTAGGGCAGAGACTGTGTCAAACCTGATTAACATGAATCTACCTCAGCCCTTAGAACAGTGCTTTACACATAAGCACTTCAAAATATGATAATAATAATTCAGATCCAAGTGCATAGATAATATAAAAAGGAGAGTGAGTAGGGGAAATAAGGACTTAGGGAAGACCTCTTGGAGGAGATGTGATTTTGAAGGCGGAGTGGTGGTGGTCTTCTGCGTGTCTCAGGGTCGCAATTATTCCATTCTTAGGATCTGAAATCCATTCATGTTTTTCTGGGTGTCTAGGTCAAAGTGACAAGATTTTCCTTTGTTCTAAGGAGAACTTTCCTTTTTCCCTTCCTGTGGACTGGAATCCAGAGGGCAGGCATTTTCACTCTCTTCCTTCTTTCTTCTTTCCTCTGTTTCCTCTTTCTTCCTCAGCCTTACCCTCCCCTCCTGTTTTGCTCACGTATCCTAGGCTCTACTTGGTCATTTCATCCCTCCCCTTCACCTCTCTTCACTATCATTCCTCTCCTGCTCTGCTTCCCATCCCCTTTTCTGACTGCCCCTGGGAGAGGAAGTAGAGGAGGAAGAAGGGGAATCGAGGTTTGGTAGCTGCAACATAGGGAACCAATACTCTCCTGTCCCTCCTGCTGAGACATTAGCTCGCTTGGCTTGGAGAAGGCTTGGTGCCTGTGGGGTTTTTTTTTCCCAATCTGGGCTCCCGGGGCAGCAGACACAGACCCTATCCTGCTGCAGGGCCAGAGCAGGAGCAGGGCTGGCTCCTCGGGCACTGCTAAAGGAAGGAATTGGTCTGGTGTCTGAGCACAGAAGGATCTGGGAAGGATGCCGAGTCGACCGTGCCCCTGTGTTGCATGGCATAATAGAGCACAGGCCTGGGAGACAGAAGGTCAGAGGTTCTAATTCTGACTCTGCCATTTGGACAAGTCACTTCACTTCTCTTGGTCTCTGTTACGTCAACTGTAAAATAGGGATTATGACTGTGTATCCCATGTCGGGCAGGGACTGGGGCTTGTATCCACCCCAGCACTTAATACAGTGCTTGCCACATATTAAGTGCTTAACGAATACCACAATTATTATTATTTATGTTGGATCCTTCTCCCTGTGAGAAGCAGCGTGGCTCAGCGGAAAGAGCACGGGCTTTGGAGTCTGAGGCCATGGGTTTAAATCCTGGCTCTGCCAATTGTCAGTTGTGTGACTTTGGGCAAGTCAGTTCACTTCTCTGTGCCTCAGTTACCTCATCTGTAAAATGGGGATTAAGACTGTGAGCCCCCCATGGAACAACCTGATCACCTTGTACCTCTCCAGTGCTTTAGAACAGTGCTTTGCACATAGTAAGCACTTAATAAATGCCATTATTATTATTATTATTATTCTGGGAGTAGGAAGAGTCAGCTGAGGTTGGGGGTGGTGGTGAGGGGCAACTCCTGTGCTTTCTGGGAAAGTCTTAGCGTATGACATTGTCATGTCCCACAGGACAGTGTGGGACAAATAGTCCCTAATTGGGATTAGGCTGCCAAGATTGAAATGTCCAACCCATCAACATAGCCCTGCTTAGAAGACATCTTTCCAGGATGACCTAAGACATAGTGCCAGGGGAGTGTGGGACATTTTCAGCATCATCTTGAAAATTTACACCCCAGGAATGCCCAGAGTTTCAACAGGCACCATAGTGTTATGCCTGAAATGCTACTGGAGGAGTGGGTAACTGTTTGAGAAACAGCATGACCTAGTGGATAGGACACTGGCTTGGAGCCCAAAGGACCTGGGTTCTAGTCCTGGTTCTGCCACTTAATAATTGTGGTATCTGTTAAGTGCTTACTAGGTGCTGAGCACTGTTCTAAGTGCTGGGATAGATACAAGATAATCGGGTTGAACATGGTCCCTACGTCAAATGGAGCTCAGAGTTTTAACCCTCATTTTGCAGATGAGGGAACTGAGGCAAAGAGAAGTTAAGTGATTTGCAGACAAGTGATGGAGCTGGTATCAGAATTCAGGTATTTTACTTTGTTAATATACTCATTCAATCATATTTATTGAGTGCTTACTGTGTGCAGAGTACTGTACTAAGCACTTGGGAAGTACAAGTTGGCAACATGTAGAGATGGTCCCTACCCAACAGTGGGCTCACAGTCTAGAATGGGGAGACAGGCAACAGAACAAAACATATAAACCATATAAAATACATAGAATAAATATGTACAAGTAAAATAAATAGAGTAATAAATATGTGTAAATGTATATACATATATACAGGTGCTGTGAGGTGAGGAAGGAGGTAAGGCAGGGGGGATGGGGAGGGAGAGGAGGGGGAGAGGAAGGAAGGGGCTCAGTCTGGGAAGGCCTCCTGGAGGAGGTGAGCTCTCAGTAGGGCTTTGAAGGGAGGAAGAGAGCTAGCTTGGCAGATGTGCGGAGGGAGGGCATTCCAGGCCAGGGGGAGGATGTGGGCTGGGGGTCGACGGCGGGACAGGCGAGAATGAGGCACATTGAGGAGGTTAGTGGCAGGGGAGCGGAGGGGGCGGGCTGGGCTGTAGAAGAAGAGAAGGGAGGTGAGGTAGGAGGGGGCGAGGTGATGGACAGCCTTGAATCCGAGGGTGAGGAGTTTTTGCCCGATGTGTAGGTTGATGCGTTTTGTTGTCTGTCTCCCACTTCTAGATTGTGAGCCCGTTGTTGGGTAGGGACCGTCTCTATATGTTGCCAATTTGTACTTCCCAAGCACTTAGTACAGTGCTCAGCACACTGTAAGTGCTCAATAATATGATTGAATGAATGAATTAAAGGTCCTCTGACTCCCAGGCTCATGCTATTGTCTGCTGTGTGGTCTTGGGCAAATCACTTAATTTTTGTGCCCCAGTAACCTCATCTATAAAATGTGGATTAAGATTGGGAGCCCCACGTGGGACATGAATTCCGTCCAAAGTGATAAGTTTGTATCTACCCCAGGGCCGAGTACAGTGCCTGGCACATAGCAAGTGCTTACCAAATACCTTAAAAAAAAATTGAATTTGTCCTCCTTTCAATTAAGGGCTGGTCTAAAACAGTCAAAACAAGCCTCTGTACAAGTCAGCCTTATAAAAAGAGCTACCATTACAGGGGGTTCTAATTGCATTTTTAAAAAACAGGGTGGAGCAGCTAGACAAAAGAAAAGCGCTGGAACGATTTTCCTCATTAACACTTCTCCCCATTAGGGTAGAGTCAGAGACAGAGTGCTTGGAGGTTTAATGAGGTAGGATAATGAGAAGAAAGTGTTCTGACCTGATTTTGGCTCTGGCCACCGAACATTGTGAAAAATATGTCTGGCCAACGTAAAAACGATCAGGGTTGGAAATATGACTTTTTTGCATTTTGGGTATGGGAGCCTTCAAAGTCTTCGCAGGGTTGTAAGTTTGCGGGGTTTAAGAAGGAAGAAACAAACAAAAGCAAATGGAGTAAGTTTATCCTGTGGGAAACCAGTCCATCAAAGCATTTTTTAGATTCATAGCACATGGCTGGATCCTGATGAAGGTGTTTCTTCGTGACTGGCTGAAGCGGAGAAAAGTGAGTCTGCGAAGCCAATCAGAAAACCTGGGAACGACAGGGCCAGGGATGTCATAACTGTCCCCTCAAAGACAGCCACAGGTTTGGTGTAAATCACACTTGGCCTTGTAGAAATAAAGTTACTGGAATAGAACATTGTCAGGCACAGGATCAATGCCTCTCCTCCTTTGGAAATGAATGTTTCTCAGCTTTGCCTTGGCATTTGCGTGGGAACATCGGCACAGTCTGCAGGCTTCATGGTGCATATGCCAGACACATTTATTATGGAGTCAGACCGTTTTGTGGTTCTTCCAACTCAGAAATAAATTTCGGACTATCATGAAATCCCCCTGAAGTAAATATCCATCATTAAAGCTGCAGTTTTGCCATTTAGCGTTTGTGCCAGTAAAACCGAGACACTGTATACTTATGTGTGTAATAAGCACAATTATTTATTTTAGAAATTACCATTTTACCCAAAGGGGGGAAAACCTCCATTTACATAAATTAGTAATTAAAATTAAGAGAAGTTAAATCATTTGTCCCTTCTCTAAGTCATTTGTACTAATGCTTAGTTATTAATAGCAATTTCTACAACTTAAGTACAAATTAATTCACTTCCTGAATACATTCACCTGGGTGATCTATTGTGTTCTGAGTAGATTCTTCTCCTTTCTTTTGTACTGAAGATTGATTTAATTTTCAAAATCATTTATCCTAAATAGTTTATATATCAGTAATTCTTAGCAGGGGCAAGCTAACCCAGCCAGGCTATGTGAAGCCTCTATTTTTCAAACATTTTGAACTCAGGAAAACAAAAAAGCATGTTTTGCCAAGCCCTAATTTTTAAACCCATGGGTATTTCAAGGGAAATTTAGTCCGTATGTTTATGATTCATTTACACTTAACTCATCAAAATGTTGTTTGGCTATATCCTTTTGATGTCCAAGAAGCTTTTTGAGCCTTTAAGTAAGCCTTTTAAAGTTTTCTTACTAGCATCAGGTTATCATCTTTGGTCAAAATGCCACAAATTTGAACCACAAAAGTTGCCTGTAGAACAGTGAACAGATTTCCAGAATGGTGAAACATGCTTCTGCTTCTCTATTTTCCATAAACCGAAACATTGGGAAGAATAAGCCACTATTTTATTTCCATTAAGGTAACGTGTCACATATCCTTGGTTATAGTATACATTTTCATCGGCCTTTGAACAATCTATCATTCAATCAATCCATGGTATTTCTTGAGTACTTATGTGCAGACTACGGTACCAAGCCCTTGGGGAAATACAACAGAGTTGGCAGACACTTTCCCTGCCCACAACGCGCTTACAGTCTTTGATCAACAGTTGCTGAATCCAGGCCCTTCACACAAAAGCCGAATTTAATGTGATAGCTTTACCACCCATTAATGATGATGACGATAATAATAATAATAATGACAATAGCATTTATTAAGAGCTTACTCTGTGTCAGGCACTATTCTGAGTATTGGGATAGATACAAGTTAATCAGGTTGGACACAGTCCCTGTCCCACATGGGGCTCAGAGACTAAGTAGGAGGAAGAATAGGTATTGAATCCCCATTTTACAGTTAAGAAACTGAGGCCCAGAGAAGTTAAGTGACTTGCCCAAGGTTATGCAGCATGTAAGTCATGGAGTCATGGAGTAAGTCAAGGATTAAAACTCAGGTCCCCTTGCTCCCATGCTCTTTCCACTAGGACATGCTGTTTCTCTGTTCCAGCCCAAAGGGAAATTCTTTCAAAAACACCCCTAAACCCAATGCCTTACCCCACTTCTCAGTAAAGATTTAAGAGCTCAGTGGTGCCGGAAAATCTCCAAGGCTTCATTACTTTTACAAAATATACCACAGTAATTGACTAGTGTGCTCCAAAGTATTAACATAAATAATTAAAACAAAACTACACTTATCGAAATAAATGACGCAAGTGGTGTGCTTTGTTTTATTGAATCCCCAAGTTTTTTTAAAAGGTTTTAAATATTCAGATATTCACAAATATATATATATATATATTTTTAGGAAGCCATCTCATAAAGAAGGAACAAAAATAGCCACATATTTTGGGGACATGACTTTGTTAATTGCGATTACTTCAGAGAAAGAGAGAGAGCAAGAGTGAAATAAAAAGAAAAGCCAGAGATAATAGTGTGGCTGTACCTTCTTGTTCCAAAAGGGTTATTCACACATTTGCTAATAATGAGTTTATCCAATCACCATGTAGTTAACCTTATGCAGGGGTTCAGTGGACTGTCGGCCTCTTTGAGAAGCAGACCCGGCATGGGTCTAAGTTAGACTTTGAATTGATTCTAGGGATCTGAATCTTAAAACTCCCCCTCGTCCCCCTCTCCATCCCCCCGTCTTACCTCCTTCCCTTCCCCACAGCACCTGTATATATGTATATATGGTTGTACATATTTATTACTCCATTTATTTATTTATTTATTTATTTTACTTGTACATTTCTATCCTACTTATTTTATTTTGTTGGTATGTTTGGTTCAGTTCTCTGTCTCCCCCTTTTAGACTGTGAGCCCACTGTTGGGTAGGGACTGTCTCTATGTGATGCCAATTTGTACTTCCCAAGCGCTTAGTACAGTGCTCTGCACATAGTAAGCGCTCAATAAATACGATTGATTGATTGATTGAAAACCTCCAGGAATCCAAAATGGTGGCTCAGAAAGCTTCAGAAGCAATCTGGGTCCCCAGGGAGGGAAGAAGAAGATGTGGAAAGGGAGGCTAAAGTTCTCACAAGCCAATCCAGTCATTCCCAAAGAGTCAGACACAGCTGGATTCTCAAAGCAATGTCTCTGGTAGGGCCTGGAGGTGAGAGGATGTGGTCAGTTACCAGAGTGTGAATTGACTGGAGGGAAGCAGAGACAAAGAAAGTTGGTAGGATAAAGTGGTTTTTAGGGTAAAGAAAGAAAATCCCGAGGGGCATTAGGCTTGTTTACCATATGGAGGACGATTTCTCTAAAAATTGAGGAAAAAGAAATACCTGTAATACTTCCCTGCCCAAAAGGAGAAAACGCAAGCCTTACTAGAAAGAGCACGGGCCTGGGATTCAGAGGACCTGAGTTCTACTCCTGGCCTGGCCTCTTGTCTGCTATATGACCTTGGGCAAGTCAATTTATTTCTCTGTGTTTCAGTTTCCTTAACTGTAAAGTGGGAATTCCCCCTCCTATTCAAGACTGTGAGCCCCATGTGAGACAGACTGCTTTCTTCCTAAGTTATATCTACCCCAGCACTTAGAATAGTACTTGCCATGTATACATAGTAAGAGCAACATGGCTTAGTGGAAATATCCCAGGCTTGGAAGTCAGAGGTCATGGGTTCTAATCCCAGCTCTGCCACTTGTCATCTGTGTGGCTTGGGGCAAGTCACTTAACTTCTCTGTGCCTCAGTTATCTTATCTGTAAAACGGGGATTAAGACTGTGATACCCACGTGGGACAGCCTGATAATCTTGTATCTACCCCAATGCTTATAACAGTGCTTGACACATAGTAAGCACTTAACAAATACCATCATTATCATTAAAAAATATAATAATAATAATGAATAATATTGTAGCCTCTTCACCCAAGGGAAGGGCTGAACAGAAAGATCTTTGTGGGTTATTTGAACACACTAGAAGAGGAAGAGGATGTCCCATCTCAGGTATATTGAGGGACTGACTGGTTATGCTCAGGTTTAAATTCCTCCTCCTTCTCTAGCAACATCCCAAGAGGCAAAGAAGCCTCTTAAGAGAAGCAGCATGGCACAGTGGAAAGAGCTCGGGCTTTGGATTCAGAGGTCATGGGTTCAAATCCCGGCTCCACCAATTGTCAGCTGTGTGACTTTGGGCAAGTCACTTCATTTCTCTGGGCCTCTGTTACCTCATCTGTAAAATGGGGATTAAGACTGTGAGCACCCCCCATGGGACAACCTGATCACCTTGTAACCTCCCCAGAACTTAGTACAGTGCTTTGCACATAGTAAGCACTTAATAAATGCCATTATTATTATTATTATTATTATTAAGGATCAAGATTAGCAGAAAAGGGAAACTTAGAAGCCACCAGAGGGAGCTGATTTTCCCAATATTGGGTTAGTCTGCCAGGGGATTAATTAATGGAGGAAAAGAAGCATTATGCTGTCCTGAAAGGCCTATTGTGAAACTCTGCAATGAGTCTTGATGCCAGATCTTGAGGCGAGTATTAGTGGAGTAGCAATGAGGTGTCAGAAAGCTGATTGCGGCAACCAGCCCCTCGAGATTCTTCAGGAATCAGGTGCTCAGGCTTCCGCATTGGAGTGTGGGGTAGGTTAAAATCAGGGCTGGCTTTTGGCCGGGATAATTGAAAGAACACTTTGTTTTGGGGAGCTAGCCCCGTAGGCTGATTAAGCAAAATTTCCCAAGGTGCTATGTAAGTGTCAAAATAAAATGAGAATACTCGACATTTCTGGCATCCGAGATCTATGCCATTTCAACAGCTTCAACTTTTTCCTGGCTTCCAAGTGGAGGCGTATTTATCCAAATCTGCAGTTGAGCCCAAGAATGGCTTGTCAGTAATCTACAAATTTCCACTTGGAGAATTTGAGACATCGGCTGGCTGCACCTGCTCTGCATTCATTCAATCATATTTAATAATCACCCACCATATGCAGAGCACTGTACTAAGCGCTTGGGAGAGTACAGTACAACAATAAACAGAGACCTTCCCTGCCCACAAAGAGACTGCAGAGTGTTAGGGCTTACACCACTCGATACATAACAATTTTGAGTCCCTGCCCCCCTGACTTTTCTAAGAAAACGAGGCAAGAGAGTGAAATAAGGTGTAGTCTCAAATACAGAAGGTTTGGCCACCCTAACGAACAACATATTCGTTGTTGTATTGTACTATTGTGTGGCATCTCCCAAGTGCTTAGTACAATGCTCTGCACATGGTAAGCACTCAATAAATACCACTGATTGATTGTTTATGCTGTATATCCTGTACATGTCTATATATATATAGCCCTGTATTTACATATAAATTCAATTTTATATATGTATCATTTTTGCAGTTTGCATAGTGGTTTTTATCTTTAAGTTTGAACATCACTGCATAAATATCACATTATTATCACAGTTGGTTAAAATATAAACACCTCTTTCACTTCCTCAGCAAGAGGGATACATGTTATGAACTCCAAAATCGAAAGCATTTCTCTAAGTACTTGGGTACCAGATTCAGTGATATTTGGGAATAAGTTTCACTTCATCAGGGCTACCAAAAAATCTGCTTTGATTTCAGTTTAGGCCCTATATAAATACAATCACTTCTCTGGGCATATGTAATAACATATAATAATGATGGCATTTATTAAACACTTACTATATGCCAGGCGCTGGGATAGATACAAGATAATCAGATCAGATAAAATCCCTGTCCGCTCAGAGGGTGGGAAAGAAGGTACTTTACCCCATTTTACAGATGTAGAAACTGAGGCCTGGAGAAGCTAAGTTACTTGCCCAAGATCCCAAAGCAGGCAGAGCCAGGGCTGGAACTCAGGGGTCCTGACTTTTGTTCTACATTTCCACCAGACTACATTTCCTCCATAAGACACCTTATAGAAATGGTCAGTGTGGGGCAGAGGGAAATATGATTTTGTTTTTTGCCTCCATTTCATACTCTGATTTTGTGCTGGCACAAAGACTTTTCTAATAAAAGGCCTCTGACACATGCCTCTTGCTCCTGAAACCCCCTATAAGGAACAAAACATAAAGGAAAGCCACTGTTTACCTAATTTTTAAAATTACAAAGTCAAATCAGGGGCCTCCAATACCTTATCCCTATAGCACTTAACACATTTATCTTGTGTTCTGCCTCCATGAGCAAAAAATGACGAAACACTTATATTTTCAGTGCATACCAATAAGAAAAATTTCAAATTTTCCAATATGAATGTGCTTATGAATATGTATGTGTATGTGTCCATTAATATGTATATATGTTCCCTGTACATGTCTGAAAATAGATAATGTCCTCCAGATAAAATGCTTTTGACCTTATCTATTTATTCTGACCTTTTTTTTCTTTTTGTGGATTCTTTAGCTTTCTCATCCTATCAGCTATTTCTGTCATTGTTGTGATTTTTTTTCTCTTCATCCGCGCCAAGCTTCCACATCTGTTTCTTCTTCTAGCCTGAAGATAATTTATTAAAGTAACTTCCCCTCCCCCACCTCCCTCTTCTGATACACCTTTCCACCTTCTAACACCCCAACTAAAAAACACCATCAATATTGCATACACTTACAGGGACAAATTTATTTTAATGTGGTCCACAGAGAACCTGAGATTGATTGGCCTCTCAGAAATATGACACGTTTCAAAGCAGGATATTCACGGCGTATTTTAGTGCCTACATTAGTCAGGGAGAAGCAGCATCTGAATTTATCATAGTTATGGCTTTCTCGGTATCCATTTTCTTTTAGCCACTGACAGCAAGTATCTGAATGGTCCCTATTGATTGGCTTTGTGGTTCTGTCTTTAAAATGCATTGGCTGGGGGGGGGCGGTTTCAGATCAAATTAAGCCAGGTTTCCTGGAGTTGGTGCACATTGCGGGCTAAGTGCAGGCAAAGCTGACTTCATTCATGCTGATTTTCATTCACAAGGACAGATTTGTTTGGAAAGGGTGAAGGGAAATCATCACCTTGGTGAACTGATCTCTTCTTGTCCCCGGTGGGTGTTAGTGATATTAAAAGAGAGTGACAAGCTGAAGAAATTGAACGCTGCCACTGATCACCAAATTGCGGAATGCAGACAGAACCAACCCTGGTTCTGAACTGTAGGAGTCCTAAGGCTCAGGGAAGCGTGAGGTGGGCATCAAAGCCTTGCTTTGGTGCCACTGATTGAAATCTAGCCTGGTATACCATGCAGGTATTGTAGAGAATCGCATAACTGGTTTTGGACTCACCACCCAGCAAAAAAAGCGCAGCTGGAGATCACCCCAGACTCGGCCTTTCCAGACCATTGATTCAGCCAGAGGATGCTTTTTAAAGAGCTGTGGAATCTCCCATGGAATGATCTGGAAGGACCCATCTGGTGGCGAAGGTGGCCGTGGTGATATTCAGCTGAAGAGGAGGATGAGGAGGAAGTAGCCAAGCTAGGTTCGAAAACAAACAGGAGACATTTCTTCACCCAGCAGGGGGTGAACCAAATTTGTTGCCATGGGAAGTTGTGCATTTTGGAAATAGACGCAAGTTCCTGGGGAATTTAGTTAAACTTATAGAGAAGTCATCCAAAATGTTTTAGGAGAGAGAAAGCGAGGGATGTAGAGGAGAGAATTAGGGAGGTGAGATGGCTCACCGCTAAATAATAGGGTAAATACAGTTCCTCAAGAGTGATCAGCTCTTATTGTATGCTGATAACTGTAACAAGCTCTTAGGAGAGTATAGCACAACAATATAACAGACACATTCCCTGCCCACAATGAGCTTACAGTCTAGAGGGGGAGACAGACTTTGATGTAAATAAATAAATGAATTATGGATAGGTATATAAGTGCTGGGGGGTTGTGGGGGTGAATAAAGTGAGCAAGTCAGGGGGACACAGACAGGAGAGGGAGAAACGGAAATGAGGACTTAATCAGGGAAAGCCTCTTGGAGGAGATGTGCCTTTGATTAGACTTTTAAGTGGGGGAGAGAAATCGTCTGTTGTACATGAAAAGGGAGAGCATTCCAGGTCAGAGGCAGGATGTGGGCAAGAGGATGGTGGAGAGATAGATGAGATCAAGGTATAGTGATTATGGTGGCATTAGAGGACTGAAGGATTGTACTAGGAGAGTAGTGAGGTGAGATAAGAGGGGATGATTGAATGCTTTAAAGCTGATGATACGGAGTTTCTGTTTGATGCAGAGGTGGATGGGCACCACTGGAGGTTCTTGAGTAGTGGGGTGACATGGACTAAAGGTTTTTGTTGAAAAATGATCCAGGCAGCAGAGCGAAGTATGGACCAGATTGGGGAGAGACAGGAGGCGGGTAGGTCAGTAAGGAAGCTATTACAGTAGTTAAGGCAAGATAGGAAAAGTGCTTGGATTAACATGGTAGAAGTTTGGATAGAGAGGAAAGGGTGGGTTTTAGTGATGTGAAGGTTGAACCGTCAGGATTTAGTGATAGATTGAATATGTAGTTTGGATGAGAGAGAGGAGTCAAGGATAATGCCAAAGTTTCAGGCTTGTGAGACAGGAAGGATGATGGTACTGTCGACAGCTCTAGGAAAGTCAGCAGGAGGACAGGGTTTGGGTGGGAGAATGAGGAATTCTGTTTTGGAGATGTTAAGTTTGAAGTGACAGCAGGACATCCAAGTAGAGATGTCTTGAAGGCAGGAGGAAATACGAGACTGGAGAGAGGGAGAGAGAGCAGGGCTAGAGTTGTAGATTTGGAAATTAGAGAAGCAGCGTAGCTCATTGGCAAGAGCCTGGGCTTTGGAATCAGAGGTCATGGGTTCAATTCCCAGCTCCACCAATTGTCAGCTGTGTGACTTTGGGCCAGTCATTTAACTTCCCTGGGCCTCAGTTACCTCATCTGTAAAATGGGGATTAAGAATGTGAGCCCCCCCGTGGGACAACCTGATCACCTTGTAACCTCCCCAGCACTTAGAATAGTGCTTTGCACATAGTAAGCACTTAATAAATGCCATTATTATTATTATTATTATTATTATTATCTGCATAGAAGTGGTAATTGAAGCCATGGGAGTGAATGAGTTCTCCAAGGGAATGGTAGGGTAGATGGAGAATAGAAGGGGATCCAGAGCTGATTCTTGAGGGAAACCCACAATTAGGGGTGGGAAGCAGAGAAGGAGCCCACAAAAAAGACTGAGAATGAATGACCAGAGAGATAGAGGTCGAAAAGAATTAGGATGGAGTAGAAGCTGTGGATTTGGCAAGAAAGAGGTCATTGGTGATCTTTGAGATGGCGGTTTCTGTGGAGTGAAGGAGACGGAAGTCAGATGGAGTGGGGCAAAGAGAGAATTGGAGAGGAACTTGAGACAGTGGGTGATTTGTTAAAGGATCTCGATGAACCTGGGCTTGAATAGACCACTGGGTTCACCCATAATGGGAGAGTTTACAATCTTCTTTCCTACTCTCCCTGTGGTGGTGGCTAAAGTGTTCTTATCTGCCAAACCAGCTAAAAACAAGACTGTAAGAACAGAGCTCCACAAAGTGTGAACATCACTTTCAAAACAGGATCCTGCCTGAAACGTGATCTAGTATTTTTTAACTGAAATTTTCAAAAGAAAATTTGCTTTCATCCCTTTTCACCATTTCATCTCTTAGACATCTCCAGGGGCTAGACTAACCCAAATTGCTTGCTTTTGATTTTGCTTAATCAGACAAACTAAACTGTATACAATTTCTCTTCTACAGCCATCAACTACAGCCAGACAGAGCTTAAATTTACTCTGAAATAAATGCAGGCTCAAATACAGGCTGAAACCTTGCCCAAATTTAGCCCCTTTGTCTGTGATTTGGCCTCCACTTCCATATCACCCATCACCCAAAGTTCATAATAATAATAATAATAATAATGGTATTTGTTTAGTGCTTAGTTTGTGCCAAGCACTGTTCTAAGCTCTGGGGTAGATACAAGGTAATCAGGTTGTCCCACATGGGGCACACAGTCTTAGTCTCCATTTTACAGATGAGGTAACTGAGACACAGAGAAGTTAAGTGACTTGCCCAAAGTCACACAGCTGACGAGTGGCGGAAACACGATTAGAACCCACAACCTCTAACTCCCAAGCCCCTGCTCTTTCCACTAAGCCACGCTGCTTCCATTCTGGTCTGGATCTGGAGTTGGTGGCAAAATCAGAAATCAAGCTGGTTTGGGGTTTCATTCCAAAGGCTTTGTCCAGCTGAAGCCATTACCTATCCCATTTTGAGTCAGACTCAGCTTTGAACTACAACTTCCCCACTTCAATCATCCTGGTTACAAGTCCAGTTGCCACTGGCTACCCTTTAGCAACTAGAAAGAAACTGGAGTTAATTAAAAATACAAATTGACATAAGTGTTTTTAATTGTAACCAAAGAGCTGTCTGTTTTGCAAAGGTGACAGTTTGCAAACACAAGTGTGAATTTCTTCCCTCTGCCCCTTTTGGCATTCCTATCTCTGAGTTGCTGAACGGTGCAGAGGAAGATAATTTAGTGTGAATAATTTGATTTTGACTGTGAGTGATTTATACTTTTTCTTTACAGTAGCAGCCAATATCTGACATGTGGGTGTAGCTAGTTAAATTCGAGAGATGTGTTCAGGAACTTTCCTTTGATCACACCTTATATCATATTCTATTGCTCCCACATACCTGTAGTTTATTTTAGTGTCTGCCTCTCTCACTAGAATCCAAGCACTTCCAGGGCAAGAATCATCCTCCTAATTCTACTGTAGTCTCCAAAATGGTTCAAACAGTGGTTTCCTCACAATAGCTAATCAGGAAGTAGTACTGACTGATTGACTGACCTCATATTTGACTCAAAGGCAAGTACTAGCCACTCCATTTCAGATAAAAGTCCATCTACATGACCGACAAGGATTGTCCCTAAAGTTGGGTGAAATATTTGCCTATGTTGTAGGAGGCAGGACACCAATGATGCAGAGAAAGATTATTGCTGCTTTTAATTGTGCTTAGGGGCTCTGAGCCCCAGATAACATTTCTAGATGTTGGAACTGCAAATCTCAGACACTTGTGGTATTAAGTCTCTTTCTTTCCTTATCTCTCACTCAACCTGGTGAGTTTAATGCTTTTCCTCCCAGAGTTCTGGATTATCCAGGGATGACCCTGACACAGATAAAAATGTCTACAGAGACAAGGATGGATGGATCTTAGATATTTCCCAGCTCAAGTCCTCACCCAACCTGGTTTCCCCCAAATAGCCCTTAATGATGACATAGATTACATGCTTGATTCTCCTGTCCCTCTCTTATTTTTATGGTTTTTGGTAAGTGCATACTATGTTCCAGGCACTGTATTAAGCACTGGGTTAATCAGATTGGACACAATCCATATCCCAAATGGGCCTCACAGTCTCAATCCCCATTTTACAGATGATGTAACAGGCTTGAAATGAAGTGACTTGTCCAAGGTGACCCAGCGGACAAGTGGCAGAGCCAGGATTATTCATTCATTCATTCATTCAATCGTACTTATTTAGTGCTTACTGTGTGCAGAGCACTGTACTAAGCGCTTGGGAAGTGCAAATCGGCAACATATACAGATGGTCCCTACCCAACAACAAGCTTGCAGTCTAGAAGAGAAGCAGCATGGCTTAGTGGAAGGAGCCCGGGTTTAGGAGTCAGAGGTCTTGGGTTCTAATTCCACCTCCGCCACTTGTCAGCTGTGTGACCTTGGGCAAGTCAACCTCTCGGTGCCTCAGTTACCTAATCTGTAAAATGGGGATTGAGACTGTGAGCCCTACATGGAACAACCTGATTACCCTGTATCTACCCCCGCGCTTAGAACAGTGCTCGGCACACAGTAAGTGCTTAACAAATACCAACATTATTATTACTATTAGAAGGGAGAGACAGTCAACAAAACAAAACAAGTAGACAGGTGTCAATGCCATGAGATTAGAACCCAGGTCCTTCTGACTCGCAGGCTTGTTCTCTGTTCATCAGGTCACACTGGTTCATAATTTCTTCTGAGGTCATGGAAGAGACTCTGAGGCTTCAAGTGAATTTTAGAGGAGACGCTAAAAGAAAAACTTGACCTGTAATTCAAATAATTTACTTCATCTTGTTGGGGAAAATAACTCTCTTTATCTCCAGAAGCAGTCTGGTTTTGTGATCTGTGTCTAGCATTTATGAGGAGAGATATAACTGGACAGTAAAAGAGGCAGCATTTAGACTTCACAATTCACAGAGGCACTGTTACCTGTTAGTCTATTGGCAACCCGGGGTAATATTACTGCAGATCTACTCAAAATCTTTTTCCAGCCTGCAGCAAAGTTCTGCTAATTTCCTTATATCACAAGTGCTATTATGTAGGAAAAAAATAAAGAGTGATTATGCCATATAGACTTCAATTCCCATCTAGAGTTAACTCATGTCAAAAATCAGAAGAACCAAGCCTGAATAATTGATATCCTCACCAGGACCTCAGGACAGATTCCACATTTGCATATTTTTAATTTTAATAGACAATTATAAAATCAGGACTGTAGTTAAAAACAAAACAAAGACTCCATAACATCATCACCTGATCAGCACATCCTGTAATTGGGAGATTGTAGAAAATGCTAGATATATTTCTGCCTATAAGAATTAAACATTTTTTTTACTGGGGTTTCAGGGAATTTGGAAATAAAATGTTTGAAATGCACCTCGTAATGATCTGCCCTGGTTTCATTTTCTTGAACAAACTCAATCCAGAGGAGGGAATTCGTGGAGGAAAAGATGTAAGATTTTCTAATAGTTATTTGAAGAAGTGACATCTGCAGAGGTTTCTGTACTGTACTGCTGTTTAAATTTAGTCTTGGAGATTAGATTGTATGCAACAGAGAACCTGGCTGGGGTTGGATTATAATGCAGTTTCAGGCTCTTTCTAAATTCATTCATTCAATCATATTTATTGAGAATGTACTGTGTGCTTAGCACTGTACTAAGCGCTTGGGAGGTTACAATATAACAATACAACAGACACATTCCCAGCCCCCAACGACCTTACAGTCTAGAGCGTGAGACGAACATTAGTGTAAACAAATAAATGATACATATGTACATATCTATATGGGGATGAATAAAGGAAGCAAGTTGGTGTGATGCAGGAGGGAGTGGGAGAATAGGAAAGGAGGGCTTAGTCAGAGAAGACCTCTTGGAAGAGATGTGCCTTCAATAAGGCTTTGAAGTTGGGGAGTGTAAATGCTTTACTTAAAATGGTTTGGTTTGGCAAAATCAAAGTTAAACGTGCCACCATAATTTTCCTGATGCACATTCTGAAGAGAATTAAATCCATGAGTCTCTGTTTCATTTATGATTAACTGATCAAAACGTCATGCCAGATATACTTGATGTGACACATTTTGAGCATTTGGAGAAAGCGTTGTTATTTCTAAACTAGGAAGTTACATTTTTCCATTATTTTCTGGGTCTGAACCTGGAAAATGCCTGGGTTTGAGGGAAGCCAGATACACATATTTCTTGTTCTCCTGATCCTGAACTTTCAACAAGAACTGAATTGTGGTCATACCTTTAGCCCTGATAGGAAAAGGAGTCACAATCTGAAGATCTTCTAGACTGTGAGCCCGCTGTTGTGTAGGGACCGTCTCTATATGTTGCCAACTTGTACTTCCCAAGCGCTTAGTACAGTGCTCTGCACACAGTAACTGCTCAATAAATACGACGGAATGAATGAATCTGTCTGTCTGTCTCCCCCTCTAGATTTTAAATTCCTTGTAGGTAGGGAACATGTCTCCCAACTTTGTTATACTGTACTCTCCTAAGCACTTAGTAAAGTGCTCAGCACACAATAAATGCTCAATGAATACCATTGGTTGATCAAATTTATTTTGAATTGAAACCGAATCCACTCGAGGACTCATTCCCCACACCTGATAGCATTTATTTACATTCTATTGTTTCTACTCCCTGAAATTTTTTTTAATATGTGTATCCCCTGCTTCAATGTAAGCTCCTTGAGGGCAGGACTTGTGTCTACCAACTGTATTGTAAAAAAAGAAAAAAAATTGATGGTATTTTTTAAGCACTAAGTGCCAAGCCCTGTTCTAAGTGCTAGAGTGGATACAAGTTAATCAGGCTGGACACAGTCCCTGTTCCGCAGGGGCCTCATGCCCTTAATCCCCATTTTACAGATGAGGTAACTGAGGCCCAGAGAAGTCAAGTGACTTATCTAAACTCAGACAGCTGATGTGTGGCCGAGTGGGGATTAGAACCCAGGTCCTTCTGACTCCCAGGCCTTTGCTCTATCCACTAAGCCCTACTGCTCCTTTTCTCTCCCAAGTGCTTAGTACAGTGTTCTACATGGAGAATGTGTTTAATAAATACAATTGTTTGATTGATAGATTAATCCACGAGTTTGGTAGTACAGATTTGGGGAAGATTTTAGAAGAAAACCCTGCCTATTTTTACTTGATACCTGTAAGAATTGTTTGAAAAGTATAACCTTTCCCCCAGACTACCACTCTTAACCATTCTACATATTAGACCCAGAGGCTTAAATTTGATTTAACATGTGAGCGGACTCCTACTTGAGTGAGATCTGTCCTCCCTGTTCTTTTCACTATGTCCCTTAAGGGGAAGGAGAGGCTGAGGAGATGGAACTGCTAAATGAGGAAGAAAGCAGGGTCCAATCTCCAAAGAGAAGCATGAAATAAACTGTCACCCGAAGCAGCATAAAGACAAAAGGTTGGGGATTCATGGGCAGAGTGCCTACCAAAGGTTCTGTGGACAAGAAGATGCCTTTGAAGTAGCATGGCATAGTGGATAGAAGATGGGCCTGGGAATCAGAAGGTTATGAGTTCCAATCCCCACTCTGACACTTGTCTGCTGTGTAACCTTGGGCAGGTCACTTCACTACTCTGTGCCTCAGTTACCTCATCTGTAAAATGGGGATTGAGACTGTGAGCCCCATGTGTCCAACCTGATTTGCTTGTATCTACCCCAGTGCTTAGTATAGTGCCTGGTTCATAGTAAGTGCTTGCCAAATACCACAATTATTATTATTATCATTACATATATTGCACTGGACATTCAGGATAATGAAGTGACAACACAGGTGCCATTTTCTGAAAGTGTGCAAACTTCTGGCCCACTTTTAGAATGTTTTATTCTGCAGAGACAATTGAAGGCTGCCCATTTTGGGAAGCAATTACACCTATCACCTCTATTGAATTGTACTTTCCCAGCCAATCAATCAATGGTATTTATTGAGTGCTTACTGGGTGCAGAGCACTGTATTGAGCACTTGGTAGAGTACAATACAACAGAGTTGGTAGACATGCTTCCTGCCCAAAAGGAACATACAGTCTAGAGAGGGAGTCCAGTCTAGTCCAGTGTTCTGCAGGCAGTAAGCACTCACTAAATGCCATTGATTGAATCTCCAGAATCTTTGTGTTCTCCCTCCTATGTTGTTTTTTCCCTCTACAGCCTTTGAAGCATTACCAAAGAAACACTGTTTTGGAAGAAATTTGTAACTTTTCTGAAATGTACAACATTTTACCCATCTGGGATTCATCCTGAGTTTTCATCTGGTGCCTAAAGTACCACTGAGAGTCAACAAGATTAATTTTACTCTATAATAATGATCACAATGATAACATTATTCTGCTTTATACATTTTTAATGAACTAGCAAAAATAAATTATATGGCATTAGATTGGCAAGACATGTTGATTGCATATAAATCTTGGCATAAACTTTGGAACACCCAACTTTTTGGTCCATTTTGTCCTTATATTTAACTTTGCAATTCTTTTCCCTGCCAATTCTTGCAACACTTAGATAACGTTTGCTGAACAATACAGGGAGCAGGAATGTTTGAAGATTTGGTGACTTCTTATACCAAGATTTCTGAAGTCTATGACTCTCATAGTTTCCAAGGTATGTCCCACCATCTCTTTCTCTGTATAGGTGACTGAATTCTTTCAATATGGAATGTAAAAATATTCAATTTCTTGTTTGTTTCAATGGTGTTGTTTTAAGTGCTTACTATATGCCAGTCTCTGTACTAAGCGCTGGGGTAGATACAAGCCAGTCAGGTTGAACACAGTCCATGTCAGTCCAGTCTTAATCCCCATTTTACAGATGAAGTAACGGAGGCACAAAGAAGTGAAGTGACTTCCCCAAGGTACCACACCAGACAAGTGGTAGAGTGGGATTAGAACCCAGGTCCTTCTGACCCCCAGACTGATGCGCTACCCACTAGGCCATGCTGCTTCTCAGTTCAATGCATCACTGGTGAAGCACATTAAATGCAGCAAGCAATTGGACCAAATTCCACACATTTGAACTATAAATCCTTAATGAATCCCAGAGAGGGACCAGTGCTCGTAGGAAAATCTGGCTCGTGGATTTTTAGATGTAGGTATTTGTTGCCTGTTGTATTTGCTTTACCTGGAAGAGGACCACAGAAATGGTTCTAGCATGTTACAAACCTCCAACTGGGTTTACAAATATCAGCTGGAGCTGTAGGTTGGCCTGAGGAGAGGGAGTTTTTTGATTTGACAGCTGGGATGGGGTGGAGCTGCTGGAGGATTGTTTGCAAAGGCTGCTTTCTTGGGCCAGTGTAGTTTTTCCTGAGCCCCAGAGCCAGCTGAAAGATGGACCACAATCTAGAGTGGGGACGTCACCCTGGTTAAGGTGAGAGGTGCCTGGTCAGTGGGCATTTATTAACGATCTGTCCTTGTAGTACGTGTTTGTGATGTAACCCATACATCTTAATACTTGGTAAGAAAAAAAGCATCAGTGATGAAGGAAAAGTTTTGCAGTTTGCTATTTCTCGAGGAATAAAAACACTCTCATATCTGTATTCCCAATAATAATGATATTTGTTAAGGACTTGCTAATATGTCAAACAGCATGGTCTAGTGGATAGAACACAGTCCTGGGAGTCATAAGGACCTGGGTTCTAATCCCACCTCTGCCACTTGTCTGATGTATGGACTTGGGCAAGTCACTTAACTTCTCTGTGCCTCAGTTCCCTCATGTGTAAAATGGGGATTAAGAGTGTGAGTATCACATGGGATATGGATTGTGTCTAACCTTGCATCTGCTCCAGTGCTTAGTAAGTTCTTAAATACTATAAAAAAGAAAAAAAAACACTCTTCTACGTACTGGGGTAGACACAAGCTAATCCATTTGGATATAGTCTGATACAAATGAGGTTACTGAGACACAAAAATGCAGTGACTTGCCCAAGGTCACACAGCAGACAAGTGTCAGAGGGGGGTTAGAACTCATGACTTTCTGATGCCCAGGCTCATCCTCTATCCCCTACTCGCAGTTTTAATCTCCATTTTACAGATGAGGAAACAGGCATAGAGGAGTGAAGTGGCTTGCCCCAGTGGCTGAGCTGAAATTCAAACACAGGTCCTTCTGAATCCCTCTGCTGCTTCTCTATCCAGAATCATCCAGAAAACCTTGGCATCCAGGGTTTTTTGTGGGGGGTGAAAATGCTTGTCCAGGGGAATCAAAACTTTAAAAATTATTATTCCCTATTTAGGTAAATTCCCATGTAAACCTCAGGTTCCTGAGGCATCAGTGATATGGTGATCAAGAGAAACTAAGAATATGTGACATGACAGAGAACAAGGTTGACATCGGTAGATTTTGTGCTATCGTGGTCCTATGCAGGCAAACCAGCCTGGATGAAAAGACACATCTGTCAATGATAATCTAATCTGTGCTTTGTCCATTTTTTTCCCCAGTGGTATTTGTTAAGCACTTACTATGTGCCAGGTACTGTATGCTGCACTGGAAAGATAAGGATAATCTCACTGGACACGGTCCATGTCCCACATGGGACTCACAGTCTTAGTCCCCATTTTACAGATGAGGGAACTGAGGCATAGAGAAGTTAGGTGGCTCGCCCGAGGTCACATAGCAGACCCATGGTGGAATCAGACTTTAGAACTCAGGTCCTTCGGACTCCCAGATTTATGCTCTTTCACTAATGCCACGCTGCTTGTGAAGTATCTGAAACATCTTTTGGAAGCAGTATGGCCTAGTGGAAAGCTCATGGGCCTCGGGGTCAGAGGGTCTGGGTTCTAATTCTGACCCTGCTAGGTGTCTGCTGTTTGACCTCGGGCAAATCACTTAACTTCTCTGTGCCTGAGTTCCCTCATCTCTAAAATGAAGATTCAATACCTGTTCTTCCTCCTGCTTAAATTGTGAGTCCCATGTGGGACCTGATTATCTTGTATCGACCCCAGAGCTGAGTACAGTGTTTAGAACATTAGAAGTGTTTAAAAAAGTTATTATTAATATTATTAGAATGTGACCCCCAGGTGGGACAGGTACTATGTCTCACGTGATTTTCTTGATTCACAGTGCTTCCACAAAGTAAGAACCTAATAAATACCATAAATATTGTTGACAGGTGTTACGATTAGCATACCACATTTCAGTAAAAATCAGATAAAGGTGCTAACTTGCTGTAAGGATGTGCATTGGATTGTACACTCCCAAAGCACAGATATGGTATTTTTTTCCACTGTATATTCCCCAAGCACCTATTAAAGTGCTGTACACTTTTAACTCTCCTCAAACATTGATGATTGTGGTGTTAAGGATATGGGGAAAGGGGATTTTGAGGGAGGGGGAGGAAAGGTAGAAGCCACAGCAGGGGCTGGAGGAGCTTTGATAGGGGAAAAGGAGAGGGACAGTAGAAAGAATCAGGAGAGAGATTGCACGCGCAATTTCTTGGGTTTTGATTGGTCACAACTGAGCAACATCCTTTTTTTAATAGTTTGGTGCTTACTGTGTGCCACACTGGTGCTATGAAACACTGGCATAGATACAAGATAATCAGGTTGGACACAGTTAATGTCCCACATTGTTCTATCATCTTAATCCCCATTTTACAGATGAGGTAACTGAGGCACAGAGGTTAAGTGACTTCCACTTAAGTGGAAGCAGCATAGCTCAGTGGAAAGAGCACGGGCTTTGGAGTCAGAGGTCATGGGTTCAAATCCCGGCTCCACCAATTGTCAGCTGTGTGACTTTGGGCAAGTCACTTAACTTCTCTGTGTCTGTTACCTCATCTGTAAAATGGGAATTATGATTGGGACAACCTGATCGCCTTGTAACCTCCCCAGTGCTTAGAACATAGTAATAAGCATAGTAAGTGCTTATTAAATGCCATTATTATGGTTATTATTATTATTCCAAGTTCACAATAGACAAGTGGCAGAGCCAGGATTAGAACCCAGATCCACTGGCACTCATTTCACATCAACCTAGCGGATGAAAAAACCACAACACGCACTATCCATCCAGACCCCATCACTGAGAGTTCTGGCTAATTGAGTTTCTGTTATCTTTATAAATATTTGCGGTTTGTTATTTCTCAGGAAAATGGGAGTGGTCTACTGTTCCTTGGATTTCCCTATTTTCCTGATGAAGTAGTAAATCTGGGAACCTTTAAAAACACTTTACTGCAGTCTAACAAATGACATTCATAAACATTTGCATTTGACATAATCTTCAGTGGCCCTATGACTCCCTCACTTTAATATATCATAAGCTGAATTTTTGTAGGAGGGTGAAAGCAGTTATGTTAAACCTTTTCCATAAAACTAAAAGGCAGTTTTTGCCAGCGAAACTTTCCCAAGAGGAAATTTCTGAAAGTCATTATAATAATTTTATAATTGCTGGGACACAATAACATATTTCAGACTGTAAAATGCTGTGCTAGCTGGAGGATGGGGGAAATTTTTCTCTTGGCAGTAATGTGCAAATTCTCATGAAATGTTGTAAAAATCTCCGTTTTTCACAGGCAACCAATTCATGAAGCAAAACCCGATAGTTTTACACTGTTAAAAAAGAGGTGTTGCTACACCACAGGTAATTACAATGAGGCAGTTGGGAATATAACTATATTACCCAGCACATTATTACAAAGGTAGTTGTTACACTGGTGAAATTTTAACCCAGCTAAAAGGAAAAAAAAGGGTATTATCAATACCACAGAACAGTTTTACCTGCATTTCCCAGGAGCCAGGACCCTATTGGCAACCCGGAAATTCATGGCAAATCTTTGTTACCCCCATTTTGAAGAGAGTAACGGAGCCATGGGGAGGTAAAGATGATTTTCTCAAGGCCACACAAAAAGTCAGTAAATGGAGCCAATAACAGAACCCAGAACTCCTGACTCACAGTTGGCCCAACTCCCTGCTAGATCCTAGTCCTTTCCTGTTTTACTCATAAGACAGCTCCAGGCACACCCCCCTGGCAGTAACAAGCCAACTTGCTTCATTACTAAAAATCTCCTGATGTTTTCCACTCTCTTCCAGGTCATTATTTCCTGCCCTTAAAATGCAATTCTTAAAGGAACAGTAATACACTTTACTGAGTAATACCTTACAATTCCTCTCTCCACTTCCAAAGCCCTATTGAAGGCACATCTCCTCCAAGAGGCCTTCCCTACTTAAGCCTTCATTTCCTTTTCACCCTCTCCCTTCTGCATCACCCTAGAGAAGCAGTGTGGCAATGCTGTTCTAAGCACTGGGGAGGTTACAAGGTGATCAGGTTGTCCCACAGCTGACAAGTGTGAGAAGCAGCATGGCACAGTGGAAAAAGCACGGGCTTTGGAGTCAGAGGTCAGGGGCTCAAATCCCAGCTCCGCCAGTAGTCAGCTGTATGACTTTGGGCAAGTCACTTAACTTCTCTGTGCCTCAGTTACCTCATCTGTAAAATGGGGATTAAGATTGTGAACCCCACGTGGGACAACCTGATCTCCTTGTATCCCCCTAGCGCTTAGAACAGTGCTTTGCACATAGTAAGTGCTTAACAAATACCATAATCATCATTATTATTAATATTATTATTTACAGATGAGGTAACAGGCACAGAGAAGTTGTGACTTGCCCAAAGTAACACAGCTGACAATTGGCGGAGCCAGGATTTGAACCCCTGAACCCACCTGTAGAGAGAAAGTTACTCTCTAAGGAAGTGAGTTAATGCATTCGGGGCCAAAGTTGTTGGACCATCCAGTCTACTGCATCATGGTGGAGCTAGGATAAGCCAAACCTTCCCTGAAGTCTTTAGCATCCCCTGTGAACTATGGAGTCATTCCCTATTGGAGTACAGGGATGCGGGCATAACTGAAGCAACCTCTAAGGCAAGGAGAAAAGACAGCTCATTCTGCTGAATCCTCTTCTGTGTTGAATTCTCACTATTTAGACATATGCTATATGTGTGTGTATACCAGATTGGAGTGAAAATCACCTCCCAAATAACTAATTTAAGAGTAATATGATCATAGAGCTACGAAGGACATCTAGAGATCACCCTGTTCAGCCCTATGATAATGATGTTAATAATAGTCAATCAGACAATTCTATTTATTGAGTGTTTACTGTGTGCAGAGCACTGTACTAAGCACTCGGGAGAGTACAATATAACACATATATTCCCTGCCCATAGTGAGCTTACAGTCTAGAGGACAACAAGCATAATAATAATAATTGTGATGTACTTACTGTGTGTCAAACCCTGTTCTAAGCCACTGAGGTAGATACAAGATAATCACATCCCAAATGGACCTCACATTCTAAATAGGAGGAAGCAGCATGGCCTAATGGAAAGAACGTGGGCCCGGGAGTCAAAGGGCCTGTGTTTGAATTCTGACTCTGTCACTTGCCTGCTGTGTGATCTTGGGCAAGTCATTTTACTCTTTTTTGCCTCAGATCCCTCATCGGCAAATTGGGTATTCAACACCTGTTATTCTTCCCCCTTAGACTGTGAGCTCCATGTGGGATCTGATTTTCTTGTTTCTACCCCAGAGCTTAGTACTGTGCTTGATATATAGTAAGGTTTAACAAACAAACACCAGAATTAGGTGAGAAAATGTATTTTCTGTATCTCAGGCCTGTGCTCTATCCACTAGGAAACATTGCCTCTATGCATTTAAGTCCATTTCCTCCTTAGAGGTAGAAAACAACTGGAAAGCTGTTCTGAAAAGAATTGTCTTCATTATAAACCTGCAAATGCTTGAAGAGCAGGAGTCAAGACTTGTCTTCAGAATTTTAAAAATTTCATTGGAAGACTCATTTTTCATCTCAAGTCAATTTTGTGGTTCTTTCCTGACCTTACATCCTATTTAAAAGTGCAGATCAACATGGACACAGTACCCTAATAAGGATTTACACACATGCTTCTCCAACAAAATATACAATCTACATATACAGATTATGCATGCATATTTTACTAGTGCAATATGCTATGCAGACATACAGAACACTATATGCAAATACAACATAATCAATCACTGATGTCAATCAATAATAGCTATTGAGTGCTCACTATATGCAAGAGCACTGTATTAAGGACTTAAGACAATTCAATAGAGTTTGCAGACAGTATCCCTGCCTTCATGGAGCACATTCATTTAATCAGTGAGAGCACAGGTCTTGGTTGCAGAAGGTCATGGGTTCTAATGGGGATTAAGACTTTGAGCCCCATGTGAGACAACTGATCACTTTGTATCCCTCCACAGTGCTTAGAACAGTGTGTTGCACTTAGTAAGCACTTAACAAATGCCACTATTATTATTATTATTAATCCCAGCTCTGCCACTTATCTGCTGAGTATATAAAAAAGCTATATAAAATCAAGTTTTAAAATTACTATTATTATGCTAATATATCATATAGTCATTATTATCATCATGACTAGACATTGGTGCTGCCATCAAGGAGGGAAAGGTGAGGAGAAACCATTGGATATGCAGTGGTTAAAGACCACGATAGTGGACATAAATAATATACGCAAGTAGATAAAGAAATCAATGACAAATAAATAGACAAGTGCATAAGAGTGCTGAGGTGGCTGAGAGGGTCTTAAGGCAGAGAAGATGAAGGAGTGAATCAGTAAAATGCCTCCTATCAGTGGTAGCCATGGAGAGACAAGACTCCATACCCATATCTCATTCTGTTTCTGGGCTCCTTACACATCCCTAAATGAATCTCAAATCAATGCTGCAGCAGAGGACTTGTGTCCTCTAGCACTTCCCTGGAAAGTGTTCTATATTTGCCACAGGCAAGCAGGATGGATGAGTTCGCAAACACTGGTGTTTCAGCCTCTCCCCTCATCAGTCCATGCTTTTCTCTGCTTCCCAGATCATTTTTCTAAAAAGAAAAAAAATTCACTCATCTCCCCACTCTTCATAAACCTCCAATGGTTCAGTGGTTGAGCATCTGTCTCCACCTCAAACAGAAACTCTCCACCATAGGGTTTAAGGCACTCAGTCAGCTCTCTCCTGCTACCTAGGCTCTTTCTCTTTTCACCACAACCCGGCACTCACACGTCATTCCTCTAGCACCAACCTACTCACTGTGCTTCAGTTTTGTTTCTCTCACTGACCACTCATTCACCCCACATCCCTCCTGGTGCCCCTTCCCCCTTCAAATCCGACAGACCCACTCTCTCCATCTTCAAAACCCTATTGAAGTCACATCTCCTCCAGAAACCTTCCATGATTAATATCCAAGCCTCCACCTCTATTCTCTCTTTGCCTTAACCCCTAAGCACTTTGGTAGTCCTGCCCCCAGCCTCAAAACACATATACATATTTCCTTATACTTGGCTGCTTTCCCCTGCCTGCAATTTATTTTAATGTCTGTCTCCCCAACTAGATTGTTAACTCCTTGAAGGAAGAGATCATGTCTACCAATTCTACTGCACTCTCCCTAATGCTTGGTATAGTGAGAAGCAGCGTGGCCTAGTGAATAGAACGCAAGCCCAGGTAGTCAGGAGGATCTGGGTTTTAATCCTGGCTCTGCCACTTGTCTGATGTGTGAACTTGGGTGAGTCGCTTTAATTCTCTGTGCCTCAGTTACCTCATCTGTAAAATGGCAATTGAGACTGTGAGCCCCATGCGGGACAGAGAGACTGTGTCCAACCTGAAAAACTTGTATCTATCTCTGTGCTTAGAACAGTAAGCACTTAAATACGATTATTTGTTATTATTATTATCATTAGAGGGGTCATATTCCCCCATCGCCTTCTAGACTGTAAGCTCATTATGGGCAGGGAATGCATCTGCTAATTCTATTTTGTTATCTCACCCAAGCATTTAGTACAGTGCTCTGAACATAGCCTCCAATAAATGCCATCGATTAATTGATTTATTCCCCATGAGCAAAAGCTTCAGTTCACTGGGAAGTTGAGGAAGATCTGAAAACAGTGACTAGCTTTGCAAGTGGATAAAGGGAACAGTAAAGCAAAAGAGGCAACCTCAGCAGCTATTTCAATCAATAATATTTATAGACCACTCTATGCAGAAAACTGTACTGTGTGCTCAACTGTAAGCTCATTGTGGGCATGTCTATCAACCCTGTTGCATTGTGTTCTCCAGTGTACTACAAATAGTAAGTGCTCAATAAATGCCACTGATTAAGTGACTGATTGGGAGAATATGATAGAGCTAATAAACATGATCTCTACCCACAAGGAGCATATGATCTAGAGGGAAGAGAGATGATAAAATAGATTACAATTAGGGCAAAGAAGCACAGTCTAAAGATATGCTATGGGTTATTGGGGAGAGGGTCAGTAACCAACTGCTAAGGTAACGCAGAGGGGCTAAAGTGGCAGTATGTGAGGAAATAAGGTGGAGAGACGAGAGATTAATCAGGGAAGGCTTCCTAGAGGAGATGTGACTTTCCAAGGGCTTTGAAAATCGGGAGAGCAATGATGAGCCAGTTGTGAAGGGGAAAGGCAGGAGCTAGAGGTCAACGGGAAGAGAAACGGGAATGGGGCCTAGTCGGTAGCTAGGTATTGGAGGAGCAAAGAGGGAATATTTAGTAATAATAATAATGGTGGCATTTATTAAGTGCTTACTATGTGCAAAGCACTGTTCTAAGTGCTGGGGAGGTTACAAGGTGATCAGGTTGTCCCACGGTGGGCTCACAGTCTTAATCCCCATTTTACAGATGAGGTAACTGAGGCACAGAGAAGTTGTGACTTGCTCAAAGTCACAAAGCTGACAATTGGCGGATCCGGGATTTGAACCCACGACCTCTGACTCCACAGCCTGTGCTCTTTCCACTGAGCCACACTGCTTCTCTATTTGAAAGGCAGTGCTTCTATTGCACCCCAAACCAGATCTCCAAACAATCATTCGTGCTTACTCTGCGCAGAGCACTGTACTAAGCACATAGAAGTGAAGTGACTTGCCCAAGGTCACACAGAAGACAAGTGGTGGAGCCGGGATTAGAACCCCTGACCTCCTTACTCCCAGGACTGTGCTCTCTCGAACACACTGCACCAGAATGGTTTGTCTGTCTATCACTGCTCCTGCTTCCTCCACACGATCTGCTCCCACGCACCGCTGTTTAGCAAATGAATAAAAATAGATAACTATCCCTTCTGTATTATGTACAAAATTCAAACATAAACTCTGTATGATCATGTATAAATGGGATAACTATCTTGTTCACATCTCTGGCTTGCAAGCTTCGGAGATGATTTTTCATAAGAGGTTGAAATGGAACTGTGCGGGAGGAGGGAGGGACCGGGAGAAAAGGAGATGTGGTAGGGATGAGGTGTTTTTCAGATAATCAGATGTTTGCTGATTTCCAGTCCACAACTTCAAAGTTGTATTTCTTATGCGACACAAAAAAGTGACTTCCCTAATGTAGGATTCTTTTTCTAGCTACAAAAAATTGGCATAAGGGGGAAAAAAAAAACAAGGTACTGATAGCGGCAAAGGCTTTTTGTTGCTCTTTAATTCTCAATATCTGTTACTTACAGGGTGAAAACAGATTCTTAATCATGCGACAAATGAAGTGATATTATTTTGACATTTTGCCAGATGGCAAGATTTCTGTTTCTTGTTGTTATTTGCAAGGAGCTCAGCTCAGGGGGAGGTGGGGAAATCAAATAGATTGAAGCGTTTGAAATCTGCATATGCTTGTGTGTGGAGTTTTTTTTTTCCCCTCTCTGACAGGCGAGGCAGGGTAAGGGAGCATGGCAGAGTTGTGTAATGTGTCAGTCACCCCCTGAGCTTCCAACAGTGAACAAGGATTAAGCAAGGAGCTGGGGGAAAATATCCATGTGCAGATTTTAATAATTCATACGGGTCATGTCTATTTTACTATCAGCATTTTTTTTTAAAAAAAGACAAAATCCTAGGTCCCAACTTCACCTCCAGTAAAATAGTTCATAAACCCTCCCACGACCACCAAAAAACCCCAATGTTCTTAAAAATTTGATTTTCTTCCTCTAAAAGGGTCATTCTTTGGCTTCAAAGTCCCGATGAGAGTTTCCGATCCCCCTTAGAAACCATTATTCCTCTTAGAACGCTTCCTGTTGGGAAAAAAGGAAAATACATTTGATCTAAATTCCAATCAATCAATCATATTTATTGAGCGCTTACTGTGTGCAGAGCATTGTACTAAGCGCTTGGGAAGTACAAGCTGGCAACATACAGAGACAGTTCCTAAATTCCAGATGCTCTTGTTTTGGAAGTCAACTGACACTTTGATTTTATTTTATTTTGCTTTGGGCTACTGACAGGGATCTTTGTTGGGTCTGATATTTCCCTAATAATTCTAATTAATTGTGGTTTTTCTTAAGCACTTAATGTGTGCCACGCACTGTATTAAACTTTGGGGTAGACACAATACAATTAGATCAGATGGTCCACATGCCACAGGGGGCTCACATTCTAAGGAGGTGGGGAGAAAAGGTATTTTATCCCCATTTTGAATATGTGGAAACTGAGGCCTAGGGAAGTTATGGTCACACAGGATGCAAGTGGCAGAGCCGGTATTATAGCCCAGGTCTAGTAACACCCCAGTCCTGTACTCTTTGCAGGAAGGAGAAGCAGCGTGACTTAATGGAAAGAGCCTGGGCTTGGGAGTCAGAGGTTGTGGGTTTGAATCCCGGCTCCACCACTTGTCAGTTGTGTGACTTTGGGCAAATCACTTCACTTCTCTTTGCCTCAGTTACCTCATCTGTAAAATGGAGATTAAGACTGTGAGGCCCATGTGGGACAACCTGATTGTCTTGTCTTTACCCCATCGCTTCAAACAGTGCTTGGCACATAGCAAGTGCTTAACAAACGCCATTATTATTATTACCTGAGGCCCATACAGTATTGCTTACAGGAAACTAATGCTTCACTGGTGTCTGTGGCAGAAAATTGAAACATATCCTTAAAAGCCCCAAATTAGAAAGCCTGTGGATCAGTACAGAAATTAGAAGTGTTTCACTACATTGCTCTCATATTCTTTTTCTTTTTTGTCCAATCCCAATTCACACTGTAGTCCTGCTCCTATTTTGTAGGAGCATATAATGTTGGAACTTAAGTGCTTTCCACTAGTAAACTACTGACCTAATTGGGGTGGGGGATGATGGGGAAGAGGGAGTTAAATGCTACTACTATCACTACTATTACTACCAACAGCACTACTATTACCACTACTACTACTACTGCTACTACTACTTTTACTACTACTAACACTACCCTGGGACCATGTTTCATTGTTACCCATATTTTCTTTCCCAACGATTAATACAGTGCTCTGGACCGAGTAAGCACTTCATTCATTCATTCATTCATTCAATCGCATTTATTGAGTGCTTACTGTGTGCAGAGTACTGAATTAAGTGCTTGGAAAGTACAATTCAGCAATAAAGAGAGACAATCCCTGCCTACACCCGGGCTGACAGTCTGGAAAGGGGTAAGACAGACATCAAAACAGGTATCAGGCATCAATATAAATACAAAGAATTATATATACATATATACCTAAGTGCTGTGGGGTGGGGAGAGGTGGGAAGAGCAAAGGAAGCAAGTTGAGATGATGCAGAAAGGAGGAGGAGCTGAGGAAAAGGAGGGCTTAGACTGGGAAGGCCTCTTGGAGGAGGTGAGCCTTCAGTATGGCTTTGAAGGGGGGAAGTGTGATTGTTTGGCATATTTGAGGAGGCAGGGAGTTTCAGGCCAGAGGTAGGATGTGGGCCAGCGGTCGGCAGCAGGACAGGCAAGATGGAGGCACAGTGAGAAGGTTAGCAGCAGTTGAGCGGAGCGTGCGGGATGGGAAGTAGAAGGAGAGAAGGGAGGTGAGGTAAGAAGGTGCAAGATGATGGAGAGCTTTGAAGCCAAGACTGAGGTAAGGAGTGAGTATTCAAAGATGACACCATCGATGACAATGTTTACTTTGAGCATGTGTGTAGATGGAAAGACCAATCAATGCAGGATCTACAATTTGGGCTATACTGGGTACACAAAAGCGTTGTTCCCTGTTGTATTGTTATGTTTAATGTTCGTAATACTTGGGGTTGGTTTTTGCCTCCTCGTCTCTCTTTCCATGAGAAGTTTTTGTTCAAAGAGAACCACTTCCATTGTGATGGCAGTATGCCATGCAGGTCTATCCATGGCAACTGAATCTGTTTCAGCTGGGATGCAGCAATGACTGAAGCTTTGCTTTACCGTGTCTTTAAAATGTTTCCTCTGATCTCCTTGCTTTCAGTTTCCCAGTTTTGGCTCTCCACAGAGCAGCCATAGAGCACAGGCTTGGGAGTCAGAAGGTCATTGGTTCTAATCCTGGCTCCGCCACTTGTCTACTGTGTGGCCTCAGTAAATTGTTTAACTTCTCTGTGCCTCAGTTACCTCATCTGTAAAATGGGGATTGAGACTGTGAGCCTCACTTGGGATCGACTCTGCGTCCAACCCGATTTGCTTGTGTCCACCCCAGCGATTAGCACATTGCCTGGCACATAGTAAGTGCTTTACAAATGCCACAATTACTCTCATTATTACTTTTCTCCTGTCCCTCATTTTCCTCACAAGTCATTCTCCTCACACATTCCCAGCCAATATAGCTGTGTTAAGGTGAACAAAGCTTTGGTGCTAGGAGAGTGAATTCATTCCTGAACTTCCTTGTAGACAAAGACAGTCACAAGTCAGATGCTTTGTTGGACAGCTGTGTGAAATGTGTTAAGTTTCATTAGCGATGTCCTGGGGAATGTTTTAGGATCGAAAATAAAAGCAAGCAAGGAAACCTCAGAACTGAATCAAAGGAGTTCAAAGAAATTATAGCCTCAAATGCTTCTACTACATGGAGGGTCAGGGTGTGCTTAAGTGCTAGGGAAAGTAAAACAGAAGCATGAGGCAAGTTCCCTGCCCAAAAGGAGCTTACACTATAATACAGACACAAAACTATGTCCCAAAAAGTGAAGGCCTTGCCCAGGGCATTGAAGGAAAGGGATGGCAACTGTTTGCTGCAAGGATCAGAGCGGAGTCTATTCCACCAGAAGCTCTAAGACCCAGGCACAGGGCTACTTGGTAGGTAGCCGAGAGGAGGAGCAGAAATCTGGCCTGAGTGGGAAGAGAAGAGTCTGAAAGTTAGGGGTGGAATAAAACAAGTTATAAAGCAGGTGCCCTTCCCCTGGGTTGCAAGAACAGAGAACATCCCCGGTCTGAATTTCTGCCTGAATTGCTCTCTGGATGTAGGAGAGTTGGTTTGCCTGATGCACAATGCCCTTTTGTGCCCAGGAAATGACATGACAGCCTTAACTAGAATGTCTGAGCTCACCAGAAGGGTGACACATACTTGGCTTTTGGGTCAGTCAGTCACATTTATTGAGAACTTACTATGTTCGGAGCACTGTACTAAGTGGGGGGAGAGGACAATACAACAATAAGCAGACACATTCCCTGTACACAACGAGTTTACAGTCTAAAGAGTCTCAATTGGGTCAGACTATCTTGGAGCTGTGGCGATCCACAGCCTGTGATTTCTGAGTTCTGTGCCCTGGTCCATCTTGTCCTTATAACTCCAAATTGTATATTCCCACAAGCATCACCAATGCCATTTATCCATTTCTATGGCATCTGTGAAGTGTTTATTATGTACCAGGCACTGTACTAAGCACTGGTGTAGATACAAGCTAATCAGATTAGACACAGTCCCTGTTCCACATGGGTTTCACAGTCTTAATCTCCATTTTACTGATGAGGTACAGAGAAGTGAAGTGACTTGCCCCAGATCGCACAGCAGACAAGTGGCAGAGCCAGGATTAGAACCCAGGTCCTTCTGACACCTAGGCTCATGCTCTTTCCATTATGCCGAACAAATACCATTATCATTATTTTTCTCACAACAGATTCTGCTGTCGGGATCAGCTGGGATCGAATTCCTCTTGGGGAACAGTTAGGAAACGGTTGTCTTTGACTAAAGTAGCACTCTGAGACAGGCAGGCAAACAGAGAGGTGGAAGGTCTGGAAAGGTCTGAGTTTCACATCTCATCAGCAAGATAGCGACGTCTGCCGGACTGAAACCGACCCCTGGACCGTGGCCTTCGAAACAAGAGCAGCTCCAGCTGAGTGCACCCAGCATCTGGCTCCCAGGCTCCCAGAGAGCCAAAGTTTTGCAATAAGTTCTGGTCTTACTTAACTTTATTAATGATCTGGGAGATGGAGTAAACAGTCCATTAATTAAATTTGCAGATAGTACCAACTGGAAGGTGTTGCAGAAATGAATGGAGAAATAATTTGTTTTCATTTTAGAACTTTGGTTTTGCAGAAAGCCCTGAATTCTGGAGTTTTCTGGGGAATCACGAGCTGAGCCTTTCCACGGGTGGAGGGAGGCTTCTTTCATTCAATCATATCTGACACAATTGTATTTATTGAGTGCTTACTGTGTGCAGAGAACTGTACTAAGCGCTTGGGAGAGGACAACAATATAAAAGACACATTCCCTGCCCACAGTGAGCTTATAGTCTGCGAACTTGGAGTGGAAGACAGAGGGTTTATGCCTTCCCAGACCGTCCTTTTCATCACAGCATTGTCAATCAATCAATGCTATTTATTGAGCACTTACTGTGTGCAGAGCACTCTACTAAGATTTAGGAGAGTACAATACAGCACACTGGGTAGACAGGTTCTCCGCCCACAACAAGCCTCCAGTCAAGAGGAGGAGATGGACATTAATATAAATAAATAAATTACAGATATGTACATAAATGCTGTGGGACTGAGGGAGGGGTGAATAATAGGGACAAATCCAATCAATCAGTCAGATGTATTATTGATCACTTTCTGTGTGCAGAGAACTGTACTAAGTACTTGGGAGAGTACAACATACCAGAGTTGGTAGACCCGTTCCATACCCACAACATGCTTCCAGTCTAGAGGAAGAGACAGGCATCAATGTAAATTACCGGTATGCACGTGAGAGCTCAGAGGCTCAGAGAGGCTCAGAGTGGTATGAACACCAAAAGCTAAGAGGGTACAGATCTAAAAGCAATTATGCATATTGCATAATGCGAATATCCTTCATTGGATCAGCCCCTAGGAGGGACCAGGGCTTAGCTGGGAATATGTAAAAGACGAGGTGGCCCTGGAAAGCTAGTGGTAATTTTGCCGCCAGAAAGACTGTCTGTCCCTGCTTCATTGCTATACTCTCCTCCCCTCTGACACTTTCTTGACATGTTTTTCCAATCCGTTTTTGGAGGGAACCCAGCAGGCAGCTGGACCACCACAGCCGAGACCCTCTGTCTGAGACAGGCTGGTCGGAGGGAGGGAAAATGATGAGGAGGGAAGGAAGGAAAGAAAGAGGGAACAGTTGTGAGAAACAGTTTTTGAATAGAATATCGTCTCCCTTGCTCCAGTCTGATTTGGACTTTGTGATTTGTTCTGAGTTGGTTAGGGGCCAAAAGGGAGAACGATGAGGAGGGAATGAAGTAAGGAAAGAGGAAGAAATAGTTTTTGAAGAGTACTGTCTCTGTTGCTCCCATCTGATTTGGACTTTGTGATCGGTTCTGAGTTGTTTAGGGGCCAAAAGAACAAAGAGAATGGCTGGAGTAAAAAGAAGGCAAGGGGGTCATGAGAGGAGTCAATCGATGGTATTTATTGAGTGCTTACCATGTGCAGAGCACTGTACTCGTTGCTTGGGAGGGTAAAATGCAACAGAATTGGTAGGCATGCTCCCTATTCACAAGGAGCTTATAGTTGAGAGGTCATATAAGGGTTGTCTTTAAAGGAATGCTCTCCTTCCTCAGCTTTACCAATCCTTGGCCCTTCATATTTCAATATTTTCCTAAAAAGTCACCTAATTAATGAGGCATTCTCTAATGAATCCCCGATTCAGCCCCTCACTCTGTTTCTTTAAGCCATTTACTAACCAATTTGTATTTACTATCAGTATGGTTCTTCTACTCATCTCTGGTATAAGTATATGAGAAGCATATACTTATCTTGAAACGTACAAGGATTTGAGAGGCATGTACTCAGGTATACGAGAATCAGTAGCATAGTGGAAACAGCACTGGCCTGGAACTCGGAAGACCTGGTTTTTCATCCCAGCTCCACAAATTCTCTTTGTGGAGGTCAGCAAGGAGGTTGATATGGTAATCGAGGGAGGATAGGATTAATAGAGTAGCAGTTTGGATGGAAAGGATGGATTTTAAGTGATGCTGTGAAGGTTATACTGACACGATTTAGTGATAGATTGAATATGTGGGTTGAATGAGAGAGAGAGAGAGGAGTGAGGGATAATGCAAAGGCTTGTGAGACAGGAAGGATGGTGGTATTATCTACAGTTATGGGAAAGTCAATGGGAGGACTGGGTTTGGGTGGGAAGATTAGGAGTTCTGTTTTGGACATGTTAAGTTTGAGTTGATGGCAGGATATCCAAGTAAAGATAACGTGAAGGCAGTGGTAGTAGTGCTTTTTCCACTTGGGAACACTGCTTCTCAGATTGGAAGCTCCTTGATGGCAGGGTTCAGGCTCTATACTTCTGTATCTCCAAGCTCACAAAACACGGCTGACTGATGAGGGAAGCAGCATGGCTTCCTGGATACAGCATGGGGCTGGGAGTCAGAAGGACTTGCTGTGTGATCTTGGACAAGTCACTTCACTTCTCTGTGCCTCATGTGGAAACTGGGGATTAACACTGTGAGCCCTATGATGATGATGATGATGATGATAATAATAATAATGGTATCTGTTAAATGTTTACTATGTGCCAGGCATTGTTCTAAGCTCTGGGGTGGATACAAGCAAATGGGACTGGACACAGTCCCTGTCCCACATGGGGCTCACTTTCTCAATCCCCATTTTACAGATGAGGTAACTGAGGCTCAGAGAAGTAAAGTGAGTCACCCAAGGTCACACAGCAGACAAGTAGCAGAGTAAGGATTAGAACCCAGGACCTCCTGCCTGGGCTCTCTCCACTACGCCACTACTCACTTCTTACTTCTCACTACTTATGAGAAGCAACGTGGCTCAGTGGAAAGAGCATGGGCTTGGGAGTCAGTAGTCATGGGTTCAAATCCCGGCTCCGCCAATTGTCACCTGTGTGACTTTGGGCAAGTCACTTAACTTCTCTGTGCCTCAGTTACCTACCTCATCTGTAAAATGGGGATGAAGACTGTGAGCCCCGCGTGGGACAGCCTGATCACCTTGTATCCTCCCCAGTTCTTAGAACAGTGCTTTGCACATAGTAAGCGCTTAACAAATGCTATTATTATTATTGTTATTGTTATTATTACGCCAGGCTGTGGGACAGGGACTTTTCCCAAACCGATTACTTTGTCTCTACCCTAGTGCTTAGTACAGTGCCTGGCTCATAGTAAGAGATTAAAAAAAATCACAATCATTATTATTATTATCATTATCTTGTTACTGCCCAGCTGAATTTGGGTACAGCGAACTCCCAAAGCCATCTGGGCACTGGACTGGTTCCTCTATAGGAGCTGGCAGTCACATTGCATCAGGGTGCAGTCGCCCAAGGTTTAGTGGTTCCAGCCCTAGCCCATCCTGGTACACCCGGAGGGCCTACGGCATCCCAGGCAATCCCTGGAAAAACCAGACCAAGAGTGGTGCCAAGCGTTAAGCTGGCAGCTGCCTGAGTGGAATGCACTGGGCATTTCCTCTAAAGCTTGGAGCATTGGGAAACACACAGGGTATCCTAGAACGGCCTGCTGGGAAGGATTCTCTGCTCTGGAATGGTCTGGAAACTTCAGCCAAAGAGGAGCTGCTCTGTCTGGGCTTTTTGTAACAAACCAAAACAAGCACTCTTCCAAAAGGACAGTTTTGCAAGAATCCAGTGAAAGGAAAAGGGTAGTAACACAAAAGTATTCCACTTTTTTGGGGGGTTTACTTTAGGGAAAAAAATAACTGCTTTACGGAGGGTCTGGAAGTGGGACAGATGAACTGTCATCAGTCTCAAGGATGGATTCCCCCCAGGGAAAATGGAATTTTTAACTCTGGATAGAATCATTAAATCTCCGGGTTGGATGGGACCTTGGGATGTGTTCTAGCCTCACAGCCAGGGTCCAACCAGGAGTGCACCTAAACTGAGAAACAGCATGTCCTAGTAGAAAGACCACGGGCCTGGGAGTCAGAGGACCTGAGTTCTAATCCTGGCTAAGTCACATGACTCCTCACTCTCGGCCTCAAACTCTCCATCACCTCACCCCTTCCTATCTCTCCTCCCTTCTTTCCTTCTACAGCGCTACTCTGCTCCTCTGACACTAACCTCACCGTGCCTTATTCTCACCTGTCCGGCCGTCGGCCCCTGGCCTACATCCTTCCCCTGGCCTGGAATGCCCTCCCTCCACACATCCACCAAACTATAATAATAATAATAATGACATTTTTTATGAAGTGCTTATTATGTGCAAAGCACTGTTCTAAGTGCTGGCGAGGTTACAAGGTGATCAGGTTGTCCCACAGAGGGCTCACCGTCTTCATCCCCATTTTCCAGATGAGGTAACTGAGGTACAGAGAAGTGAAGTGACTTGCCCAAAGTCACACAGCTGACAAGTGGTGGAGCCAGGATTTGAACCCATGACCTCTGACTCCAAACCCCGGGCTCTTTCCACTGAGCAATGCTACTTCCCCTGAAGCAGCTCTCTTCCTCCCTTCAAAGCCCTACTGAGAGCTCATCTCCTCTAGGAGGCCTTCCCAGACTGAGCCTCCACTTTTTTCCTCTCCTCTTCCTCCTCCCCTCCTCATTGCCCCCCTCCCTCCCTCTACCCTTCCCCTTCCCCTCCCCCACAGCACTTGTGTATATTTGTACATATTCATTACTTTATTTTATTAACGATGTGTATATAGCTATAATTCTATTTATTCTGATGGTACTGATACCTGTCTTCTTGTTTTGTTTTGTTGTCTGTCTCCCCCTTCTAGACTGTGAGCCCGTTGTTGGGTAGGGACTGTCTCTACATGTTGCCGATTTGTACTTCCCAAGCGCTTAGTACAGTGCTCTGCACACAGTAAGCGCTCAATAAATACGATTGAATGAGTGAATGAACATGACTGCTGTGTGGCCTTGGGCAAGTCACTTTACTAGTCTGGGTCTCAGTTATCTCATCTGTAAAATGCATTAAGACTTTGTCCAACCTGATTACCTTATATCTACTTAGTACCGTGTGCTGGCACATAGCAAGCACTTAACAAATACCATAAAAAGGCCCCCAAAACCACAAACACACACAAAAAACCGTCTCAAGAAGATGGGGCATTTTTTCCCAGAGCTAAAGATCTCCAGTAATGGAGGCTGTTCATTCTCATTTGGAAGCTAAACCGTCCTCTGACACACCTCAGGACTCTTTGCTGTCAGAAGAAGCTTTAGATACAAATGGATCCTCACAGCCTCTAAAAGTTACCGTCCCTGAGAACAGGGAAAGACTTAGGTCTGGAGAAGAATAAAGCCCTCTGCTAGCCAAGAACAAAATCAATTAATTGTCCTTAATGAGCACCTACTAATTGGAGAACCCTCTTGCTCTGCATTTGAGAAGAGTAAAAGATCAAAGAAAATGCTGGAAAATAAAACAAAATAGATAATAATAATAATCATTATTATTATGGTACCTGTTAAGTGAGATGCAAGTTAATCAGGGTGGTCAGAGTCCCTGCCCCACATGGTGCTTATGCTCTTAATCCCCACTTTACAGATGGTGACTGAGGCACAGAGAAGTTAAGCGACTTGTCTAAGGTCACACAGCAGTCAAGTGGCGGAGCTGGGATTAGAACCCATGACCTAAAATTAAAAATCAAGTATGCAACCTCTGCCCTCAAGGTTGCTCAACAGATGAGACAGATTAACCTCCTTCTCTCCCTCCCCACCCTCATTCTTAGCTGGTCATTCTATCATTAAATTCGTTTCAATTAGATTAATCTGACAGGATTTTCTTTTGTTTTTCCAGTATTTTATTGGTTATCACTAGGGCCCAGAGCTCTTTGTGATGGCCAGTGGTCTGCTAGTCCCGAAGATAATCAATTCATCTGTGGTATTTATTGAGCACCTACTAAGTGCAGAGCACCGTACTAGGTGCCAGAGAGAGTAGCCAGAAACAAGACACACAGTCTCTGCCTTCTAAGAGTTTACTGTCTAATGAAATTTCAAGAGAAATTCTGAGAAAAACCAAGACGACCAGAGGGAAGATTTCTTAGGACTGAAGGTATTTTGGGTCCACCCAGCTTAGTTCTGGTCCTCAGCCAGCTCAATCATTCCTTCCTTTCAACCAGTAAAAAAGTGAGGCCCTGCTTCCACGATGAGGTATTTACACATTCGCTGCTTTTGTAGTACCAAACCTGTTTTATGTAAAACTCAGAGAAAGAGTCAGTGGGAGGAAATGGGAGGTCTATTTAGACAAGGGCAATGATTAGTTGATTATTAATTACTGCCAGGACCTCCGGTCTAATTTAGGTCACTGCTAATTTAAACTCATTTAATGGGTGTAAAGATTATAAATAAAACTCGATTGAACTCTCCCAAGTGCTTAATACAGTCCCCTGCCAGGAATAAGCACTCAATAAGTACTGCTGATTGACTGATTGAAGAGACACTTTCGTCACTTACATTTCCTTCCCCAGCCTTTTGCAGGAGGATGAGTGCAGAGTAATCATCTTAGATTCTAGGTAACATCATAGCTTACAAGCTCACTTCACATGTAACCATGAGCCAAATTCCAGGAAAGTCTTCTTGACCTTCCCTCCTTCTCCCCTGCTGCCCCACCCCAATCTGTGTATGGAATATTTCTCTTCCCGTCAATTTTGTTTTTGCAATAAGAAAAGGAATTTAGACGGGAAAGGTGGGGCGTATGTGTGTGTGTAGCTTGTAGTTGAGTTGTTAAGTTTGGCAGTGCTCATGACAGTGGGCTATTTTTAAATTTCATTACCATCTTGTGGTAGGGTAGATATATGGGGACATTTATGAAAATCTCAGGGCTTTGTTTTTGTTTTTCTTTCATCTTCCTTGTGCCTTCCTCCCTGTTGGTTAATGAGTCCTCCTCTGCCTAGTAAACCTCCTTTTTGGTTTGGGTTCAGGGGTGCCCCTGCTCCCCAGTTTCCCTTTCCAAGGGATCCCCACGTGGGCCTTATGTGTACGCCTGGTGTTTGGTGAGGGTGGAAGAGTTTCGACCATATGAAAACTGTTAGCAGTATTGCCTTGCGTGGAATGTGGAGGCTGTGACAGGGCAGGAACATCCCTGACAAGATGCAGGCAGTGAGCATGCTCTTCTCTGGGGAGCGCCAGTTATCGTGTCTCCAGCAGAAGAACTCCAGGACTGTCGGAAAAACTAAGTATGAAATAAAAATAAAAATCTGAGTGGATTTAGGTCACCGGGCGACGGCGGTGCTGGCCCAACTTCATTTCAATCAGTGATCAGTCACCGATCGCACTGTCGGGAAAAACACGAAGAACACAGCCTCTTTCCTGTTGACGTATGTCAACCCAGCTTTCCTTTGACTGTGAACCGTACCCCAAACTGACTCCCTATCTCCTCTATCCCCATGGCCCATGGCTCTCCCCTCCCTCCTCAGCATTTCTAGTTTTTCAAAATATATTTCCAAACACCTGCTGTCTCTGTCACGACTGCTTCTGCCTTTTGTGTCTTGCTGCTTTTGGGGGGCCAAAATTTCGGCAAAGCTGGGGTCAGAGCTGGATGGGCTTTAGAGGGGGAGGGTGTGTGGGGACAGGAGAGTAGGAGGAGGGCCTCAGAGGAGGAGGTCCATGGAGGCAGCCTCAGTCTGTTCCCCATCTACTGCCCACCTTTGCCCATGCCAGGAAGCCTGTATTTGGCATCGGGCTTTGCGGTGCAGTGCGTATTTTAGCTCTTTTCTGCATCTCTCCCTGTCTCCCCGCCCTGTAGTCAAATTGGTTCAGTCCATGTTTCCTGACTCTTCAAGAACATCCAGTGGTTGCCCATCCATGTCTACATCAGACAGAAACTTAAAGTTACCACTGACTTTAAGGGAATCAATCACTTTGACCCCTCCTATCTCACCTCGCTGCTCTCCTACTACAAGCCAGCTCACACACTTCACTCCTCTCATGCCGTCCTTCTCACTGTGCCTCATTCTCATCTATTTTGATACCGACCTCTTGCCCACATTCAGTCTCTGGCCTGGAACTCCCTCCCTCTTCATATCTGAGAAAATTACTCTCCCCACCTTCAAAGCCTTATTGAAGGCACATCTCCTACAAGAAGCCTTCCCTGTTTGCCTCTTTCCCCTTTCTTCAACTCCATTAATAATAATTATGGTGTTTGTTAAGCACTTACTATGTGCCAAGCACTGTTCTAAGCACTGGGGAAGATACAAGGTGAGCAGGTTGTCCCATGTGGAGATCACAGACTTAATCCCCATTTTACAGATGAGGTAACTGAGGCCCAGAGAAGTCGAGTGGCTTGCCCAAAGTCACACAGTGGACAAATGGCGGAGCTGGGATTAGAACCCACGACCTCTGACTCCCAAGCCCATGTTCTTTCCATTAAGGCATGCTTTCTGTGTTGCATTGACTTGCTCCCTTTATTCATCCACCCCTGCCCAGCTCCACAGCACTTATGTATTTATCTGTAATTTATTTATATTAATATCTGTCTCCCCTCTAGGATGTAAACTCTTTGTGGGTAAGGAATGTGTTTGTGACATTGTACTCTCCCAAGTGCATAGTACAGTGCTCTGCACACAGTAACTACTCAATGAATGCAACTGACTGACTGGTAGCAGAGAGAAATGAGAAGGGTGGGGGCCTCCATTACCTTTTGGACAGCAGATGTTTCCTAATCTAATTTAAGGTCTGCTTTCCCCTGTAGAGCTTTAATCTCCTTATAGGTAGGCATTGCACCTAACAACTCTTTCTTAGTATGCTTTCCCAAGTGTTTAGTATGGTGCTCTGCTCACAGCTAGCACTCAATAAATACCGCTGACTGATTAACTGGTGATGCACACAGTTCCATGTTGGCCCTGGGAAGTCACTTCCTGCCTCAGGAATTTCTCTAGTTTTTCTACATTCACAGTGGTTTTTTTAATGCTATTTGTTAAACGCATACTATGTGCCAGGCACCATACTAAGCATTGGGGTAGGTACAGGCTAAATAAGGTTGGACACCGCTCCTGTCCCACATGGGGTTCCCAATGTTAATCCTCATTTTTCAGATGAGGTAACTGAGGCCCAGAGAAGTTAAGTGACTTGTCCAAGGTCTCACAGCAGACAAGTGGCAGAGCTGAAAATAGAACCTAGGTCCTTCTGACTCCCAGGCCCGTGGTTTAACCACTAGGCCATGATACTTCAAAGGTTCTTTGAAGATTTCTTTGCTTGTTATAATTCTGTGGGCTGGGCTTGCCCTAGGTGATAATCTGGTTCTAGATCTCAAGGTTGGAAATGCAAGGGAAGGAAGAGCCCAGTCAATGTCATGTCTACCCTGCAAACACCGAGCCAGGGTAAAAAAATATAGACCAGATTATGGCCAGATGTGGACACCTTCAATGTCTTCACTTCCATTACTCTACTTCCTCTCCATGTAAAGGGCTGCCCAAAATGAAGCCAGAATGGCCTAGTGGGAAGAGCCCAGGCAGACTCTGATTTCAGTCCCATCTCTGTTCCTGGCCTGGGGCAAGTCACTAACCTCTCTGGGCCTGCCTTATTTTCCCATGTGTAAAACGGGGATGTTCTCCTTAGCTCTTAGGGGTGCTGGGGCTGTGCACAATCTGTTTAGCTTTCTACAGTGGTGTTTAAGCACATAGTAAGTGCTTAATAAATATCAATATAGCTATTAGATAGGCTGTCAACTAGGCACACGTGCAAGGATTCCTAGGTGAGTCTGAGGTGGGACCAGTGAGAAGGGGCTATAATCATGGCCTAGTGGACAGACAACAGGCCTGGGAGTCAGAAGGTCACGGGTTCTAATCCTGACTGCCACTTGTCTGCTTGTGACCTTAGGCAAGTCACTTCACTTCTCTGTGCCTCAGTTACCTCATCTGTAAAATGGGGATTGACTGAAATCCCACGTGGGACAGGGATTGCGTTCATCCCAATTTGCTCATATCTACCCCAGTGTTTAGTAGAATGTTGGACGCACAGTAGCTGCCTAACAAATACCAGAGTTATTATTAAATATTAATAATGATTCCTTTAACTGTTCGGAGCAGCCCTTGCTGGCATTCGCTTGGAACCAAGGGTTAAACTGGGCCATATGCAGATTCAGTTCCACCTGTGGCCTGGGCATTTTGTGCTACATCACGTTAATCAGACAAAATCCTTCAAGATGATCCAATAAATGGATGGTTTACATCTGCTCCTGGTCGATTGTCTTCGAAGTTTAAATTACAAAGCGGCCCTATCTTGCAACCAGGGGGCAAGGCTGGGGAAGTGGGAGGCGGGACTATCCAAGAAGCTCTGGAAGACGAGAGACCCAAGGCTGATCCTGTTGGTAACAAAGATCAAGGAAAGCCCCACAGTGGATTGAATGTGGGTTGGGTGGAGGAAAGGCAGGTTGGGAGGAAAACTTAAAAATCCTTAAATTATTCTATTCTCCCATTTTCAATGATTTTGGAATTAATAGGAAGCTACCTTCCTTTTGATTATTCATTTCATATCTCTCCCTGATTTCCTCCTCCACAGCTGGGGGCCAGGGGGAGAGGGGATGGAGTCGCTGATGTACAGTTTCTTCTGCTGGGGATGCTTGTGGATTGCAGGAGTGGGGAGTGTACTTCAGGGGTAGACACCAGGCCAGAGTCAGATAGCATCATGTGACTGGCAGATGTCAATGATAAGGGAAGCTGCACTATTTTGGGTCGTAGTTCAACCCACTCTGCTAGGGATTGGTAGATTTGATAATAATAATGGTATTTATTAAGCACTTACTATGTGTCAAGCACTGCAGTGGATACTAACAAATCAGGTGGGACACAGTCCCTGTCCCACATGAGGCTCACAGTCTCAATCCCCATTTTAAAGATGACATAACTGAGACACAGAGAAGTGAGACATTTTTGTAATCCATACAAACACCTCTTATGTAAATAGCTCCCTCTTCACATAAATTAGGGTCAACAATGCCTTTTTCCACCCACTGGAAAATACTTTCTAAAGACACCTCAGGCCCACACTTACTGAATCTAAGTGTATTTCACTCTCTACTTCTGGGTCTGAGTGCCCTTCAAACCCCAGTCATCCCCAAAAAGGAAGCCAGGCAGAAGGGCAGTCGAGCTGCTCTCTGCTGGGCAAAGACTCTCTGAGGATGAGGATGTGTGTCTAGGCCACAATGTCAGCTTTCCTGATAGGAGAGCCTTGATTTCAAGCCACTGGCTGTGGGAAGGAGGTGACTAGCAGTTTTGAGGCTCCGAAACTCCTGATAGCCCACTGCCGAATAATTCCAGGAGAATGAGTAGATTGAGGGAGTCCTATTCCCATCTGACACTAGGTTGGGATTTGTTAGCTAAATCCTTTTCACCCATGTCACCTGTCAAGCGACTCCTGGTTTTAAATTCTGTGCCCCCCTGTACTTCATTCAGAGGATGCCCTGGGCCAGCCAGAGGCCACAACATAACCTGAGGAAAAAGAAGGTGTGAGTCAGGAAGGATTGGCTGGGGAAGGCTGATTAAGCAAGTTACATTAAACTATGGAATTATGAAGTATTAAAAAAATAAGAGAACATTTCTATTTCCCAGACCTGGCAATAACAACCAGTCACTAAGTAACAGAAGTGTGTGTGTTTCTCTATGGATGGTTACATTTAGGCATTTATATCGATGTGGCGGGGGCGGGGGGGGGGGGTGTTTTGCTTGAAGGGGACTGGAGAACAGGGTGAAAGATGGAATTTAAAAAGGCCAAATGCCTTTTCATATGGAAATCTTGAACTCTGCTTTCAGAAGAAACGTTTCTTCCCCCAAAGCAGAGTTAGAAGTGTTTTGCTCAGGGTGGATTTTTGTATCTTACAACCTGCCTTATTAAAATATATATTGTGCCTTTATGAATCTTTAATAACAAGCACTTAGTAAAGAGTTCATAATAGCCTCTATTAAGCTTTTATAAAACATTAACAGTAGCATGATGAACTCATTCAAACAGGCTTTATATGGAAGCCAGAGAGTTGAGGAGGAAGGATGGAGTCTTTCTGGAAAAAGGATAACAATTAATTGATTATTAATTGCTATCAAGATTGGGGGAGGGGGGATCTGGTTCAGGTCACTGTTAATTTAAAAAAATTTAAACAGATAAAATATTTTTCTATTTCATTCTGTAGTCTGTCATCTCCTAAGGAGAATATTTTCAAAAAAACACTTTTATTTCCCTATGACGGGCTATCACCTGGATTTTCTGGAGTTTTATCATATTTTTAGGCAACAAGAGGACTTTGAGAAAGGGTTTGATTCATCTGGAATATCCTATTACTCTCTTGCTGATTGTCTCAGTTGCTCTCCCATTTCCTAGAAGGAGAATGTTGGCAGAGGAGTTAGGGTTTTTTTGTGTTTGTTTATTGTTATTGTTTTTGAGGACTTCCCCATTCAGGATTTCTATCTTAGAACAGCCAAAGGGATCTCATTCTGACTTGGTTTTATTTATTTGCATACTCTAATCCTTTTGATCCAGAGAGTGTAAAAGTTCTAGACCTGTTTGATTCCTCATATTCCATAATGATGACTTCATACTCGTCACTAACAATCCTTTGATTGCACCAGTATGTGAAAACCCAACTTTTGTTGCACAGGAAAAAAAAGATTTTAAATTGTATGTTAAAAGTTCAAGATTTCTACCTGTAAATCACTCTAAAAAGTTTGACGCTTGCAGTTTTTGGTTTGCTATAGGTAATTAATTTTGCGTCTCCTAATTTATCTCCTTGGGTTATTTTGGTGTGTTTTTTGAGCGGGCACCCTTGATTTTGGAGAGGAGGGGAATACCTAGCCACTGAACCCAAGGATGATTATTTCAACTGGATAAAGGCCATGCAGCCACTGGTCCCCTGTCTTGAAACACTTCTCAGAAAATGACATTTCATTTGAACTATTAAATGCTGAAAAATGTTCTTTATCATATCGATTCAAACTCTCCACGGGCATTACTCTATGAGAGAGGATGTGAAGTTGTTGGATGGTGGCCTATGATTATTACTATTGTTATTATTCATTTTTATTGCTCAGACTCATTTGGTCTTTACACATAATAACTTACGGAGTTGGCTAAGCAGGAGATACTCAACTTTGTTATACGAGAGGTATCCAAGTGCCACTCTCAATAGGAGCTTGAAAACCTATAACGAGGAATGACTATGAAAATTTAATTTGGGGTTCACATTTGTTCCACAGTGAAATTCAACTCGACCGTTATTGTTGAGCTCTCAGTTCATGGTGCTTAAGGGTTCGGCTACATATCTTTGGCCCCAGCAATGTACTCTCTGAGTCGAGTTGTATCTTCCCTCTGACCTCTTTCATCCTCCTTCAAGAAGACACCTTTGAGAAGTCTCACATCCCAGCTGACAGTTGCTTGAACTGCCTTTTCTTCCACTACCCCTCCCCACACTCTCAAGTCTCTCTGTACACTTCCAAATAATTAAGACAGTTCTCAGCACCTGGAATGTGCCTCATTCAGTGTGTCCTAGTGGAAAGAACATGGGCCAAGGTATCAGAAGATCTGGTTTTTAATCTCAACTCTGTAATTTGTCTGCTGTGTATCCTTGGGCAAATCCCTTAACTGCTCCATGCCTTGGTTTCCTACCTGTCAGATGGTGATTAAACAACCTGTTCTGTCTCCTACTTAGACTGTAGGAGCCCGTGCCCAGCCTGATTATCTTATATATTGTCTTATAGAAAAGTGGCATGGCCCAGCGGAAAGAGTGTGGGCCTGGGTTTCAGAGGACCTGGGGTCTAATCCCATCTCTGCCACTCACCTGCTGTGTGACCTTGGGCAAGTCACTTAACTTCTCTGGGCTTTGGTTCTCTCATCTCTCAAAAATGGGATTTTATACCTGTCCTCCCACCTACTCAGACTGTGAGCCCCCAGTGAGACTTGATTAACTTGTACCTAGCCTAGCACTTAGTACAGTTTTTGGCACATAATAAGTGCTTAACAGATACCACAATTACTATTACAACCACTCTATTTACCCCAATTCTCAGTACAGTATGCCACAATTACTATTGTGAGTGTTTTGATTTCATGAGGCATTTAGGCCTTATTTTAGCTTGGATGACACTGCAAATAGGTTTGGACCTAACTCTAGATTAAAGTGGAGATGTCAGGGTCAGCCAGATAGAACTGGTGAAAAAGGTGGGCGTTGAAACTATGGGATTTGATGGCTTTATTTAGAGACTGGTAAAGTCTGCAGTCTAACTATGCAATTCTGTTTGTCTCCTCTTAGAAAGTACATAATATAACTGGAATATGTACTGAGAGGGGCAACTGAGGTAATTGGGAGGATGGAGTATTTGTAGATTATTATTATTATTATTATTATTGCATGTATGTGTTAAACACTTATTATGTACTAAGCAGAAAAGCAGCAAGACCTTGTGGAAAGAGTATGGGCCTGGGAGTGAGAGGATCTGGGTTCTAATCTTGGCTCTGTCGCTTTTCTGCTGTGTGATCTTGGGAAAGTCCCTACACTTCTCTGTGCCTCAATTACCACATCTGTAAAACGGGGATTAAAACTCTGAACTCCATGTGGGACATGGGTTGAGTCCAACCTGATTAGCTTGCATCTACTTCAACACTTAGTGCAGTGCCTGGCACATAGTAAGCACTTAACAAATACCATTAAAAAAAAAAGCACTATACTAAGTGCCGGCAAAGGTACATGATAACAGGTCAGACTCAATCCCTGTCCCATATGAGAGACACAGTCCTAGAAGGAATGAGAACAGGTATTGAATCCCCATTTTACACATGGGGAATCTGAGGCACAGAAAAATTAAGTGACTTTCCCAAGGTCACACGACAGACAAGTGGCAGAGCTGGGATTATAACCCAGGTCCTCTGACTCTCAGTCCAGTATGTTTCCTCAGGTGGAAAGTGATCTATGAATGCTTAGGAAGGAAGGAGTGAGGAAGGAGCTGGAAGAGCCAAACAGGCTATTGATGTATCAGCCCCTATTTGGGTGGGGATATGGGTTTTAAACTGAGGGAATACACCCCACCAGGGCATTGATGGGACCTTCTAATTCTAGACCAGGTGTGCCAGGGTTCGCTTGGTGACACAAGTGACTGTAAGTGCTTCGTGGGCAGGGAATGTGTCTCTTCATTGCTATATTGTACCCTCCCAAGCACTTAGTACAGTGCTCTGCACATAGTAAGTGTTGAGTAAATAGGATTGAATGAATGGCTGAAAGTCCCTGAACTGTCTGTTCAGACTGGATTGGTGCCAGTGGGGAGGAAACAGAGTCAGGATTCCTAAACTCAACTGTTATTTCCTCACTCTAAGACTCAAGTTTCCTGTGAGATCGTGAATGTCAATTCTATTGTGTTGTAGCCTTCAAGTACTTTGCTGTGTGACATTGGGCAAGTCACTTCACTTATCTGTACTTCAGTTACCTTATCTATATAATGGGGATTTAGACTTTGAGCCCCACATGAGATAAGGACTGTGTCCAACCTGATTTGCTTCTATCCACCCCAGAGCTTAGTCCAGTGCCTGACACATTATAAGCACTTAAATACCATATTTTCTTTTCTTTTACTTGATAAATACATTGGTTGATTGAATGATTTAACTCCTCAATGCCAAAAGCCATAATACCCTGAAATGTAAGCTTGTTGTGGGCAGGGAATGCACGTGAGAAGCAGTGTGGCTATGAGAAGCATCATAGCTTAGTGGAAAGAGCATGGGCTTGGGAGTCAGAGGACGTGGGTTCTAATCCTGGCTCCGCCACTTGCATGCTGTGTGACCTTGGACAAGTCACTTCACTTCTCTGGGCCTCAATCACCTCATCTGTAAAATGGGGATTAAGACTGTAAGTCCCATGTGGGACAACCTGATTACCTGGTATCTACCCCAGTGCTTAGAACAGTGCTTGGCACATAGTAAGTGCTTAACAAATACCATAATTATGATCTAGCAACTTTGTTGTTTTGTACTCACTCAAGTGCATAAAGCAGTGTTCTGCATAGGGTAAACATTCAGTAAATACCATTGATCGATTCTATCGGCAACCTCACTACCCTGCTTGGGTGCTTGTTATTTGGTAGGCAGAACTATGGAACGAAGGAAGGACTATGGGCAGAGGTAATGGAGGGAAAAGAAATCTTACCTTGCCCTCACCAGGAACAACGTGAGCATATGCAATTATAAGATAGCTGGCAGATGACAGAGTTAGTTAATGTAACAAGCCCTGTAAAGCATTTAGCCACATTCTAGTGTTTAATCAGCTGTGTAAAGTGCAATATCTATCTTTCAATTTTATGCCATTAAGGGAGACAAGATTTTGATTAGGTACTTAATCTGAGCAAGAGAAAAACAGGCCCACAGCAAGCCCACAATAGGTAGCGAGAGGGACATTGGACGAAGGATTCGATAAAGGAGAAAGACAGAAATTTAACATAAAAGAGAATTAGTGCAGCTCCTTTCAATTTAGTGCACAGATTTTTATGGACTAATCAATTAGAGGCTGGGGCTGTGCTGCTAGGAGGCTGGGCTGTGTTAGAGGCTTGGCCATATTAATTCTGTTCATTACACCGAGGTCAGATGGAGTGCTTTGGAGAAGCCACCGCTGCCGAACGGGTCACATCCCGGGCGCCAGGTCTCTTAGCATAAATGGGGTGGCTTGGGAAAGTTGGGGATGAGGTCAGGAGGGCGTCAGACTGCGTGGGGCTTGGCCAGGGGGAATCCACTGGTGAGGGGAAGCAGATGAGACCCCGGTGACCTAGAGAGCCCCGAGGGATTTCAGCAAATTGAACTGCTTTAGTGCCGTGGGAGGGCTGAGGTGAGTTCCAGAGACAGTCTGTGATCCTCAAAATCAGTCCTGGGGACCACTGTCTCCAAGACTGGGCAACGGAGGGCATGTGTTGCCTGGACACTGAGACTGAGAGGGTTTGCAGGAGACCCTGGTGTGTGTGTGAGTGTGTAACTGTGTGTGTCCCCCGTGTACATATGCTTGTTTAGTAGAAGGAGAAGAGGGGAGAGAGAGGAGAGCAGGAGGATGTGGAGGGGTGATGAGTAGATTGTAAACTCCTTGTGAACAGGGATCATATCTACGACCTCTATCATATCGTACTCTCCCAAATGCTTAGTACAGTGCCCTGCACACACTAAGTGCACATAGATACCATAAATATTTATATTAATGTCTGTCTCCCCCTCTAGACTGTGAGCTCATTGTGGGTAGGGAATATGTCTGTTCATTGTTATATTGTACTCTCCCAAGCACTTAGTCTAGTGCTTTGCACAGAGTAAGCATTCAATTAATGGGATTGAATGGATGAATGAATATCATCGACTGTTTGATTGATTGACTGATTTGGGCCTGGGTGCTGTCTGGGTTGTGTCCTTCATTTAGTTTGACCCCTCTAGGGCATGTAGATAGGCAGTGTGCTGTCTAGAAATGAATGGGAATGGGAGAATTCTCCTCTTAGATTTCTATTCTCCAGGGATCTCTTTGGTGAATAACCAAGGGCGCCCTTGATTTGGAGAAATCCCCTGGTTGCTCAGGGGCCCTGGTTCTGTCCCCAGACCTCGAGCATGCTGGTCCTATTTAGCCCTATGCCCTTATAAACCTTATGGGGCAGAGCATTGAGTTCAGGGGTCAGAGTCCTATTTGGGAGTCCTGAGACCAAGGTTCTAATTCCTGTTCTGTCTCTGTAGCCGAACTGGCACTGGGCAAAGAAAATATTCATGTGAAAAATAAAAATG